>NC_081568.1:128027912-128244025 GCF_022355385.1 Mustela nigripes | reverse complement strand
AGAGAAATCACAAGTAGTCGGAGAGGCAGGCAGAGAGAGAGAGAGGGAAGCAGGCTCCCCGCTGAGCAGAGAGCCCGATGCGGGACTCCATCCCAGGACCCTGAGATCATGACCTGAGCCGAAGGCAGCGGCTTAACCCACTGAGCCACCCAGGCACCCCGGAAATTCATTTCTTTATATGGCATTCAAAGTTATTTAATGTCAGGTCTATCTACTACTTAGGAACATCTTAAATTGTAGTAGGGATATGGGTCCCAAATTTTTGGTAACACTGCACAGAGTTTTCTGCCATGCCTGTTATGCCCTTCTGCATCCTTCTGACTCAACTTTGTTCCCATCGTTTTGCTACTTAATGAAATGGCCCCTGACTGTAAAAAGCATTTGGTAACAGCCAGCAAAAATCATAGCATAATTACTCAACCTAGTTATTCATTTGTTCAATAGACATGTAGTAGGTATGAACTAAAGCAGGCAAGCAAATATTGCTACCAGGTACAAATACAAAGATTCAGTCCCATTTATAGGCTTAATTTAATGGAAATTTATTACCCAAAGTTTTAAAATTGTAATTTATTTTTTAAAGTTTTTTTTTTTTTTAATGTAATTGACAGAGATCACAAGTAGGCAGAGAGGCAGGCAGAGAGAGAGGAGGAATCAGGCTCCTTGCTGAGCAGAGAGCCCAATGCAGGGCTCGATCCCAGGACCCTGACATCATGACTTGAACCAAAGGCAGAGGCTTTAACCCACTGAGTCACCCAGGTGCCCCTAAAATTGTAATTTAAAAAAGAATCAAGAGGGTCCCAGGGTGACGCAGTTAGTTAAGCATCTGACTTGTGATTTTTGCCTCAGATGGTTATCTCAGGGTCATGGGATTAAGCCCTGAGTTAGGGTCTGTGTTCAACAGGGAGTCTGCTTGAGATTCTTTCTCCCTCTCCTCCTCTGCCCCCTCCTCTATGCACTCTCAAATAAATAAATCCTTTTAAAAATTTTAAAAAAGAATAAAGAGAAACTGTTTCATGTCTTGATATTTTTTGTTAAGCCCTTCTTCTATCTGCCCAAGAAGAAAAGTTGGGGGAAGAGTCGACTCAAGATGTTGATGGAGGAGAATCCAAAACTCACCTCTCCCAGAAAGAGAAGAAAGGAAGAAAAAGGCAGAAAACACATTTGGAGAAATAATGGCTGAAAATTTGCCTAACCTGGGGAACAAAGCAGACATCCAGATCCAGGAAGCCAGAGAATTCCAAATAAGATGAATTTAACAATTCACACCAGGACATGTTATGACTATAGTGTCAAAAGTTAAAGACAAGGAGAGAACAGTAAAAGCATTGAGAAAACAAACTTGTTACATAGAAAGAGACATACATAAGAATATGTACAGATTTTTTAGCAGAAACTTTGAATATATCACGCCACCCCTCTGGCTTGAAAAGTACTCCAAGAAAAAACTGTCAACAAAGAATACACTACCAGGCAAAGCTGTCCTTTATTTGAAGAAGAGATAAAAACGTTTTGCAGACAAGCAAAAGTTAAAGGAGTTCATCACCCCCAGATAGGACTTACAAGAAATGATAAAGGGACTTCTTAAAGCTGAAACAAAAAGGTGTAATTAATAATAGGAAAATATGTGAAAGTATACATCTCATTGGTAATGGTAAATTTATAGTCAAATTCAGCATAATTTGATGTTTTAAAGTGGTGGGTTAGAGGCACGGGTTGGCTCAGTCATTAAGCCTCTGCCTTCTGCTCAGGTCATGATCCCTGGGTCCTGGGACTGAGGCCCACATTGGGCTTCCTACTCAGCAGGAGGCCAGTTTCTTCCTCTCTCATTCTCCCTGCTTGTGTTCCCCCACCCTGTCAAATAAATAAGTCTTTAAAATAAATGAATAAATAATGAAGTAAATTAAGTGGTGGGTTAATCTCTTATAAATCTAGTATGAAGGTTAAAAGACAAAATAGTAAAATAACTATAAGTATAGTTACATAGTTTTGGTTATATAGTTAGAACTATAGTTCTAGTTGTTAATGAATACATATTAAAAAGCAAAGAATTCAGAATAATCTAAAAAGTTTTATAAACATATAAACAAGAACATACAGATAACAAAATGAAATTAGTAATGTATAAAGACTATGAGAAGTCCAACAAAGAACTAGAAACCATCAAAACAAAACAAAACAACCCAAAAATAGTAGAGCTGAAAAATACAATGATTGAACTGCAGAACTCAGAGCTTCAAAAAAGATTCAACCATGCAGAAGAAAGAATCAATGACCTAGAAGACAGGACATCCAAGAGTATTCAGTCAAAAGAGCAAAAAGAAAAAAATAATGAAAAAAGAGTGAAGAAACGTGATGGGAACTGCTGGACACAATAGAAAGAAATACTACACATATTATGGAATTACAAAAAAAGAAGAAAAACAGAAAGAGACAGAAAGTATATTTAAAGCAATAATGGCTAAAGATGTCCCAAGCCTGAGGGGAAAAAATGGTTTTCCAGATCCATGAGGCTTAAAGGACCCCAAATAGGTTGGATCCAAATAGGACTACATTGAGGCAGATGACAAACTGTCAAGTTCAAAGAATTTTGAAAGAAGGAAAAGAGAAATTAAATATGGGGAACCCCTCTCTCCCATCTCATATAAAGGTAAAAATTTCTCAGCAGAAACTCTTCAAACTAGGAAAGAATGGGAAGACAGATTCAAAATATTGAAAGGAAACAACTGTTAACCAAGAATTTTAAACTCAGCAAAGCCATCATTCAGAAATGAAAGCAAGGTAAAGATTACCAAACAAAGAAAAGCTGAGGGAGTTCATTAAGACTAGATCTGCTTTACACCCTTACACACATTTTCAAAGGAATTTTTTTGAGTAGAACTAAAGTCATAAAAACATAAGAAGTTAGCATAGAACTCACTGGTAATAAGATTCTGTAATGTAGTAATGGTGGTGTGTAATTGCCTTATAACTTCAGTTTGAAAGTTAAAACTAAATGTAGCAGAAAATAGCCAAAAATATCACAATCTGATATTAGACACACAATATTAAAAAAAAAAAAGTGTAACATGTAACATCACTAACCTAATACATGAAGGGGAGAAGAGTAGAAGTGTAAAGTATAAAATTGTTATCAAAGTTAAGTTGTTTAAAATAGGGTGTTTTACTTTTAAGATATTTTGTGTAAGCTTCATGGTAACCACAAAGGAAAAAACCTGTAGTAATTACACACACAAAAATAAGAAGTCAGCTTATTGATACCAAAAGACATCAAAACACACACATGCAAAAAGACAATGGGATAAGAACAAAGGATCCACAAAAGAGCCAGAAACAAACAAACAAAAATGACAGTAATTAACAATAATTACTTTATATAAATGGATTGTTTTTAAATCAAAAGAAATAGAAAGGCTGAAGTGATTAAAAAACAAAATCCAGAGATATGCTGCCTATGAGATATTCATTTTAGCCGCAAAGAGACTTACAGACTGTGAGTGAAAGATAGAAAAACATATCTCAAGCAAATGTTAAAAAAAAAAAAAAAAAAGGCAAGGGTAGTTAGAAAAAAAGACTTTAAACTAGAAATGGTAAAAAGAGACAAAAAAGGCCATTATATAATAATAAAGGGATCAATCCATCAAGAATATGCAACATTTGTAAGTATTTATATACACAACATTAGAGCATCTAAATGTGTACAGAAAATATGAAAGAGCAATATGGAGAAATTATCAGAAATACAATAATGATTGGGAACTTTAAACTCTATTCTCAGTTCATGCAGACAGAGAAACAGTAAGGAACTGTGGATTTGAATAACCCCATAGGCCAAATGGATCTAACAGACATATACAGAACATTCTATCCTCCAACAGCATTATACACATTCTTCTCAAGTGCATATGAAATATTTTATAGTAGAGACCATATGTTGTGTTAGCAAATTCAAGAATACTGAAGTCATATCAAGTATCTTCTTTGACCACAGTGCTATGAAACTAGAAATCCATACAGGAAAGAAAACTGTAAAACTCAAGAAGAACATGGAAATTAAACAACACTCTTCTGGAAAAAAAAAAAAAATCAATGGATCAACAAAGATATTAAAGGATAAATAAAGAACTATCTTGGACAATGAAAATGGAAACAAACCAAAGCACGGGGAGCAGCAAAAGCAGTCCTAACAGGGAAATTCATTGTGTTAAAGTGTATACATCAAGAAACAAGAAGGATCTCTAATAAGCAACTTAACACCACAAGAAGCTAGAGTAAGAAAAAAAAAAAACATAACCTAAAGATAGAAGGAAAAAAAAATAACAAAGATCAGAATGGAAAAAGAAAGAAACCAAAAAGAAAGTAAAAAAGGTAATTTAAACAAGAGCTATTTTTTGAAAAGATGAACAAAACCGACAAACCCATAGCTAGACTCACCATGAGAAAAACAGTTTCAGAAATGAAACAGATGTTACAACTGATCCCCACAGAAATACAAAAGATTGTAAGAGACTACTATGAACAATTTTATGCCAACAAACTGGACAATCCAGAACAAATGGATAAATTTCTAGAAACATGCAACCAATCAAGACTAAATCATGAAGACATAAAACAACTGAACTGATGGAATACTACAAGGACACTGAATCAGTAAGAGAAAACCTCTCAACAAAAGTTCAAGACCAGAGGGCCTATTGGTCAATTCTACCAAACATTTAAGGAATACCAATTCTTAATCAAACTCTTCCAAAACATAGAAGAGGTGGGAGCACTTTGAAACTCAGTTTAGGAGACCAGCATTACTGTAATTCCAAAGTCAGTAAAGGACACTGTAAGAAAACTACAGACCAGTAACTCTGATGAGTATAGATGTAAAAATTCTCAATAAAATAGAGCAAACTGAATTCAATAGCCCATTAAAAAGATAATGCTCCAAGTTGAAGTGGGATTTATCCCTGGAAAGCAAGAATATTTCAACATCTACAGAATCAAAATGACATATCACGTGAATAGGATGCAAGAAAAAAAAAATCACATTATCTCAATAGATACAAGAAAAACAGACAAAATTCACCACTCCTTGATAGCACTCAAATTAGACATAGAAGAACATACCTCAAAATAATAAGTGCATCATATGACAAACCCATAGCCAACATCACACTCAACAGTGAGAAGTTGAATACTTTTCTTCCTTTAAATCAGGAATAAGATGAGTGCCCACTGTCATTACTCCTTTTCAACTACCGGAAGTCCTAGTCAGAGCAAGGAAAAAGAAATAAAAGGCATCAGAATTGGAAGGGAAAAAGTAAAATTGGCTTTATTTGCAGTTGAAATAATATATACAGAAAATCCTAAAGACTACACAAAAAAAACCTGTTTGGTCTAATAAATAAAATTGCAGGACACAAAATTGACACACAAAAATCAGCAGCATTTTTATACACTAACATGAATAAGGAGAAACAGAGGTAAGGAAAATGATCTTAGTTACAATAGCAACACAAATAATAAAATACTTAGGAATATTTGGGGTATGTGGGTGGCTTAGTTAGTTAAATGTTGGACTCTTTAATTTTGTCTCAGATCATGATCTCAGGGTCACGAGATCAAGCCCCATGTCCAGCTCCATGCTGGGCATGGAGCGGGCTTAAAATTCTCTCTCTCCCTCTCCCTCTGCCCCTCCCCCGCCCTTTCTTTCTCACCTTCTCTCAAAAAAAAGAGTATCTTTACCAAGGAAGTGAAATAATCTTTACACTAAAAACAAGACATTAAGAAAAGAAATTAAAGAAGACACAAATGAAAATGTGTCTTACTCTCATGAATTGAAAGACTTAATTTTGTTAAAATGTCCACAGTATTCAAAGCCATCTATAGATTCAATGCAGTCCTAATGAAAATTCCAATGGCATTTTTTTTTTAACAGAAATAGAAACAGAAATAGAAACACCATTTATGTAGACTCTGAATAGCCAAAGAAATCCTGAGGAAGAAGAAGAAGGCAGAGATGTCACACTTTCTGATATCAAGCTATATTATAAAGCTATTTTAAACAGTATTATAAAGCTATTAAAAACAGTAGGGTATTAGCATAAAACAGACACATATACCAATGGAACAGAATTGACAATACAGGAATAAAATCATGCAAATAAGATAAATTAGTTATTTGACAAGGAAGGCAAGAATATTCAATGGAGAAAAGATAGTCTCAAATAAATGGTGCTGAGAAAATTTGATATTCACATGTAAAAGAATGAAACTACACCTCTATCTTACATTACTCACAAAAATTGACAAAATGGATTAAGATTTAAATTTAAGATCAGACACCCCAAAAGCTCCTAAGAGAAAACATATGAACCAACTCCATAAATTTATATGGGTTTTAGCAATGGTTTTTTGATAGGATATGTAAAGCACAAGAAACAAAATAAAAAAATAAACAGGTCGAATACATCAGAGTAAAAAACATGCATGGTAAAGCAAATGATCAAGAAAATGAAGACAATCTACAAAATGGTGAGAAATATTTGTAAACCATGTACCTAATAAGGTTCAATATTCAAAATTAGAAATAACTCATCAAAAAACATAAATTGGAAAAGTAAGACTCATGATTTACAGATGACATTGTTTATATATAGGAAACCGTGCAGACTATACAGTCAAATTGCTAGAATAAACTAATTCTGAAAAGTTACAGAATACAAAAGCCAATATTAATCTGTTTATACTCTAGTAACAAACTATCAAAGGAAATTCACAATCCTGTTTATAACTGCATCAAAAAGAACAAAATACCTAGTAATAAATTTAGCCAAGGAAGTAGAGGATCTGTATACTGAAGACTTTAAGACATTGATGGAAAAAAAGACACAAGTAAATGAAAATATATTGTGTCTCACAGATTGGAAGACTGGTTTTGGTATGTTCATACAATTGAAAACAGTAAGAATTACACTGCATCTGTAGATTAAGATTCCAAAAGCATTTTTCAGAGAAGAAATAATCCTAAAATTTATATGGAATCACAGAAGACCACAAAAATTCAAAGCAATCTTTTTTTTTTAAATTAAGATTTACACTTGGACTCAAAACCTCAGGATCAAGAGTCACATGCTCTATTGATTGGGCCAGCCAGGCACCCTTCAAAGCAATCTTAAGAACAAAGTTGGAGGCATCATGCTTCCTGATTTCAAATTATATTATAAAGCTATAGTAAGACGGTATGGTATTGGCATGAAAAACAGATACATTGGTTATGGAACAGACAGCCCAGAAATAAACCTACATATATGGCCAATTAATTTATGACAAGGTAGCTAAGAATATATAATGGGGAAAGCATAGTCTTTTTAGTAAATGGTGCTGGGAAAACTAGATAGCCACATGCAAAAGTTGAAATGAGACCACTATCTTACACCAGAGACAAAAACTTATTTAAAACGGATTAGACTTCAATCCAATGCCTAAAACCTCCTAGAAAAACTTATTAGCAATAAACTTCTTTACACCAAATAAAAAAACTCCACAGCAAAGAAGACCATCAGTAACATGGCAAACTACCAAATGGGAAAAATATTTGCAATTCATTTCTGATAAGAGGTTAATATTCAAAATATATGAAGAATTCCTACAATGAGGCAGCAAAAAATCCCAACAAACAGATTTAAAAATGAGCAGAGAATCTATTTATTTATTTATTTATTATTTAAAAAAATATTTTATTTATTTATTTGACAGAGATCACAAGTAGGCAGAGAGGGAGGCAGAGAGAGAGGGGGAAGCAAGCTCCCCGTTGAGCAGAGTCCAATGTAGGGCTCGGTCCCAGGATCCTGGGATCATGACCTGAGCGAAAGGCCGAGGCTTTAACCCACTGAGCCACCCAGGCGCCCCGAGCAGAGAATTTAAATAGACACTTTTTTCGAAGTAGACATACAAATGTTCAACCATTTCATGAAAATGTGCCCATTATCACTAATTGTCAGGAAAATGCAAATCGAAAACACAAGGTATTACTGCACACCTGTTAGAATAGCTATCCTCAAAAAGACAAGAGATAATAAGTATTGGTGTAAATGTGGAGTAAAGGGACCCTTATGCAGTCCTGGTAAAGATGTAAACTGGTACAGTCATTTGGAAAATAGTATGGAGGTTGCTCAAAAAATTAAAAATATAACTACCCTCTGATCTAGCAATTCCACTTTTATTTTTCCTCAAGAAAATAAAAATACCAAGTTGTACAGATATGTGTACCTCACATTCATTGCTACACTATTTATAAGAGCCAAGATACAGAAACAGCCAAAATACCTACTAACGGATTAATGGATAAAGATTTTGTGGTACACACTTACAATAGAATATAATATAGCTAATAAAAAGGAAATCCTGTCATTTACAACAAACTGGATGGATATTGAAGGCATTATGCTAAATCCAGTAAGTCAGAGATAAGACAAATACTGTAGGATTTCAAATAGTATTTTTTTAAAAAGTAATTCAAAAAAGAGATTAGATATGTGGTTATCAGAGGTGGTGTGTTGGAGAGGGGGAAATGGATAGAGATGGTAAAAGGTATAAACTAACTATAAGACAAATAAATACAAAGAACAGAATGTACATCATGATAACTACAGTTAATACTGCTGTATGCTATATTTGAAAGTTGTTAGAAGAGTATATGCCAGGAGTTCTCATCACAAGGAAAAACAAAACAAAACAAAATATTTTTTTTGTATCATTAAAAGATGATGAATGTGGTAACTATTACCACATAATTACTGTGGTAATTATTTCAGTAAATAAAAGAGTCAAATCATAACTCTGTACACCTTAAACTTATAGACTGTTGTATATCAATTATATCTCAATAAAAGTGGGGGAAAAAACAAAAAGATTGGACATCAAAAACATAAAACGAGGGTGGATGGAATAAAAGTGCAGTGCTTTAGAATTTGTTCTTTGAAAAAAATATTTGAGAGACAGCATATGAGGGAGCACAAGCTGGGACAGGGAGAAGCAGACTTCCCACCGAGGGAGCAGCCAGACACAGAGCTTGATCTCAGGACCCGAGCCAAAGTCAGCTGCCCATTCTACTGAGCCATTCAGGCACCTCTAGAATGTTTTCTGACTTAAGTAGTTATTAACTTAAAGGAGACGGTTTTAAGTTGTTTTATGTAGATTGCAGGGTAACCACAAAACAAAAATCTATAGTACATACACAAAAAACAAAGGAATCCACACACAACACTAGAGAAAATCATCAAATCACAAGAGAACAAGAAAAGGAACAAAGAACAAAGAAGACAACAAAATGAGAGTAAGTACATACCTATCAATAATTAAATGTAAATAGACTAAATCCTCCAATCCTATACATAGTTTGGCTGAATGGATAAAAAATAAGACCCCTACCATATACTACCTAGAATAGATTACATCAGATATAAGGACATACAGACAGAAAGTAAAGGGATGGAAAAAGATAGTTCATCAATTCAATGCTGAACCAAAATAAAGCTTGGATAGATATATTTATATCAGACAAAATAGGTAAAAATTGTAATAAAAAACAAAGGCCATTGTTGGACTGACCTGTTTATCAACACTGTAATTACATATACACCCAACGTAAATATAAAAAGCAGATATTTATAGAGAAATTATAGAGATATTTAGAGAGAAATAGCCATCAGTACAATAACAGCAGGGGACTTTAACATCCCACTTTCATCAATGGATAGATCATCCAGACAAGAAATCAGTAGGAAAACACTGACCTTAAATGTTACTTTAGAGTAGATGAACTTAACAGACATACACATAGCATTCCACTTAAAAGCAAAAACATCACATGCTTTTCAATTACATATCGAATGTTCTCCAGGATAGATAAGTTAGGGCACAAAACAATCTTTTTTTTTTTTTTTTTTTAAGATTTTAGGATTTTGTTTATTTGAGGGAAAGAGAGAGAGCATGTGAGCAAGCAGGTGGAGGACCAGAGCGGGACAGAGAGGGATAAGCTGACTCCATGGTAAGCACAGAGCCCAATGTGGGGCTCGATGCCAGGGCCCACAGATTATGACCTGAGCTGAAACCAAGAGTCGGATATTTAACTTACTGAGCCACCCAGGCACCCCAGGCACAAAGTGGTCTTAATAAATTTATATTCATTAAATATTAATAAATTTAAGATTAAAGTCTTATCAAACATCTTGTCTAACCACAGTGGTATGAAACTAAAATCCACTACAAGATCAAACTGGAAAATTCACACATATGTGGAGATTAGCAATGTGTTACTGACCAACCAATAGGGCAAAACAATTCTCAAAAAAAGTTCTCAAAACAAATAAAAAATGTCTTTAGACAAATGAAAATACAACATACTCAAATGAAATGAAAATACAACAACTCAGACTTAGGGGATGCAGCAAAATCAGTTCTAAGAGGAAAGTTCGTAGCGATATAAATGTCTGCATTAAGAAACAAGATTTCAAACAACCTACCTTTGACTTTAATGAACTAGAAAAAGAAATAAGGATCAAGGCAGAAGTAGAGACTAAAAGAACAATAGAAGAGATCAATGAAACAGAGAGGTGGTCTTTTGAAAACATAAGCAAAATGGACAAACCATATGCTAGACTTACTAAGGGGAAAAAAAACCCTCAAAAATCAGAAACAAAAGAGAAGCTGTTACAAGATATATTACAGATATACAAAAAGATCCTAGGAGACGACTATGAATAATTATAACCCAACAAATTGGACAACTTAGAAAAAGATCTATAAATTCTTAGAAACATACAATGTAGCAATCCTGAATCATGAAGAAATAAAACCTTTGAATGGACCAATACTAGTGAGGAGATTGAATCAGTAATCAAAAACATTTCAACAAACTTAAGTCTAAGACCAGATGGCTTACTGGTGAATTCTGCCCAACATTTAAAGAATAGTAATACTTTTCAACTCTTCCAAAAAAGTGGAAGAGGATGGAATACTTCCAAACTCATTCATGAGGTCAGCATTACTCTGATACCAAAACCAGGCAAGAAAAGAGAATTACAGGACAATATCCATGATAAACATAGATGCAAAAATCCTTGACAAAATATTAGCAAATCGAAATCAGCAATATATTAAAAGGATCACACACCATATTTAAGTGGTATTCAAGAGACCAGGGATGATTCAACATGTGTAAGAATCAATGTGATATACCATTTTAACAAAATGAAGGATAAAAATTATATGATTGTCTCAATAGATGTAGAAGAGGCCTTTGACAAAATTTAACATACATGTAAGCAAAGACCCTCAATAAGGGAGGGAACATACTTCAACATAATAAAGGCCAATGTGACAAGCCCACAGATAACATCATATTCGGTGAAAAGCTGAATGCTTTTTCTTGAGGATCAGGAAAAGGACTAGAATGTCCAATCATGCTATTTTTATTGAACATAGTACTGGAAGTCCTAGGCAGAGCAATTAGGAAAGTAAAAAAATAAAAAGCACCTAAATTGGAAAAGAAGAAGTAAACTATCACTATTTTTACAAGCCATTGTATTAAGACTCTACCAAAAAACTGCTGAAAATAATCACAGTTCAGTAATGTTGCAGGATACATCTATAGATAAAACTGTTTTGTCTATATACTGATAATAAACTAGTAAAATGAGAAATTAATAAAATAATACCATTTACAATTGTCTCAGAAATAAAATGCATAGAAAATTTAATCAAGAAGGTGAAAAACTGAGGAGGAGTCAAGATGGCGGAGAAGTAGCAGGCTGAGACTACTTCAGCTAGCAGGAGATCAGCTAGATAGCTTATCTAAAGATTGCAAACACCTGCAAATCCATCAGCAGATCGAAGAGAAGAAGAACAGCAATTCTGGAAATAGAAAAACAACCACTTTCTGAAAGGTAGGACTGGCGGAAAAGTGAATCCAAAGCGACGGGAAGATAGACCCTGGGGGGAGGGGCCGGCTCCCAGCAAGCAGCGGAAAACGGAGCACAAAATCAGGACTTTTAAAAGTCTGTTCCGCTGAGGGACATCAATCCAGAGGCTAAACCGAGGTGAAGCCCACGTGGGGTCAGCATGGCCTCAGGTCCCGCAGGGTCACAGAAGGATCAGGGTGTCTGAGTGTCGCAGAACTTGCGGGTATTGGAACGGGAAAGCCGGCTACAGAGACAGTGCCGACAGTAAGCTCGCAGCTCGAGGTTACCTTGAACCGGTCGCAGGCTCGGTGAGCTTGAGCGTGGCCGGAGGTCAGGCAGACGGGAGTTACTGGGTGCTGTTCTCTGAGGGTGCACTGTGGAGTGGGGCCCCCAGGCTCTTGGCTCCTCTGGGCTGGAGACCAGGAGGCCGCCATTTGTATTCCCGTCATCCGGAACTCTACAAAAAGCGCTCAGGGCACAAAAGCTCCTGAAAGCAAACCCGAGCAGATTACTCAGCCCGGCTCCTGGTAAGGGCGGTGCAATTCTGCCTGGGGCAAAGACACTTGAAAATCACTACACCAGGCCCCTCCCCCAGAAGATCAACAAGAAATCCAGCCGAGACCAAGTTCACCTACCAAGGAGTGCGGTTTCAATACGAAGGAGAGCAGCAGAATTACAGAGGAGGAGAAAGCCAAGCACGGAACTCATGGCTTTCTCTCTGTGATTTTTTAGTCTTGCAGTTAATTTAATTTTTTTCTTTTTCATTTTTTTTCTCTTCTTCTGCTAAAATTTTTTTTTAACTTTTACCCTTTTCTTTTTTAACGTGTTTTAACTAGTTTAATATATATATTCGTTTTTATACTTTTCTTTATTCGTTTTCTTTTTAATTCTTTTCTTCTTCTTTTTTCTTTCTTTTTGAACCTCTTTTTATTCCCTTTTTCCCCCCTCACGATTTGGGATCTCTTCTGATTTGGTTAAAGCATATTTTCCTGGGGTTGTTGCCACCCTTTTTGTATTTTACTTGCTCCTTCATATACTCTTATCTGGACAAAATGACAAGGTGGAAAAATTCACCAAGAACAAGAGGCAGTACCAAAGGCTAGGGACCTGATCAATACAGACATTGGTAATATGTCAGATCTAGAGTTCAGAATGACAATTCTCAAGGTTCTAGCCGGGCTCAAAAAAGGCATGGAAGATATTAGAGAAACCCTCTCGGGAGATATAAAAGCCCTTTCTGGAGAAATAAAAGAACTAAAATCTAACCAAGTTTAAATCAAAAAAGCTATTAATGAGGTGCAATCAAAAATGGAGACTCTCACTGCTAGGATAAATGAGGCAGAAGAAAGAATTAGTGATATAGAAGACCAAATGACAGAGAATAAAGAAGCTGAGCAAAAGAGGGACAAACAGCTACTGGACCACGAGGGGAGAATTCGAGAGATAAGTGACACCATAAGACGAAACAACATTAGAATAATTGGGATTCCAGAAGAAGAAAGAGAGAGGGGAGCAGAAGGTATACTGGAGAGAATTATTGGGGAGAATTTCCCCAATATGGTAAAGGGAACAAGCATCAAAATTCAGGAGGTTCAGATAATGCCCCTCAAAATCAATAAGAATAGGCCCACACCCCATCACCTAATAGTAAAATTTACAAGTCTTAGTGACAAACAGAAAATCCTGAAAGCAGCCTGGGAAAAGAAGTCTGTAACATACAGTAAAAATATTAGATTGGCAGCTGACTTATCCACAGAGACCTGGCAGGCCAAAAAGAGCTGGCATGATATTTTCAGAGCACTAACGAGAAAAACATGCAGCCAAGAATACTATATCCAGCTAGGCTATCATTGAAAATAGAAGGAGAGATTAAAAGCTTCCAGGACAAACAAAAACTGAAAGAATTAGCAAACACCAAACCAGCTCTACAGGAAATATTGAAAGGGGTCCTCTAAGCAAAGAGAGAGCCTACAAGTGGTAGATCAGAAAGGAACAGAGACAATATGCAGTAACAGTCACCTTACAGGCAATACAATGGCACTAAATTCATATCTCTCAATAGTTACTCTGAATGTTAATGGGCTAAATGCTCCAATCAAAAGACACAGGGTATCAGAATGGATAAAAAAACAAAATCCATCTATATGTTGCCTACAAGAAACTTATTTTAAGACCGAAGACATCTCCAGATTTAAAGTGAGGGGGTGGAAAAGAATTTACCATGCTAATGGACATGAGAAGAAAGCAGGAGTGGCAATCCTTATATCAGATCAATTAGATTTTAAGCCAAAGACTATAATAAGAGATGAGGAAGGACACTATATCATACTCAAAGTGTCTGTCCAACAAGATGATCTAACAATTTTAAATATCTATGCCCCCAACGTGGGAGCAGCCAACTATATAAACCAATTAATAACAAAATCAAAGAAACACATCAACAATAATACAATAATAGTAGGGGACTTTAACAATCCCCTCACTGAAATGGACAGATCATCCAAGCAAAAGATCAACAAGGAAATAAAGGCCTTAAACGACACACTGGACCAGATGGACATCACAGATATATTCAGAACATGTCATCCCAAAGCAACAGAATACACATTCTTCTCTAGTGCACATGGAACATTCTCCAGAATAGATCACATCCTTGGTCCTAAATCAGGACTCAACCAGTATCAAATGATTGGGATCATTCCCTGCATATTTTCAGACCACAATGCTCTGAAGCTAGAACTCAACTACAAGAGGAAGTTTGGAAAGAACCCAAATACATGGAGACTAAACAGCATCCTTCTAAAGAATGAATGGGTCAACTGGAAAATTAAAGAAGAATTGAAAAAAATCATGGAAACAAATGATAATGAAAATACAACGGTTGAAAACCTGTGGGACACAACAAAGGCAGTCCTGAGAGGAAAATATATAGCGGTACAAGCCTTTCTCAAGAAACAAGAAAGGTCTCAGGTTCACAACCTAATCCTACACCTAAAGGAGATGAAGAAAGAACAAGAAAGAAACCCTAAGCCCAGCAGGAGAAGAGAAATCATAAAGATCAGAGCAGAAATCAATGAAATAGAAACCAAAAAAACAATAGAACAAATCAACGAAACTAGGAGTTGGTTCTTTGAAAGAAATAATAAGATTGATAAACCCCTGGCCAGACTTACCAAAAAGAAAAGAGAAAGGACCCAAATAAATAAAATCATGAATGAAAGAGGAGAGATCACAACTAACACCAAAGAAATAAATACAAACTATTATAAGAACATACTATGAGCAACTCTACACCAACATATTGACAATCTGGAAGAAATGGATGCATTCCTAGAAACATAGAAACTACCACAACTGAACCACGAAGAAATAGAAAGCCTGAACAGACCCATAACCAGTGAGGAGATTGAAACAGTCATTAAAAATCTCCAAATAACCAAAAGTCCAGGGCCAGACGGCTTCCCGGGGGAATTCTACCAAACATTTAAAGAAGAACTAATTCCTATTCTCCTGAAACTGTTCCAAAAAATAGAAATGGAAGGAAAACTTCCAAACTCATTTTATGAGGCCAGCATCACCTTGATCCCAAAACCAGACAAGGATGCCATCAAAAAAGAGAGCTATAGACCAATATCCTTGATGAATACAGATGTGAAAATTCTCACCAAAATACTAGCCAATAGGATTCAACAGTACATTAAAAGGATTATTCACCACGACCAAGGGGGATTTATACCAGGGCTGCAAGGTTGGTTCAACATCCGCAAATCAGTCAATGTGATATAACACATCAATAAAAAAAAAGATCAAGAACCATTTGATACTCTCAATAGATGGTGAAAAAGCATTTGACAAAGTACAGCATCCCTTCCTGATCAAAACTCTTCAAAGTGTAGGGATAGAGGGCACATACCTCAATATCATCAAAGCCATCTATGAAAAACACACTGCAAATATCATTCTCAATGAAGAAAAACTGAAAGCTTTTCTGCTAAGGTCAGGAACACGGCAGGGATGTCCATTATCACCACTGCTGTTCAACATAGTACTAGAGGTCCTAGCCTCAGCAATCAGATAACAAAAGGAAATTAAAGGCATCCAAATTGGCGAAAAAGAAGTCAAATTATCACTCTTCACAGATGATATGATACTGTATGTGGAAAACCCAAAAGACTCCACTCCAAAACTGCTAGAACTTATACAGGAATTCAGTAAAGTGTCAGGATATAAAATCAATGCACAGAAATCAGTTGCATTTCTCTACGCCAACAACAAGACAGAAGAAAGAGAAATTAAGGAGTCCATCCCATTTACAATTGCACCCCAAACCATAAGATACCTAGGAATAAACCTAACCAAAGAGACACAGAATCTATACTCAGAAAACTATAAAGTACTCATGAAAGAAATTGAGGAAGACACAAAGAAATGGAAAAATGTTCCATGCTCCTGGATTGGAAGAATAAATATTGTGAAAATGTCTATGCTACCTAAAGCCATCTACACATTTAATGCAATTCCTATCAAAGTACCATCTATCTTTTTCAAATAAATGGAACAAATAATTCTAAAATTTATATGGAACCAGAAA
Source organism: Mustela nigripes (assembly GCF_022355385.1). Taxonomy (NCBI): domain Eukaryota; kingdom Metazoa; phylum Chordata; class Mammalia; order Carnivora; family Mustelidae; genus Mustela; species Mustela nigripes. Next base: position 128,227,483 of record NC_081568.1, on the reverse strand, counting down.
AGATCTCGCATAGCCAAAGGGATATTGAAAAAGAAAGCCAACGTTGGTGGCATCACAATTCTGGACTTCAAGCTCTATTACAAAGCTGTCATCATCAAGACAGCATGGTACTGGCACAAAAACAGACACATAGATCAATGGAACAGAATAGAGAGCCCAGAAATAGACCCTCAACTCTATGGTCAACTAATCTTTGACAAAGCAGGAAAGAATGTCCAATGGAAAAAAGACAGCCTCTTCAATAAATGGTGTTGGGAAAATTGGACAGCCACATGCAGAAAAATGAAATTGGACCATTTCCTTACACCACACATGAAAATAGACTTAAAATGGATGAAGGACCTCAATGTGAGAAAGGAATCCATCCACATCCTTGAGGAGAACACAGGCAGCAACCTCTTTGACCTCAGCCGCAGCAACATCTTCCTAGGAACAACGCCAAAGGCAAGGGAAGCAAGGGCAAAAATGAACTATTGGGATTTCATCAAGATCAAAAGCTTTTGCACAGCCAAGGAAACTGTTAACAAAATCAAAATACAACTGACAGAATGGGAGAAGATAGTTGCAAACGACATATCAGATAAAGGACTAGTGTCCAAAATTTATAAAGAACTTAGCAAACTCAATGCCCAAAGAACAATTAATCTAATCAAGAAATGGGCAGAGGACATGAACAGACATTTCTGCAAAGAAGACATCCAGATGGCCAACAGACACATGAAAAAGTGCACCATATCACTCGGCATCACGGAAATACAAATCAAAACCACAATGAGATATCACCTCACACCAGTCAGAATGGCTAAAATCAACAAGTCAGGAAATGACAGATGCTGGCGAGGATGCGGAGAAAGGGGAACCCTCCTACACTGTTGGTGGGAATGTAAGCTGGTGAAACCACTCTGGAAAACAGCATGGAGTTTCCTCAAAATGTTGAATATAGAACTGCCCTACGACCCAGCAATTGCACTACTGGGTATTTACCCTAAAGATACAAACGTAGTGATCCGAAGGGGCTCGTGCACCCGAATGTTTATAGCAGCAATGTCCACAATAGCCAAACTATGGAAGACCCTAGATGTCCATCAACAGATGAATGGATAAAGAAGATGTGGTATATATACACAATGGAATACTATGCAGCCATCAAAAGAAATGAAATCTTGCCATTTGCAATAACGTGGATGGAACTAGAGCGTATCACGCTTAGCGAAGTAAGTCAAGCGGAGAAAGACATATCATATGATCTCCCTGATATGAGGAAGTGGTGATTCAACATGGGGGCTTAAGTGGGTGGGAGAAGAATCAATGAAACAAGATGGGATTGGGAGGGAGACAAACCATAAGTGACTCTTAATCTCACAAACAAACTGAGGGTTGCTGGGGGGAGGGGGTTTGGGAGAAGGGGGTTGGGGTTATGGACATTTGGGAGGGTATGTGCTTGGGTGAGTGCTGTGAAGTGTGTAAACCTGGCGATTCACAGACCTGTACCCCTGGGGATAAAAATATATGTTTATAAAAAATAAAATATTTAAAAAAAAAGGTGAAAAACTTGTACATTAAAAAACTTGTACACTAAAAACTCTAAGACAATGAAGAAACTGTAAAAGACACAAATAAATGTAGAAATATTCTGTGCTCGTGGATTGGAAGAATTGATATTGTTAAATGTCTGAAGTATCCAAAACAATCTACAGGTTCAATATAATTCCTACCAAAAATCCAAAGGCAGGGCTCACAGCCAGCCCCACCCATCAGTGCACCTGCAGCACCCATGACCCTGCCACAATAGGAGACTGCACACAGCCCACACAGGGAACACCTCTGCTCTGGTGGTCACGGGGATTGCAATTCTGGGCTCCATAGGACATCCCATACATAAGACCACTCTCTGAAGGCCTGGAGACATAGCTGAACTACCTAATATATAGAAACAAACACAAACAGCTAGGCAAATGAAGAGACAGAGGAATATGTTCCAACCAAAAGAACAAGAGAACCTAAAAGAAGAAGTGAATGAAACATATGTAAACACTCTATCTGATCAGAGTTCAAAGCAATAGTCAAAAATATGCTGACATGGATGAACAGATGAGCACACTGAAAACATCAACCAAGAGATACAAAATAGAAGAATACAAATAAAAAACACAGTAGAAGGAATAAACATCAGATTAGATTATGCAGAATTACATCAGCAACCCAGAAGACAGTATGTTGGAAATCATTCACAATGAACAGGAAAAACAGGAAGAGTTTAAAAATCTGACAATAGGGACAAGTTAAGTATATAAACATTTCCATTACAGGAGTCCTGAAAGAGAAGAGAGAGTGAAAGGGGAAGAAAACATTTGAAGAAATAATAGCTGAAAACTTCCCTAGCCTGGTGAGGAAAACAGACACCAAATCCAAGAGCCAAGAATCCCAAGTATAATGAACCCAAAGAGATCCAGGCCATGACAAATTTTAAATAAACTGTCACAAGCTAAAGACAAAGAGAGAATCTTAAAAGCAGCAAGAGAAAAATCAATTAGAATTGTATGAGGGAATTCCCATGAAACTATCAACTGATTTTTCAGCAGAAAATTTTCGTGGCATAATACATCTATGTTGAAAAACAAAAACAAAAACAAAACCCCCAAATTTCCAACCAAGAATTCCCAGAAGGTTATTATTCAGAATTGAATGGTAGATAAAGATTTAGACCCAGACATGAAAAGGAAAAAATATCAAAGGAGTTCATCACCACTGATCTGACTTTAGAATATTAATACTAAAGGGGCGCCTGGGTGGCTCAGTGGGTTAAGCCGCTGCCTTCGGCTCAGGTCATGATCTCAGGGTCCTGGGATCGAGTCCCGCATCGGGCTCTCTGCTCAGCGGGTAGCCTGCTTCCCTCTTTCTCTCTCTGCCTGCTTCTCCATCTACTTGTGATTTCTCTCTGTCAAATAAATAAATAAAATCTTTAAAAAAAAAAAAAAAGAATATTAATACTAAAGAAATACTCTTTAAGCAGAACAGTTCATAACTAGGAGTAAGAAAATACATGAAAGAAAACTATCTCACCGATAAAGGCAAATATGATAAAGGTAGTAGATCAACCACTTAAAAAGCTAATAGTAAGGTTAAAAAATGAAAGTAGTAAAATCAACTGTATCTACAGTTATGAGCTAAGGAATACACAAAATAAAGAGATATAAAATATGACATCAAAACCCTAAATTCCGGCGGGGGGGGGATTAAAAATCTAGTGTTTTTTGAAACACTAGATTTTTGTGTGAACTTGTGACCATCACCTTAAAATAAACTACTTGTACATAGGTTTTTATATATGTGCCTCATGGTAACCACAAATCCAAAACCTATAGGTGATACATCAAAAATAAAGGGAAAGATATCCAAACATAACACTAAAGAATGTCTTCGAATTGCCAGGGAAGTGATCAAGAAAAGAAATAGAGAAGAACTACAAAAACAGTCTGGAAACAATTAACAAAATGGCAATAAATACCTACCTACCAATAATTACTTTAAATGTTAACCAACCAAATGCTCTAATGAAAAGATATAAGATACAAGAGACTGGGTGGCTCAGTTAGGCTTCTGCCTTTGGCTCAGGTTATGATTCCAGAACCCTGGGATCCAGCCCTGCACTGGGCTCCCTACTTGGCAGGGAGCTTGCTTCTCCATCTCCTTCTGCCTGCTATCCCCCCGCCCCCCACCCCCGCTGGTGTGCGCGCTCTCTGTCAAATAAATAAAATCTTAAAAAAAAAAAAAAGATCTAAGATAGCTGAATGGATTAAAAAAATGAAGACTCTTCTATATGCTGCCTGCAAGAGACTCACCTAAAAACTAAAACCTACAGATTGAAAATGAAGGGATAGAAAAAGATATTCCATGAAAGTGGAAGTCAAAAGATGGGATAGCTATACTTTTATCAGACAAAAGAGAATTTAAAACAAAGACTGTAATAAGAGACAAAGAAGGACATTACATAATTATAAGGGGACCAATCCAATGAGAAGATGCAACACTTTTAAACATTTATGCACTCAACATGGAAACACTTAAATATATATAAAGCAAATACGGACAGACACAAAAGGAGAAACTGGCAATAATACAATAATAGTGGGTAACTTTAACATCCCACTAGTAATCAATGGCATAAAAGGACATCCATCAGTGAAACAGTAGAGAACTTAGAAATAAACTCGTTCTTATATAGTCAATTAGTCTATTACAAATGAGGCAAGAATATACAATAGAGAAATGATAGTCTTCAATAAATGGTATTTGGAAAACTGGACGGCAATATGCAAAACAATGAAACTGGATCACTTACACCATGTACAAAAACACACTCACATTTAAGTCTTTGATTCATTTTAATACATGAAAACAAAACTCCTAGAAGAAAATATAGGCAGTAAGCTCTATGACATTGGTCTTAGCAACATTTTTTTGGATCTGTCTCCTCATGTAAGACAATGAAAGCACAAGTAAACAAATGGGACTACAGCAAACTAAAAAGCTTTGACACAGCAAAGGAAACCAATGAAGCAAAAAGGCAACCTACTAAATTCCAGAAGATATTTGCAAATGATATATATCCAATAAGGAGTTATTACCTAAAACGTATACAGAATACAACTCCATATAAAAAAACCAAACAATCCAAAGAAGACATGGATGGCCAACAGTAGCAGTATGAAAAGATACTCAACATCACTAACCATTAAGGAAATGTGAATCAAAACCAAAATGAGCTTTCACTTTACACCTATCTGAATGGCTAGAATCCAAAAAGAAATAATAAGTGTTGGCTAAAATGTGGAAAAAAGGGAATCCATGTGCACTCTTGGTTGGAATGTAAGCTTGTGTAGCCACGGTGGAAAACATTATGGAGGGACATCTCGGTGGCTCAGTTAAGTGTCTGCCTTTGGCTCAGGTCATGATCCCAAGGTACTGCGACTGAGCCCCACATCAGGATCCCTGCTCAGCGGGGAGCCTGCTTCTCCCTCTGCCATTCCCCCTGCTTGCACTCTCTGGCTCTGTCAAACAAATAAATAAAATATTAAAAAAAAAAAAAAAGAAAAGAAAGAAAGGAAAGGAAAGGAAAACATTATGGAGTTTTCTCAAAAAAGTTAAAAATAGAACTACTTTCTGATCTACCAATTCCAGTTCTGGGTATTTATCTGAAGGAAATGAATGAAAACATTCATCTAAAAGATATGCACCCCTACATTTATCGTAGTAATATTGACAATAGCTAAGATATGGAAGCACCTAACTGTTCATCAATAGATGAATGGATCAAGAAGATGTGGCATGCACGTACACACACACATACTGAAATATTACTCAGTCATAAAAAGAATGAGATCTGGCCATTTGTGATAACATGGATAGACTCAGAAGGTGTTATCCTAAGTGAAATAGGTCAAAGATAAATACTGTATGATTTTACTTATATTAGAATCTAAAAAATATGTCAAATGAACAAATAAAATGGACTCATACACACAGAGAATAAAATGATTGGTTGCTGGGGTGGGGTGTGGTGGAGGTGGTAGACAAAATATGTGGAGCAGATTAAGAGTTACTATCTTCTAGTTGTAAAATAAGTAAGGCACAGGGATATCATGTACAATATAGGGAATATAGTCAGTCATATTATTACAACTTTGTATGGTGACAGATGGTAACTAGACTTATTGTGGTGACCATTTTGTAATGCACATAGTGAATCACTAGTACAGTATTATATGTCAGTACTGTAAATCAATCATCCTTCAATAAAATTTTAAAAACTCAAAAAACAAAAACCAAGAAGCAATAAATGTTAAAGTGCTTAAACAAATTAAGAAAAAGCTTTACTGAACTCATCTTAACATGTCTAAAGGTTTGTCCTGAGAGTCTAAATGTGCAAGGAGAAAGAAGGAAAAAGTCACAAAATGAGAAATACTGAGGATGCAAAGTGGGAGGCAGTGGAGCTTAGGCTCAGGGCTCTGGAATCAGCCTACTTGCTTCAAATCCTGGTTTATCTACTTTGTGAATCTGGAAAAACTATGGAATATTTCTGTCTCCATTTCCTCTTTAAGAAAATGAAGAGGAGCACCTGGGTGGCTTAGTGGGCTGACTGTCTAAGTCTTGGTTTCGGCTCAGGTTCTGATCTCAGGATTCTGGGATCAAGCCCCTTGTTGGGCCCTGTGCTCACTGAGAGCCCACTCCATATTCTCTATCTCTCTTTCAATCTCTCTCTCGCTCACTCACTCTCGCTCTCTCTCTCACTCTCCCCACCACATGCATGTGCATTCTTTCTCTTTCAAAAAATAAAATAAAAATTAAAAAAGAAATAAGAAAATAATAATTATGTACTAAATAAAGCAGTATATGTAAAATAGGAGTCTTCGCACTATAAAAGTATTTAAATAAAAAAATAAAAAATTCCAGTGGAATTTTTTTGCATACAAACAGAACAAGCAATCTTACTATTTGTTTAAAACCATAGAAAATCCTGAATAGTCAAAGGAATCTTGACAAAAAGAAGAAAGCCAGAGGTGTCACACTTCCTGATTTCAAACTATATTTCCAAGCTATAGTAATCAAAATACTATGACATTTTCATTAAAAACAGACACGATGATCAATGGAACAACAGTCAATTTATAATAGAGTTCCAAGGCTATAACTAAGGAAAAGATAATCTCGTCCACAAATGTGATGGGAAGACTGACACCCCACAAAATGGTGAAACTGGACAACTTTCTTACACCATACATAAAAACTAACTCAAAACAGATTAAAGACTTCAACATAAGACCTAAAACCATAAAATGCCTAGAAAAAAATCATAAGCAGTAAGTCCCTTGGCATTTGTTAAAGCAATCATTTCTTGGATTGGACATCAAGAGCAAAAGCAACAAAATAAAAACAAGTAGGACTACCTCAAATTAAAAATCTTCTGCCAGGAAAACCAACAAAATCAAAGGGCAACCTATGGAATGGAAGAAAATATTTGCAAATCAGCATCTAATAAAGGGTTAAGATCCAAAATACATAATGATCTCATAAAAGTCAATAGCAAAGCACAATAATAGGATTAAGAAAAGAGCAGATCTGAATAGACCTTTCTCCAAAGATGGCCAACAGGTAGTACATGAAAAGGTTGTTGACATCATTAACCAACAGGGAAATGCAAATCAAAACCACAATTTGATCTCACCTTACACAGGTTAGAATGGCCACTATCAAAAAGACAAGGAATAAGTGTTGATGAGGCTTCAGAGAAAAGGGAACTCTGTGCACCATTGATAGGAATGCAAGTTGGTGCATCCACTATGGAAAACTGCATGGAAGAAAACAGTATGATTCAATAATTCCAGTTCTGGGTACTTATACAGATAAAAACATTAATTCAAAAAAGACAGCCGCACTCCCATTTACACTGCAGCATTATTTATAATAGCCAAGATACAAAAACATACTGTCCATATTAGATGAGTGGATAAAGTAGTGTCATATATACATATAGAATTGGAATATATTCTGCTACAGAAAAGGAAATCCTGCCTTTTGTGACAACATGGATGGACCTTTTGGGCATTAAGCTAAGTGAAGTCTATCACAGAAAGACATATACTATAGGATTTCACTTTTATGTGGAATCTAAAAAAACAAAAACAAAAACCAAACATACAAAATAAAACACAAAAGCCACACATGGCCACGCAAATGTGTGCATATGCACAAACAACCATTGCCCATGCTGCGTGCGTTCCCCCACCCCACTCCGGCCTGCTGGTTGCCAGACACAGGGATTGGGAGTGTAGGGTGGTCTATAGGGCAAAGGCAGTCAAAAGGTACAAACTTCCGGGGCGCCTGGGTGGCTCAGTGTAGGTTAAGCCGCTGCCTTCAGCTCGGGTCATGATCTCAGGGTCCTGGGATCGAGGTCCGCATCGGACTCTCTGCTCAGCGAGGAGCCTGCTTCCCTCTCTCTCTCTCTGCCTGCCTCTCCGACTACTTGTGATCTCTCTCTGTCAAATAAATAAATAAAATCTTAAAAAAAAAAAAAAAAAGACTTAAAAAAAAAAAAAGGTACAAACTTCCAGTTATAAAGTTACTACGTCCTGGGGTTGTACAGCATGGTGACTACAGTTCATAGTACTGTATTGTGTATTTTTTTCCCCCAAAGATTTTATTTATTTATTTGAGAGAGAATGAGTGAGAGAAAGCATGAGAGAGGAGAAGGTCAGAGGGAGAAGCAGACTCCCCAAGTTGCTGGGAGCCCGACGCAGGACTCGATCCTGGAAGTCCGGGATCATGACCTGAGCTGAAGGCAGTCGCTCAACCAACTGAGCCACCCAGGCGCCCTGTATGGTGTATTTTTAAAAAATATAGCATGAAGCAGAAATGAAACTGTGCATTTCAGATAATCACTCACCATCTTTATTATGGTTATCTCATTCTCAAACAGCTATTCAAAATTCTTTCTAATGTGTGTTAATTGCTAACATATGGAACTGCCCTCATGTCTGAAGGGGAGAAACAAGCTACCATATAAGCCTATTATACCAAAGCAATAACTTTAACACTTTCATTTTATCATTTTCAGGAAACCACCATCATTATTTTCTCATGAGGTTGAGCTACAACTCAGAATTCCATTTTATAAAGTAAAGAAGTTGAATATCCAAAAGGTTGCTGGTTTATTTATGGCCTCACAACTAACACAGGGGAAATTTTAGTCATCATCTTTTGTTTATGCTCTCATCACAACACTTTCTCACGATGGACAGTTCTGGCGCATTCCTTCCTCTGTCTAGTTTTTGCCCCATGTCAGTTAATATTTATTGGTCACCAAACTTGTGGCAGGCATTCCTATAGGTAAGGATATAAAAACGAATGACATACCTCAATACTATCTACTTAACTTGGGTTCCTCGGAAAGGGTTTTTGGGCCTTATCTGCCACTGTTGTGAGGGACCTTGAGCCTTGGGATTAAGAATGAGGGATGGGGGGCAGTGAAACGGGGTAGGAGGGGAAGAAATACAAGGGAGTATTACTGAGTTGGCCAACGTTAAGTCTGACGATGGATCTCCAGAACCATTTAGGGGCCTTATAACCTTTGTTTCAGCTCATTACATGATGGAGATTGGAAGGCTGTGGAGAAAGGGGGACACAATTATCTATCAAGATTTGCCACTTGGAATGTTAACTTTTTCATACTTCGGGGTCTCAGATGTGAATGCCAAGGGGACCTACCTTATCCCTTATCTCTGGGTCATTAGGGGAGCCTCAGGTGGGAGGAAAGGGGCTTATGGTGTGGGCTTAAAGTGACACACTGCTTGGTGGTGCCAGTAGAACGCACAAGTCGTCCCCCAGTGGGACGATGGAAGGAGAGTCAGGATAGGTCAAATGTGCTCAGAAGCGGAGCATGAAATGTCTTAACATCATTCACTGTGAAGATGTTAGCACTCACTGTCTCCATTTCCTGGCTTCACAACTGCTAGCTGCAGTCTTCACAGAGGCATCTCTCAGCGTTTCCCGTCATGTACGGTTCCCATCTAGAAGCCTTGTCCTCTTCCTCTTCAAATAGCTCTTCTCCAAGACAAACAGTAACAAAAAGCTTGATCTTCACAACACCGAGAGCTACCTTCTCTGTATTAGGCTTTGTCTTAGTAGGTGCTGGGATGCAAACACTGCCGGCCCTCACCTTGGTAAAACTGCCTACCTGGTTTGCACTTGGAATTCACCTGGGGAGCTTTAAAAGGACTGCTGGCCCAGGTGCTGCTCCCAGGGGCTGATTTAATTCAACTGGGGTACAGCTGGGGCATTAGGATTTTTAAAAAGCTCCCACGTGATTCTTTCGTGCAGACACAGGGTTGCAACCTGTGATCCAACAGCAGAGAAGAAGCCGCAATGTAGCTGGAGAAGGAAACCTCAGTGCCTCCGAATCTCCGGGGGAATGTCAGGGGCCTGCTGACTCCCAGAGCCACAGCCTGGATTAGGACTCACCGGGTCTAGAGTGGAGCAAGGCAATCTGCATAGTTGACAAACGCTCCTAAGAGAATTGAGTGAGCGCAGACCTCACTTTGGAAGTATTTCCGGTCTCTAGAGGATAATGGCAAGAACGAAAAGATTTCAGAAGAGGGCACAGAGGTTGTCCACAGATTGAAAAATAGTATGAGGAAGTATTAAGATTATTTATACCAATGACAGAGCCAAAGAAGGATTTTTTAATTTTTTTATTTTTTTTAAGGAGGCTGGAGACTGCAACTCCTGTGGAGGAAGTGTGCTGTGTGGTGACCAGCTGTTCTTTATCTCCTCCAGGACAGATGAAGAGCAAAGACCTTTAAACTGTACCACGTGGGCTTTAGATTATATGCAAGAAAGGAATTCCTGGCAGGGAGGGTTGTTAAGCACTGATTTAGGTTATTAAGGAAGACTGTGAGGTTTTTTCCACCCCACTCCCCCCCCCCCCCCCCCCCCCCGGAGGTTTTCAAAACTAGTATAGATTCTTATCTATCTGGGCTGGCTAAGGTATTATCCTGCTCAAAGGCAGAAGGAATAGACTAGATAACTTTTTAAGCTCTTGAATGGCTTATGACTCATGGATTTGTGACTAACAGCAACTGTAGTTAAATGTGAGTATAGCAGAACTTCCCAGAATGGCAGAGTGAGGAGACTGGTCGACTATTTTTCTAGGAAAACCACCATTTAATTGATGAAAATTATTTAAAAAGAAAATAATCATTACAAAGTTCTGGAAATTATCTTAAGGGCATATAGCAAATGGAGAAACATTTATTCAAGAAAATCTACTATATCTCAGTAGGAACAGTGGGCTCCGTGGCATTTGAATTACGGCTTCCACCTCTTTTCCCTCAGCTCTGTGTTTAAAAATTTCCTGGGAGTTCTACTCTGGGTAGTATGGCCAAGAAGACAAAGATGTGTAGGAGTGGAAAGGAGGGGGCTCCCTCATCCCCCAGCTCCCAGTCTTGGGCTCTGTTTCCACCTTGTGAGGGGCAGTCTGTAAGTCTCTGTGCTGCAGGGAACCTTTATTTAGGGTAAGTGTGGCTGAAAGTCCTGCCTGCCCAGCTACTACTGGCCGTTACTCATAGCTCACGAGCTCCACTCTCTGTATGGCAAGCCAAGAATACTGGGCCCCAAATTCCCCTGCCCCAACAGCATGGAGGTTCCATGTTGTGGGGGAGCCTGGTAAGCAGCTCCATCACCCACTCAGTAGAGTAAAGGTGGCACTCAGGGAGAGGCAGGTCACTGCCTCCCATTCCCAGTTCCTGTGCCACAGTGTAGAGGTTCTGCTAGGGTGAGAGGCAGCCTGGAAACAGCTCTATGGGCGGGACAGGCTGTATTTGGAACAGAGCCTGCTGAATTCCAGGCCTAAGGGTGTTATTGAAAACAATGGAGATACTGGTGCAGAACAATTAAGAGGGTTTGGTAGCTCCATGATACTGGCAAGAAGAAGTGGAACAGCCAGAAGTTTTACAGAGAAAACCATAGAAAGAGCCAAGAATAACTTTCCTGGAATCACAGTCAGCTCCGTGGGTCAGAACAGCTGTGCCCATATGCCACATACTTACTCAGAAGCCATCAAAGGAGAGGTTGAGGCTTGATTTGAAACCATTCCCCAAGCTGCACACAGACCCATCAACACAGGGTGGAAGCCCTCCTGGCACAAGGGGAGTAAGCACAACCTCTGACCAAATAATGGCTGAACAACAGGTTGCTCTGGTCCCGGGACAACTACTAGGAAGCCAGGCTTAAAGGTGAAATCACATGTGTCCCTTGTAGTTTGGAAGACTGTGTGCGTACCCCATACTTGCGCCATCTCAGGAGCAGGTGGAGAGGGACCTTCCAAGCTACTAGTCCCTGGATGATTGTGGAGAAAAAAAAGAAGCCTTGAATTATGATAGCAGTCTCCAAACCACACACAGATCCAGTGGTACGGGGTAAGGTCTAACTGACCATGGGAGTTTAAAACAACCTTTGACCAAGAAGCAGACTCAAGAGCCACCTGTAGAAAGCTAAGGAAAAAGATAAAAACAAGGGAAAAATAATCTGAGCAGAGACACCGGGGACTGTATATTACAGGGGAAGTAGATTTCACAGAGTTAGTTCAACCAAGTCACTGAATGAATAAATGACCAAGCAAATAATCACCACCACCTACCTCCTGGGAGATATTAGTATCCAGAGTTGCTACAATATATTACCTAAAATATCCAGTTTTCACTAAAAATTACAAGATGTACAGAGTAACAGAAAAGTGTGACATACGCAAACACACAGGAAAAATAGCAGGCAACAGCAACCACCTTTGAGGGGCCAAGATATTGGACTTAGTAGAGATAGACTTCAAAGAATTATTAAAAATATGTTCAAAGAACTCAAGTAAACCATGTCTAAAGAATTAAGGTAAAGTATGATGGCAATGTCTTATTAAATAGAGACCATCAATGAAGAGATTGACAATTTTTAAAGAGTCAAATGGAAATCCTAAAGTGGAAAAGGACATTAAACAAATAATTCACTAGAAGGACTCAAAAGTAGATTTGAGCTGGCAGAGGAAATAATCAGTAAACTTGAACTGGGATCAATACAGAGCATATAATCTGAAGAACACAGAGCAAAAAGAATGGAAAAAATCAAACAGAGCCTTATAGACATAAGAAACATCATTTATATACCAACTATGTGTAAAGGGAGCACCAAAGAATGAGGAGAGAGAGAAACTGACAGAAAGCATATTTGTTGAGTTTCTTAGAATGTAGTATATTTTTCATCAAATTTGGAAGTTCTCAGCCATTATGTTTTCCAAACTCCAAGTAGTACAAACACAGAAAGGTCCATTACAAACACAGAGAGGTCCATAACTAAACACATCAGAGCCAAAATGTCAAAAGTCAAAGATATAAAGAGAAAAATCTTAAAATCAGTAAGGGAAAAAATTACTCATCATGTACAAGAGAACTCCAATAAGATTAATAACTAGCTGTTCAGTAGAAACAATGGAGGTCACAGTGGGACACCATATTGAACGTGAGAGTGTGCAATATGAGACTGAAATCTGTAGACGTTATTCTCCAGTGACTTCACATCATGTTTGGTTTTCTCTCTATATCCTGTAAGATTTCCTCATTATTAACCACACTGTTGTTTCCTGATAGTTTCCGAGTCTTTGTGTGGGAGTATTTTACTACTTCAATTCACACAAATTCACTGACATTTTCAAAAATAGTTCTGGACCTTCCATCTCCTAAGGATTAAATATGTATCTGTGACTTTCATTTCAAGTTGTGAGGACACAGGTCTCTATCACAGATGTCTGTTGTTATTTCTTCTGCGTCTACTCCTTCTCAGGATGGTATACCTAGTATTCTTTTGGGAAACCATTCCTCCCTCCTTCTTAGACCATATGGTTTATCTGAGGCTGATCTACTGATCTAAAATTCTGACTTTATGAGTGGGCACATGACAGAAGTCTGCTGAATCAGAGGTTTTCTCTAGCCATACTGAACGCTAACAGGTTCAGGGATGGGGACACACCAAATCATGTTAATGAGACTTAATTTCTTGACTTGGGCTAGAACAGTTGAGAAAGAGGAGATGTCATCTCATCAGCATTTCTCATCTGTTAAGATGTAAGCCTGGGGCTGTCATGGGCCACCAGGAGAACAGTGCCTCTGGAGATACAGGCTGACACAGGGAAAAACAGCTGAGAGACTGGGAGAAAGAAATCTCATCCTTACGGAATTAATTTGAACCAGAATGAATCCAGTTGTGCCTTAAGCCACTTTCGTCTCTGATTACACGAACAATGTATCTCTTTCTTGTATAACAAGTTTGAGTTGCGTCTCTATGAGTTGAAACCAGAAGAGTCATGAACAATGATTTTTCCTTCTTCTATACTTTTCGTGTATTTACGAATGTGTTCATTTTACAACTGAGAAACGTAAACTTGATACAAGAGGCAAAACAGAAATAGGTACACAGAGATTCAAAAATCTCTTACGATGACCTCTTAGAAACCAATTTTTTTTTTTTTTAAAGTTGGAGTAACTTTAATAATGAACTAAAGACACCGATACCAATTCAAATGTCTCATAGCTCATGTGTTGGACAAGGCCCAGCGGGTGACGTTGACCTAAGTGTGAGCACACCCATCACAAGTGTGCCTATTTCTCGTTAACCCTACAGGCCTGGGGAAGTGGTTGTAGTTAGGTTTGAGGGCAGGGTGGGCAGAGGTGATTAGCAAAGAAGCCCTGAACATTAACGGAGGGCCTTGTTGAGCTATGTAGGCCATACTAAAAGATCCAAGGAGGCCACATTTAAAAATAGCATAATGAAATTAGTACACTGCAGTCTGCCCTGAGGAGCAGACATGACCTGACTTGATGAAGCTTCACATACAAAATGGATTTTATTTTTAGGGCATTCTATCTGGGATAACAATGGCTCTGCTGATAGGAAGGTGGTGGGTATAGTTTGTCTTCGTGGCTGGCACTTATGCTTGAAAAGAACAAAATAGCATATTTAAACTGTCAAGCCCTAATTGTTTCATTAGATGGTGGTAGTCTCTGACAAAAGGAGCTGGCTAACTGCTGAAAGCAAGAATGATGAGCAGGAATCCTGGCAGGGCACTGGGGCGCTGCACTAGCTACCTCTCCTCCTTTGTTTCTTCCCAGTTCATCTCTGTTACAAGGGGAAGTCTCATTTTCTAATGTAATGACTGCGATTAAAATCAGTTAAAAGCCTTTCATGAGCTCTGTGGTATGTCTTCTACGTATTTTTAGATATGAATGAACCGCGGAGGCAAGTTCCAGCGTTTATATTCATCGGTTGAGTCCACGGCATCCAGTTTACTATCAATTACGGTAACGATGGCTATTTATATATTTATTTAGGGTGTTGAACCCAGCAGGATCCTCAAATGATTTACACATTTCATACATCACGGCTGAAATGTTTCGTTTACCCCTCGCTTGCAACCACCTCGCCTTCGACGGTGAACACCACACTGCCACCCCCTGCCTCTCCTCTGTGGAGGATGGAGACCCTCTTGTCTGGCAGAAACCAAGGCAGACTTTGTGGTACGCAGAAGGCAAGAACCCTACTTAATATCTTGCCTGGGCACTGTAGAGAAAGCCCCAGGCTAGGCATTTATGGTAAATAAAGCAATTTCCACATATTAATTTTATAAAGCATTTATGCTCTTCCCTCTAACGCTGCACATCTGTGAGGTATCAGGGGAGAGACTGAGTGGGGGTGTCAGAAGGGGGGAGTTCTGATTTATTTCTTGCTGCTCAGTGGAATAAAGACCCACAGCATGTTTTCCATTTACACACATTTAAGAATTTAGAGGCTGCTTAGAATGAGAGAGTGGTTATATTTCATCAAGAGACATCATAAAAGCTTTCTCTAGTTTGAAACACAAAAAATCAGATCCCAGGGATAGCTATTTTTTCTCAGGTACAAGGAACCAAATGTGATTAATGCCTTTCACACAGGCCGGAGCTGCCCCGCCCCATCCAGAGAGAGCTCGCGGAGGAATCCTCCCGCGGCCCAGGCCTCTGTTGTTGGCGGGGAGGGAGGAAGACTCCTTCCTCTGCTGGGTGGGCTGTGTGGACCTCGGCTTTGGAGGCTGTCTCTCTAAGTTCGGAGAGCTGATTTATCTTTGATTTGGGTTTTTAAATTAGCCTTGTTTAAAATCGTCTATCTTTTTTCAAGGGCAGCTTTGCTTTTAGCCAAGCTTCACACTGCACACTGTATATAAATTTCAGCTGAGTTGCTTTCCAGATCCGAGAGTTTAAAATGTTGAAATCCATGTTTATCATCATCCAAGCTGAGCTGGAGCAAGCTTGTCCTTGTCAGACATTGGTTTTGAGCCTGAATGGGCCTTCTACTTTATCGGTTCTTGCTCAATATTGAAGAGTAATGATTTTGTTGGGAGAGATGCTCACCTTTTAAACCCATCCTTCCCTAAGTTAGAAAGGTGTGGATAGATTAGGGGTTGCAGTAATTGAAAGGCTCCAAGTGAGAAGAGACCAGTCAGAAAATTGTGGAAAGTGTATGAAAGAGGAAAGAGACCCCCTGAGCTAACTTAAAAACTCAAGAGGATGGTCAGGGCTGGTGGCCTTTCTACCTGTTCTGGTGAGGAAGTAGTGCAAAACATTCCAGAATCCCAGGGAAATTACCAAGGGAGAAACTGCTCTTTGGACATGGCATGCCTTATCGTTTAGAGAATGAGCAGGCAAAAGCTGACCTTTAGTTAGCAGGGCTAACTACCAGGGTGTGGTAAAACACTTTTCCAGCGTAGTCTGTCTTGCTACCAGTGTGGACAGGAATTCAGCTGCTGCTGTTTTTGGCGTGTGCTGACACAGGGCTTCCCTTACTCTTATGACTCATGGCCCTTTTCGCAGACTCAGCTGCTACCCAGCAAGTGCCGCAGACGTGGGAAATGTTCAAAGACTGGAGATGGGTCCCTTGTCATTGGGAACCACTGAGGGGAGGGAAACACAGATCTCATTTTCAAATGTTTATTTGCTCTGATACATGTAAGAATACACTTCAAGGATCTAATTTGGCAATCTGGTTTTCAAGGCAATGAAGTGAATAAACAAAAACCTCTAGTGACGATTACCATCCCTGGTTTCTATAATTTTCCCTAGAATATATTAGTAGACACAGGGGAGAAGGGGACTTATTTAACAATTACAGAACCAGTGGTTTTGGTTACAAAACTTCTAGGAATTGGGTAATTGAATATATCCCCAGTTTGGTTTTTGTTTGTTTGTTGTTATTGTTGTTTTTCTAAATGCCAACAAATAGCCTGGAAACCTGCAAGCTATAGTTAGCAACATGGTTTTGGATATTGAAGCAAACTGTCTCACCAAAAGTGAAATTAAAATACATGCAATAAGTTCCATCTTCGGGCTGCATATAGGTCAAAATTGCCATCTGTAGGTTAATAGACACACTTAGTTTTTTCTTATGTTTATTTTTCTCACTCTGAAGTATTAGTGTTCACGTTGTTTTCCTGGATTATTATGTAATGCTTATGAATTAATCAAATGTTAAATAGTGCTTTGGATAGCAGCTTCTCTTAAGTTTCAGAAGTTATCATCAAAGAATTGACAATAATTCACACGACCAAAAAATTGCCAAATTGTAACCTTGGCTGTAAAGTGAATCAGCAATCTTCCATCATTAAACCTTTTGCCAGGTTTCATGAGACAATCTGAGAATATGCATGGAATTATAGAATGTGGGTGGTAGATATGAACTTAAGAGCATCTAGCTCAACAGAAGGGAGACAGTTCTAGAGAGGCTATGCCTGCAGCTAGTTAGCGACAGAGCTGCCCTGCATTTATCCAGTTGTAGCCAGAGTTCCTTCCAGGGCCTTCTAGGAGTATCAGCTATACAAGGTAACAACGATCTTAGTGATTATGTTCCTATTTTTGTGATTTCTTTCTTTTTAATAATCCTTTAGAGTTTCATTAGGGAAAAGAGTGATCAAACTTAGTAATCAGGACCTTGGGGTAATTTTTGAATGTTACCTTTTCATAATACTCCAATGTAAAGCATAAATTTATGTCCCAAGTGGGAGCAGAACAGCACAGGAAAGATATTCCACTGAGAGAATCCTCGTCCATTTGCCCCAGGCCTAATCCCTCCTAAGAAATGTGAGCCTTGGAGGCTCTCCAAGGTACCCTTCAACCCAGAGGTCCAAGATTTCATGATAAAGCATGTGGAGAAATGTTATTTGCCAAAATGCTTTACTTATGGTCTGCACATATGATGTCCATGGTGTCTTCCTACCCACAAAATTCTCCTATTTGGCTCTTACCCACCTAGGGCATCCATCTCTGATTCTTGTGAGTATCTACTGAAAGTTCAAGTAACTGGGCCAGGATTGGAAAATACAATGTAGTTGTAAATAATTCTCTGTATATTTTTGGGGTATACGTTCTAGATTTTAATAACAGGGATGTTATAAAATGGCTTCAGCATAACCGCTGAGACTCAAAAAATGGGAATAAGAAAAACTAAAAACACTGAAATGTTCTTGTGCTTTGATATACTTACATGAAATAATAGCATATGTAAAATATCAATGCTTCAGACTCACACTAGATGAGCTGATAGTAACATGCCTGACATCATAGAAAACATAAAATCTGGCATATGTAATGCATGATACTGAAAAACTCCTTGGGTAATGGGCAAGAGGGATATTTGGAAAAATATGACTCAATTGGTTATAATTCCCTAGTTAAATAACTCTTGATGTAGACAAAATGTAAATAATTTCAGAGTGGTAGGATGCATCTCATTTTATTTATTTATTTATTTATTTGACAGACAGAGAACACAAGTAGGCAGAGAAGCAGGCAGAGAGAGAGAGGGGAGGCAGGCTCCCTGCTGAGCAGAGAGCCCGATGCAGGGCTTGATCCCAGGACCCTGAGCTCATGACCTGAGCCAAAGGCAGAGGCTTAACCCACTGAGCCACGCAGGTGCCTCGGATGCATCTCTTTGAAAAAGAAGTTATTATAGTATTGTTCAGGGCATGGGGGAAGATATTGGAAACTACTGAGTAAGTTGCATAGACAGAGTTTTTATTATCATTTTCACCTTATGATTCCCAGGTCTCTCTCCCAAACTTTTCTCCTCAGTATCACTTCCCTTTGTGTGCCAGACATTAACAATGAGATACCTGCTGTCATCTCAGCTGTAATATATTTTAAAAATTTATTTTAAAGATCTATTTACTTATTTTAGAGAGAGAGAGAGAGCACACAAGTGGGAGGGGCAGAGGGAGAGAGAAACACAAGCAGACTCTCTGCTCTGAGCACAGAGTCTGATGGCGGGCTTGATCTCATGACCCTGAGATCACAACCAGAGACAAAACCAAAAGTCTGATGCTCAAACGAACTGTACTACCCAGGCACCCTTCAGATGTAATATCTTTTAAGTGAAACTTCTCTGTCTTTGAGCTCTGTTTTCTAAGTCCCCATGTCTTTCATACAGGTCTTCTCCAGGTTACCCATGTTTGAAATCCTGGAGTTACTCCTGACTTGAGCTTTTGTTAAATCAAGGAAACCTAAGGATTTTTCTAGGAATTGACTCTATTCTTTACTCATCTTTTGAAAATGTTATTGTTATTTAGACCAACCTCTCAAATAACCCTACTGGCATCTCATGTCAAGAGACTTCATTCATTGTTCGCCTTTCCTCTGAATCTGTTAGTTCAGTTCAAGACATTTCTCCATGTAATTTTGCTGAATTTTACCAGACTTATGTCCTTGTTCTTCTCCTTTAAACCTTGACAATAATTTATACTGAAAAACTCCACTAAATTATCTCCTACCTTATGATGTCTGATGCTGTTTGCACATAGTATAATCTTCCCGGAGAAATGTAAGCTCCTGGGGTGAAGAGATTGCCTCTCATAGTTATTCTAGATTTCCTGCAGAACCTAGAGGGTGCTGGGGAAGTAATAGGTACGTTAAAACAGTATGTATTGATTTCATATTTACTGACAGCTATCAAAAACAGCATTTAGATTTCTCATGAAAATGGTCTTCATGTCTAGTTTGAGAAAATTCAGGGTGGGCTACACAATGAAAAAAAAATGTATGTTTGAACTTCGGATATTTTTGCCATATACCTGTATTCTTCTCTGAGAGCTGAGGATAACATCTAAGGAGGCAAATGTAAGGCACTAATGCAAGTTTGGCGAAAAAAAAGTTTCTAATTTCTGTGACATTTGAGAACCCTCAGAAGGTTACATAAATACATTTTTGTTTTTATCTTGAGATAGTTGGCATTTTGGGTCACTTCAAGTGTGGTATTATTGAGGTCATGTCAGATTACATGTTAAGGGGCTGAGAACTGACATATGTCAACAAGATTCCTGACAGATGAAAACTGAAAAACATAATGAAAATGCAAATGTTTTCAAATTCTCTCATGTCTCATGTTGCATTGAGGTTGTCTCCTATAACTGATTATGTACATTAACACAAAGAGCTTTATCAACATTTAAAAAACTCAGTTCAGTGGTATAGATATCCAAAAAGGGAAGATGAGCAATGATGCATCCAATTCACAATAAATCTGTGTGAGACTTTGAATTTGAGGCAATAGCTATATTTATTTTTATTGTATTTTTTATGAGGAGCCTTTGGAAAAGCTTATGTTCCATGATCTGATGTTTATGGTCAGTTCAATCTTTCTTTGAAGATGAGCTACACCCATAAAGTAGGCCATGACTCATCCAGATGCTTGTGACTACACGATGCTCATTTGTAAGGTTCAAATCTTTACAACCTTATGGACACACCTTTTCTTGACAAGCCTGAGATGGCTGGGCTCCACAGAGATGTAAGGATATGTCGCTACAAGCTCAGGAATGAGCACGCTCTTCCATTATCCAGGCTGACCTCAGTGTCTCTGGCTATATAAACTAGTCTGTCTGCTGTGAATATTAATCACATGGGCTTTAAACTTGGGAGTCTTTAAAAAGAGAAGCTTCCCACTCCTCAACAATAACAAACAATTTAACACTGTGTTTAGCAACTTGTCAGCTACTCCATCTCTGTCAAAGGCATCTCTTTGGTGATTATATCTCAATTATGGCTGGGCCGGTTTGCAGTGTGCATTGTATAGAAGTGAGGTGTTCATAAAACAATTTAATAGCACTTCTTGATGTGAAGAAAAAATGAAGACAGAGAGAGACAAAGGGAGGGAGGAAGGGAGGGAGAGGAGGAGAGACAGAGACAGAGAAAGGAAAAAATAAAAAGATCATAGCTAACAACCTTTGGGAACAACCTTTTTGCCAGCAGCTTCTAAGAGCTTCATGTAGATTGACTCATTCAATCTTCACAGCAACCCTATGAAACAGCTACTATTATTATCTTCATTTTTTTCTGATGAGGAAATTGAGGCATGACGAGTAAGTACAGATTTAGAATTGAAGCCCAGGCAGTCTGACACCAGAGCCCAACCTTTCAACCTCTACAGCGTATTTCCTCTCTACATAAAAATGGCTGATGCCTCTTTTAAAAACGGTCATAGCACAAAAGCTGGGGTTGGAATTTTCTGTCTGTTTAGGAGTAGTTTCAGAAAATACTTTGACAATTTATTGAACGTTAAACTATTGCCCCAGTCACTTGATCTTGAGTCTACGGAATGGAGTTATTTGATTGGTGGTGGGGGGAATGAACTGATAGTTTTCACACAACCGGGAGACTGTGAGTGTCATCTGAAATTTCATAATAGTTAAGAAATGCATCTATTTTTTTGGTTCAATTGGCTTCTTTTCATTAAGTCTTATTCTCGATCACTTTCCTAATTTTATTTTAGAGTTTCATGCAGATGTGCCCAGTCTTTGTAAATGTCAAAGCATTAGCCAGCAAATATTAATTGATTAAATGTTCACTTTCCCTCCTGATACACATGTCTAGAGAGTAGGGTCATGTGCGTGTTTTACTGACGGTTCATCGGTAGAATTAGTCATTCAGCCAAAAGTAAAGGCTAAAGCATGAATATGAAGTGTATAATGTTTTATCTCCAGCTCATTGAAAAAATGGTTTGGTTTTGATAGTCAATAACTGTTCATGTAAGGTTGGAAGAGCAAAATCAGAAAATTAAAGATTTTGTTGTCTTGCATGAAATTATTTCCAGGCATCCAACGAAATTGAGTATGGTGTCAACTATGGTGAAATTCTGTTGTTTTGCTGCTTAGCATCCAGGTTATACATTGGTAGAACCTCTTCTCCCCCACTTTTAGCTCAAGGGAACATGGTAGTTTTGACAGCATTCTCACTTCTAGCAGTAGAGCATATGACCCAAACCTAAGCTAATCAACAGATCACACTCCTTTAACACTTAGAATTAAATGTGACCTAAATCAGTCCATTATGATTTTGAGGAATATTTGGAATACTTATGAGGATGTAGCCAGGGGGCCTTTTGGCAAGGAGTTTGAAGCCATGAGAATGGAGCCAACATAGAGAACATCAAGTTGTTAAATGGTGAAAAACAAAAGCAAAGACAAAGCTACTAACAAAACAATCATGGGTAAAACCATCCAAGCTCTGTCTGCAGCATTCTTGCTTAAATCCAGAATACCTTTGTCTAATGCAATTATATGAGTAGATTTCTTTATCTTTTTTTTTACTTTTTTTCCTAGTTTTTTTTTTTACTCTAATGCAATTATATGAGTAGATTTATCTTTTTTTTTTCTTAAACACAATTGAATTAGGGCTTCGATAATTTGGAATGGAAAGGATCCTAAAGAAGTAAGTAAGTGGAAAAGGAAACAAAACAATACATTTCTTAAAAGATAATTTATTTCACTTCCCTACTGTGACATTAAGGGGTTAAAGTTAGGTGGGACTATTTGAAGTAATCTCCTTTGACGTTTTATCGTTGCTGTTGGTTTTAACAGACACTATTCAGGCCGGCAGAAGCTCTACTTTTATTTATTTTTATTTATTTTTTAAGGATTTTATTTATTTGAGAGAGAGAAACAAAGAGAGCGTGAGAGGGAAGAAGCAGACTCCCTGTGGGGCAGGGACCCTGATGTGGGACTCAGTCCTGAGACTCCAGGATCATGACCTGAGCCAAAGACAGTTGCTCAACCAACTGAGCCACCCAGGTGCCCTGAAGCTCTACTTTTAAATTGCCACCAATATCCCTGACGGCACCAGCTGAAGTGGGAGACAAAGAAGGCTATGTTCGTTCCAAGTGATATTGAGCTCCTCGTATCTCTTGGGGACCAGAGAAAGACAGAATCAATCCAGAGGCTAAGCTGAGCAAATGTTTTATGTCACTTGTGTATATACACTACAGATTGGATTATAACAAGAGAACAACAAACACTTGAACTGCAGGGGATATTGAGTCTGGAGATAATTTTCAGCTCTGTTCAAAGTCAGAAAAAGCAAGTTTGGAGAAGGAACATCAAGGGAAAAAAAAAAGGAGAGAGAGAGAGAGGAAGCAACAGCAGCAGCAGCAGCAGAAAGAACAAAAAGCCAGTGATGATGACCACATGGGACTGTACAAGAGATGAAAGAAACCATCTAAGTTTCTGACTTCCTAGTTTCGCTCCTTCCATAACTGGATTGAGTGTCCTGCTTATCTAGTCACCCATTCAAATCACTTGCTTATGTGTTCATTTAACAAATAATCATTGAGCAGCCTCTTTGGGGGCTCCGTGTTGTACTGTTCTAGGTTCTACAGATATTGTGGTAAGCAGATAAAGCTCATACATTTGTCAGGCAGCTTATAATTTAGAAGTGAGAACTAAAAGATGAAGGAAAGAAGGGAGAGAGCAAGACAGGAAGGAGGGAAGAAAAGAATGAAGGAAAACCTACATATATATATGAAGAGAAAGAACTAGAACTGCTTTGAAGAAAAATGTACTTTGAAGAACAATGGCCCAGACAGATATGGGAGGATGATGGTGTTTTTATCGACTCCTAAGCTTTGAGTTTCTTTGGTGACATTTGACAGCTGGAGGCAGGGAGAAAATAGGCGAGGATAACTAGAAAAAGGGAGTTCCACAGAGAGAGCAGAGAAAATGTTAGGACACAAACAAAGGTGGTGGCAGGGAGGAGCAAGAAAGTCAGCATGATTGGAGCAGGGTGAGGAAGGAAACTGGCAGAATTCAAGATCAGCGAGGGACGTAGGTGAGAGTGTATGCCTGGCGTACGCCTGGCTTTCAATGCCATGCTAAGGACGCTGTGGACAGGCAAAGTGAAATTGCTTGCGTTTTCCAAGAATTGTTTCTATTTACCCAGAGCTAGGTTGAGTAGGTTTCTGTTTCTTGAAAATCAACAACCTGGAATTGAACAGCTACAAAGCATTTTTCATAAAAGAATCATTTCTTTCTAACTCATTATCATGTAAAGCCCCTTACATGTATAAAAGGTGAGAGCAGGGCTATGGTTGAAAAATTATAGTAAAAGTTCATATTTGTAACATTTACTTACTATAAAGCCAAATTAAGAGAAAAATGATGTTATTTTAATGATCGCAGAAATGTGAACTCTGGGTTATAGATGATGGGTACAGTCTCTATCTTCAGTTTTACTTTGGTATTTTGCATTGCTTGCACAATATTAAAAAGAAAATCCCGACTCACACCAATAAATAGGTGCAAATGGTAAGCGATATTAACAGCTCACCTTGAAATCTCAGGATTTTCCTCCATAAACTGACCTTGAAACTTGAAAGTGGGGCAATGGTTAATTATCTTTACAAATTTGGATTGTTATCGATATCTAACATACTAGCATTCTTTATAATGAACAAAAAAGGAAGGCAATAAACAAAGACAATGTTAAGATTACTTACATTATGGTATCACAGGATATGTGTCATGTTTCTTCATCACTTCCTAACTGACTCTAATGCTGTGGCTGGAGCGGACATCACACGTACCCCAGATGGATCTGGATGGGTCTGGGCGGGCATCGACCGAACACAGACAGCCTGTGCTACAGTAGGTATTTCCTCAAATCCTTTTTCATAAAGTGCATATAGGAAGGAACAAATTTATTGAGAAGCCAGGTCAGAGCTACAACCTATTTTATCAATAATCCAATTTCAAGAAGTTCAAATGTATGCACAGAGCTCATTATGAGGCCTGTACAAACATCTGTTAACCTGCATGCATAAATTATCATGTTGGTAGGTCGTTTCCAACAGGCTAAAATTTGGCATAAGATGTTATTTGACTGTATTATTTGCTTTACTGTATTTTTAAAAAACAGTTTTAAAGTTAGTTTAAAAACTAAGTTTTTAAATAAAAAAACTTGCACAATGCAAAGCTTCTCTGAGGAATATCTGAATAAAGTCTTTGAAAATGATGAATCAAAATAACCCTCAATATCATGATGATGAAATTTAAGCCCAGTGAGGGAACTTGGGAAGACAGAAGACGTCTAGGCTGAGAACACAGGTCTGCCTGTCTCATGGCTTGTGACTCTTTCCACTTTAAAAACTGCTAATTTTTTTTTTTCTTGGTACCAAATAATGAAAGCATGTCAAATTTTTTGACCTTATAAGATTATTTTTCAAGACTTCCAATATAGTTTATGGAACACATTGTAACATCTTTACATTTATTTCTATGCTGCCTCTAAAAGTTTGTTCAAGTCCAGAATGAACTTCTAGTTACTAGAAGCAGCTTATATTAAAATACTTATGTAGTAGGAAAAAAGCCAAAACCCCCAAATCTCTTTACACCAAATCAGACACTTGTTTCTGGGATGAGACATACTGGTTGGGGTCACCCCCTAGTATGTAATCTTCACAGAGTCAGGACACTTTCTGCCTTGTTTATTTTTGAATCAGCAGCTTATACAACAGTGTGTGGCACATAATAGGTACTCAAGTTTTGTGGTCTTTTGGCAAGGAGGTCAGAGAGAGGAGCTCCAGACTCAATGCCCAGTGGCCTAGCTTGAATGAGTTCATAAATTAAAAATCATCAGGGTCAGCTTTATTGAAATTTGGGGCATCAGCCTAAGTTCTTACAATATTATCATTTAATGTGTAGATTCACATCTTAAAGTTTTCTCCTATCCAATTTTAAACCGGTTGAGAGACCCCTCTTACCCTAAAGACCTTTAAAGTTTCTCAGGGTTTTCTAATTTAGGTGTGACGAAACTGCATTGTTAATAAACAATTCTGATTTTAATAATACCTCCATTTAACTCGAGAGTGTTGTTCTGAAACTTCCAATATTTATGGCTAGACATCTTTAACATTAAGGGGCAGTAGACTGATTTGTCTTAGCTGATTGTGGTCAGTGTGGATGTGTATTATGGCCGACCCATGTTTTCCTTTCGTTTTAAGTTTTTATTTTAATTCCAGTTAGTTAACATGCAGTGGTATATTAGCTTCAGGCGTACATCATAGTGATTCAACGCTTCTGTACGTCACCACAAGCGCCCTCCTTAATCCCTATCACCTATTTCAAGATCCTGCCACTATCCTCCCCTCTGGTAGGCATCAGTTTGTTTGTAATTAACATCCTGTTTGTTGATTTCTCTTTCTCTTTCTCTCTCTTTCATTCCCCCCTCCTTTGCTTGTTTGTTTTCTTAAATTCCACACCTGAGTGAAATCCTCCATATCTGTCTTTCTCTGACGGACTCATTTCACTCAGCGTGGTACTCTCCACCTACACTGGCCCATTTTCAGTGGATGCCATGGATAACCCGAGTTTCATTTACTCGAGACTCATTTATTGATTAGTTTCTTTGCATTATTTACAATCCGGGTATATGTACAGAAAACATTAAAGAAGGGAAAAATTAAAGAACCAAAACTTTATTCATATGTTAATGATATCCAGTGGCTACCCCAGGCTGTCAGTCGATTCAAAACCTATCTGTCTTTCTTGTTTAAAAACAAGAACCTGTCTTTTAAGCCTCCCTTTGTTTGGTATTATGGATATCACTGATTTAGGGTGCAATTTACTTTGTCTCTGAGATTAACTCTTCTCTTTCTTCCTTCTTCCCGGGCTGCCACTCCTCATCCTAACAATGGTCCTTTATGCCTCTGTGCCAACGCCTTACTGTTGTGCTCAAGTGCTGGATTAGTGCCAAGGGTGAAACTCAGAAAACTTTATGGAAGTGCTGACACCAGTAAAGCTCCAAATGGAAGAACATAATAAGAATATGGTCTTAAATTTCTAGGGGCTGTTCAATCTCATAATGATAGTGATAGTTTTCCTTCTTGAGAGAAGTGGCCACTGCTCCTCTGGTGAAGGATCCCATCTGAACTGTGGGAAGGCTGAACTTGGGAAAACGGCAGCCAACGCTTAAATACGGTTGCTTTTTGGGGAAAGACCATTGTTGTGAGTTGAACTGTGTTCCCCCAAAAGATGTGCTGTAGTCCTAACCCTGGATACCTGTGAATGTGAACTTATACGCCAGAAAGGTCTTTGAGATGTAATTAAGATGAGGTCATCTTCAATTAACCTGGGCCCTGATCCAAAGACTAGCAACACCGAAAGATAAGAGAAAGGCATGAGACAGATTCTCCTCTAGAGCCTTAGACAGAGCTGGTCTGACTGGCCTCTTGATTTCAGACTTCTGGCCTCCAGAACTGTGAGAGAATATATTTCTGTTGTTTTAACTCACCCAGGCTGTGGTAATTTGTTATGGCAGCCTAAAGAAACGAATACATTCATGAAGGTAAAAATGTGGATGACTTGAAGATAATGAATTTTAATGTTTTTAATTATTATATTCTGGTCTCTTTCCCAGTAACACTTTTGAACGAGTGTCACAAACCGTATATTTTGTCCATGTTTTTTCCTTTCTTCCTCTAGTGTCCGGCAGACAGGAGCAAAACCCTGCTCTCCCCACCCCCACTTAGCTGAGTTATGTGGCACCCTTCTGTTGGCCCTTTTTGGAGTTGCCCTCTAGATCCTGGCGGTTCTTTCCCTTAGCAATGCCCAAGCTCAGTACTGCATGTTCTGGATTGCTCCCACTGCTCTCTTTCTTCCTTCTTCCCTCCCTTTCCTATCAAACAGACCTGCCTGGTGTCACGTTTCCTCAGAACCTTGAGCTCTGCCAGGAAACATGTTATCTGGTCTGCTAAGTAAATGCTGGATCACTGTATAAGCAACCATTGCTGAGTTAAGATTTAATACCTCACAAGTAATGCATTTGGATGAATAAAGTCCATCTTCAGACATGACTCTGGCAGAAAAAGTACGGCAAGTGGCCGAGATTTCATGATGGGATGGGTGTGGGTGATAGGGAGGGCAGCTAGATTAGCACAAACATACCTGTCATATCTTTCAGGTTATATCACACAGCTAACCGCCTACTGTCCCCTATCTTTGAACCCTGTTGGTGGGAGTTCAAATACTGTCCCAAAGGCAGGCTTACAGGAAGAAGCACCCAGGAGCCTAAATAGAGCACACTCTGATAATTGCCTCCTGAAGAGTAAGAGCTTAAATTGAATTCACTGTCCTTGTGCTGTATTTATTTTACTTTCTCCGTAATTGGACACTTTTTTTTTTTACAAAATTCCTTTTCTGTGAGGTGCTTCTACCACCAAATGACATGAAAGTACCCGTACATGGAATGATAACACATGAAACCCCTGTAGAAATGATACTCTAAATTTCTTTAATTTCTCAAAAAGCCAAATAAACAGTGACAAAACCTTGTGAATAAACATGTATACACACATCTATCTACCTATATTATTCCTAGGTGCTACTAAATAAATTATTTGCCTATAGCTTTATACTTTGAATTTTTGACTGATTTGAATGAGGAAATTCACAGATTTTTTTTTCTGCCACTGTATAGACACAGCCCAATTCCAGGGATAGATGTCCAACGCTAATTGCTTATCTACTGTGACCTAGTCTTAACACAACTTTGCATTTTTCACTTCTGTTTTCTGGGGTCCAGGTGATCGAATATCTGTCTTTCCTCATTGAGCACCCACTCAGGAAATAGCTCCATGAGTGTAGTGCCTCAGCAGCAAGATTTAAATAATGACAACTCCTACTGATTTTCTGCCAGAGTAAAATAGCTGTAAGTAATTTTTGAAATAATAATGTAGGACTAAGTGATCACCCTCAGTTAATCAATGTGAAAACATCCTAGAACTTACTCAGGTCTAAAAAAATCCAGAAGGTATCAATCTTGAAAGGGAGGTTTTCTTTTTCTTTTTTTTTCAGGTAAAATGCTAATTTCCTTCTATTTTTGTTACAGCTAACAGAATCCCAGGGCTACTACAAACAAACAGATAAAACTAGACTCTTCCATGAAGGCAGAAATGTGCAACAGCACGGACTCAGAAGCAGAATGTTTGAGTTCAAACCCCAGTTTTACTATTCCAGGCACTGTGTCCTTGGACAAATCACTGAACTTCTTTTTCCTTGATGTCCTCTTTCAGGAGATGGAAGTAATAGCAGTGTGCACCCCCACAGGGTCGTTGTGATGATTAAACGAGTTGATAAGCATGAAGCTCTTAATGTAGTATCTGGCGCATAGTAGCACTCGGTACGTGGGAGCTACTGTTTTTATAACTATCATGAGTTTTTCTTGATTCAAAAGGGAAAACCCGACAGACTCCCAGATAAATCTGGAACTGGGAGCTGAAAAACAGTGTTCGAGAGCATTCTTGCGGTGGAAAACGAAAGCTGCTTCTCGCAAAGGAAGGTTTTATGGTAAGGCGTCCTGAGGGCCCGGAAAAGTACGAAAAGTACGGCGGGGACCAAAACGGACAAGAGCAGAGCAGCCGAGGACCCCCGCAGCTGCAGCTAGGGAGTGGGTTCTCTTCCAGCAACAGGAGCCAGAACTGATCTCTGCTATTGCTGGAGTCCCGGGGCTACACCTGACGTGCATACAGCACCATCAACAAGCCTGCTTTAGACAAGATCTTGTCATTCTGTAGGAAATGACTAGCTTGGAAAACACTTGGCAAATTTCAAGTCTTTGCTGGCATATCGTTTTGCACAGTGCCCAAACAGATCATCAAGCAAAAGATGAGTCCAAAAACTAATCAGGATGGAAGTTGAACCAGCAAAGAGGTAACAAGGTCAAGGCTCAGGGAGGCAGAGTCAGGAGGCAGGTCATGCGCAGAAACGAGATTACTGTGGAATTGTATTTTACCAGGGCATTAGATTCTAAAGCCCACACTTGTAAAAATTAGAGTCAAAACTGCCCTTAAAAATCCCTTCTACCCCTCATGAGGTATAATATAGATGGTTTTATATATGCAACCTTACATGGTATATTTATGATATATGGAAAGGAAATAGTATATAAAAATAGTACACATGCAAAATGTAATTTTACAGCATTTTGTAGTATTTAAAACTGAATCTTGAGTATGGATACTTGAATTCACTTAAGTTAAATGCACCCATTATGTGGTTCTTAAAACCACGGCTAGACCCTTGGCTTGTTTCTATTCTTTGGGCCCCATGTTCTATTATTTTTTCTTAGTCTGCATACTTTTTCATGCAGAATGACACTGAAAGACCAATGCAATTTTTCAGGAGAAAGGGAAGAGGGAAAAAGGTGATGTAACATGTGGCTACTTTGCTTTCCAACGTTTTTTAATACTATAGCCAGTTGAGTAGCAGTTTTAAGAAAGTTAAAAACAGAAATTCTCTTATCCACGTCTGTGTTTAAGGGATATTGGCAGTGTTTCCACATTTTAGGAGATTAACAGAAGAAAAAAATAACCTACATATGCCATCACTTTAAGATAGGTCACCCAAATAAGTGAGCATCTGTGCTCAGTTCTTGATTATTTACTTCCCATGAGACTAGAGACAGTTTATAAAGGAACAGACTTAAATACTGAATAAGAAACCAAATGATGGTGGGGTAACTGAGAGGATGTCAGGGAATCTCTGGTCTATAATCAATATGCAGTTTTTCGGATAGATATTAATTTCCTTATTTTTAATGTTAGTCTTGCTCTGTTGTACGGAAGTATAGCTAGATAAACCTCCATTTCTTCTTTCTGGGTCATATAAACCCCCATTTCCAACCTTGCTTGCAGTTAGATGTGGACCAAAGTAATGTCAGTAGAAGGGATGTCTACCATTTTCAGGACCGGACCTAAAATACTTTGCTCAGTCTTCCAAGATCTCTTTCCTACCTTGGTGATTGAGAAGGTTATACTGAAGAAGGCGCCATTACAAAATGGGGCAGCCACAAGCAGCTTGAGACCTCAACCAAGGAAGCTTCCCATTCATATCAGACCGTGTGCAGATGACAAATGTGCATCTCACTGTGAAGCCCTGGGGATTCTGAGGCTGCCCATTATAGCAGCTACGTTTGTTTATCCTAATAGAGACATTTCTATCAGAAGTGAGGTACTGCCATTAAAAAGCCAAACTAGGCATTGACTTGGTAATGGGATAGGTAAGCGGTGGAAGAAGGCTGTCTGGTGACACAGTGGCAAAATATTTATACAACTGTCAATAAATCGGAGGTCAGAATGAGTCCCAACTCAGACTGCAACTCTAGGGTTGATGACTGAACTAAATCAGAGCATTAGTGTGGGCTGGCTAGATCAGGCAGTAATTTCCAAGTTACTACCGAAAGAGGTGGGCTCAGGAAAGAACTGTCTGATGTATAAGCATAAATGAAAGGGATTAGATGGAGTCCAGAAATGTTTGGTTGGAAAAGCTGCTTCTAAATCCTAAATAGGAAAAATTGGGTTTAAAAAAAGTTGTTAGCTGAATTAAGCAATTTAGTGCACAGATCAGATTAAGAGTGTGTACCTCCCTTAGCTATCAAACTAACTGTG
The DNA here is from genome assembly GCF_022355385.1 of Mustela nigripes. NCBI lineage: Eukaryota > Metazoa > Chordata > Mammalia > Carnivora > Mustelidae > Mustela > Mustela nigripes. Next base: position 128,196,154 of record NC_081568.1, on the reverse strand, counting down.
GCTGGTGGTTTACAGATAAGGAAGATGGCCTCAGCCTCCAGGTTGCACACAGCCTCAAGATAGCCATCATTCATTTGGAGGAGAGAGAAACGAGGGTGAGAAAGCAAAGTAACAAAGCCCATTGAGGAACTGTATTTCAGAAAGAAAGTTAAAAATTTACCTGTTCATGGCAAATGTATTGGAAGCCTATTAAGTTGTTGAGGGAATTGTATTGCCAAAGAAACAATGAATCTACACTAAAAAACTCCTTTGCTGAATTTTAAGTAACTCTTGGGACCTGTAGCAAGCAGATGGTGTCATTGCACCAAGCTTCTTTCTTTGGCCTATCCCAGGACACAGCCAACATATGCTGCGCCTGTATCGCTCTACTCTGGGGGACTTTGTTGTCTGCAAGACTTTTCGGAATTAATGCCCCAGGAATAACCTTAAATCAATGACAGGCAGGAGTTTCTGCACCTCTCATGGAAATCATGTTCCACAGAATCTTGGGGGGTCCTTAGAGGTTTTGAGCTCCAGTTTCTCTATGAAAATCTCTCCAGTGGCCACCTACTCCTAAAGGCTCCTTTTACTAACTTTCCTTCCTTCCATGTCTTACTATTCCACTAGTCTTTTGTTCTTCTTGAGATCACCTCTCAGATAAAGAACTTGCACCTTAATCCTTATTTTTAGGGAACACATATTAAGACGGATTTCCACTTCCATGAATAACAGGCAAGGCTTTAAATGTTCTATAGTCTCCCAAGAGGCCATGCTCTGGAGCATCTCATCAGATGTCCCCAAGAAGGACAAGAGAAAGAATAGATTTCCCAAAAGAAGGAATCAAGGGCCTTGGAGATCAGCTGACAAAGAAATTCTCCCAGTGAACAGAATCAAAGCCAAATTAAGGAATTGCCCCATCTGTGTAGCAGAACTTTGGGACTGGAAAGAACCACTGAGGACTACTCTCTGATTCCTGTTCTCCCTCTTTCTAAAGGGAGTGTTTATTTCGGCGATCCTGTCCCTGTTCCGTCACTGTATACAGAATGTGCATATCAGGAACAGAGAACTTGTCGTTTCAGTTCATATGTGGCAGCAACTAGATCGGTCATATCCAGCCTTGGGGAAAGGACTGTGCTTGCCAGAGATGCAGGATTCTGCACTTAATGCCGTGACCAGAAGATACTATGGGAGGAAGATCGAAATGGATATCTGATTACACAGAAAGGGAATCTGTGTAACAGACTGATTAGACGCTCATCAATCCTGTTCTGTTCTCTAAGCACAAAAGAAAAATACACTTTTAATCTCCCTTGAGGTTATTTAGGGGCCACAGAATGTGGGCAAATATGATGTGTGCAACTTTCAGCCCCGCCATAAAATCTCCCCTATCATTGTCCACATTCTCTCTTTCCTCGGTGAAAAACGGAAGATGATAGCCTAACAAAGATGGAAGGAACTTCTATCCCAGAGCCACTGCTCAGAGGAGATCTGCCTAAGGAAGTTCCCCAGCTTTTTTGGACTGTGATGTGAGCAACCAATAAACCTTTATTTTGTTAAGCAACTGTGATTTGGGCTTTTTTTTTTTTTTTTAATAGGAGCTAGCATAACTCCTAAAGACTCAGAGACATACATATTAATGTATTTATTCTTCTCTCATTCTAAGACCTGTTTCGAACATGCTTCGATGGGGAAGAAGGCAGCTAGATCATGATGCGATCAGCGAACACATAGCAGGGGAGGGATTCCTTATGAAAGAGACCAGAAGGTGCTAAAAATAGAATACATTTCTGCCTGGAAGTGACTTTGGTTCTCCACTGGATTCTAGAGCGCTTTACGTGGTATTTGAGTGTGTGCGTGTGTGTGTGTGAGTGTGTGTGCCCATAAGTATCTACATCCACGAGGAGGACCCAGATGGAGCCAGCTGTAGGTAGTGGAGTAGAGCAGGTGGCTTCCTTTCTACCTCTCCTTCTCTCTTCTTCTTTGCCCACTGCCTATCCTTCGTTTTTGACTTTAAAAACTGTGCTGTTTATGACATCCTTAGTCCTAAGTATAGCTAGCCAGGGTTGCTCTGATGAATCAGGCCGGCTGGGCAAGCTCTGCAAGGAAGTGAAGTCAAAGATAGGGAAGGATCATTCTGGGTCAAGGATTCTTCACATCCCCAGCTCACAACCAACTATTTCTTGCAAACATGTGCCTTTTTTCCCCAGAAGCATTTACATTTCAAGTGGAACTTCCAGAGGACTTTCACAGTTTCAAGAAGATCTTTTTTTTTTTTAAATTTAAAAAATGTTATTTTTAACAAGTAATATATGGTAATACATTCACGTGGTTCAAAATAAAATAATAAAAACCAAGAAGAATTTGTATATATTCTATATCACCTCCTACAAGTAAACACTTTTTTTTTTTCTAAAGATTTTATTTATTTATTTGTCAGACAGAGATCACAAGCAGGCAGAGAGGCAGGCAGAGAGAGAGGAGGGGAAGCAGGCTCTCTGCTGAGCAGAGAGTCCGATATGGGGCTTGATCCCAGGACCCTGAGATCATGACCTGAGCTGAAGGCAGAGGCTTTAACCCACGGCCACCCAGGCGCCCCTGAGTAAACACTTTTACAAGGCTCTTATACAAAATCCACCTTTAATGACAAAATTCCAGGTGCCAATAGTCGTTGGGGAAATATTTTAAGACACAGAAGGCTCTCTTCAAATTACATACTTCCACAGTGTTGTGGCCATCGATTCTATTACAAAATGGTCTTGAAATTGAGGAACAAACATTGAGAAGTTGTCTCAACCCTGCACGCCATGAAAGACTAACCACTTGATTTCCATACCATCAGATCAAAATAGTTCAAGCTTTTTGTTGCTGAGCTAAACGGCCACACACTAACTCATAGCAAATTTTAATTTCTGGGTAATTTCAATCTTCATAACAAAGGTTTACATATTTATCTTATCCCTTCTCTTCAGACGTATTTCCTATTCTTCTGCTGGTATCCAGGAACAAATATGCTATAGCGATCGTATAGGTAATAATATCACAGCCCTGCTGTGTTTCCCCAGTGTGAATGCAATCAGCTGCACCAGACTTCCTAAATTTCTTTCCTATGGATTTTTCCTATTACTTTTCTCCAAGGCAACAGCCCCAGAAATTTAACCCCTCTTTTATATAGAAAAACCAATTTGATTTGAATATAAAACCCTGAATAAATTTAGTCTTAAAGACATATTTGATATTATCTTTTCTTTGAATTTCATTTCATGTGATAGTTTCATTCCAAATTATAAGTAGTAAAAAAACGAAAATGAAGTTCTGGATGCTAAATACTAACCATGTGTTCGGGATGGTTGGAGGGGAAGTCAGGATCTTGGGGCTTTTGGATCTGTACGACAACAGATGTAAAGATCAAAAAGGGAAAATTAGGAGTACGAATGTAGGGAAAATACTTTGAAGTGTAAGTGTTTTTTACCAGAGGAAACCAATTTTCCCAATTTACTCACATAACGCAGGGGCGAATAAACCCGCGGTGAACATGAGCCGGCGCTGAAACACTGGTAAACAGACCAACAGATGGGAGCGTGTGCCGGGGCCTTTCCTGCCTCCTCATTCTCTCTTACTATATGAGGAGCATGCAAAACAACAAAACGAAACAATAAACAAATAAAAGCAGAAAGAGGGTTTGGGAAGAGTACTCGGGACTACTTAGAATTCAGAGTCAAAAGACAAATGGGGCCTTCTGAACAACTCTGTAGGCAACCGATGGAATTGTCAGTATCTCTAAATCTCTACCCTTCAGGTTTTCAGCATGTTACAGAAGAACATTTATGAGATACGATCCTTTCCATCTGAATAAAGGCATTTAAATTCAAATATGGTGTAGCTCTTATGACTATGGCCTCAAATTTTTTTTTTTTTTTTTTTTTTTAGCAGTTTTGTTAGTGTCCTTATTTAATGCGTAATAATAACTATTTGGAGATCTTCAAAGGTTGCCTGCCCTAAGAAACCCTAGGGAGTCTTAGGGCAAGAGTATCATGTGGTTTTCAGAGCCCTTTGCTTTTCATTTTTTGTTTTTTTAAGAGGTTTCAGGATCATCTGTTTCCTCTGGCTTTTCATGAACGGCTGCACAACTTTGCCTCTTCCTTTGGTATATGTGTTCTGATGATCTCAATGAGCAACATGTTGGACTCTGTGAATTTGCTTCCATATGGAACAAGTTAGCAGCTATTTAATTTCTAAAAATGTTTATGAAGTCCACAGCCCATTGTTATTTTTAGAGAAGCTTGTTCAGATCTTTGCCAGACAGTTATTTCAAGACTCCAGAGATTCTTTATGAAACTTCCCCAGAAAACACACCACATTAAAGCTATACTGAGTTATTGTAAAGATTAAAATAAAGGTATTGATTTCTTGTCTCATTCACATTAATTCTCTTCTCATAGAAGTTATTTTGTATTTAGCCCCATGACAAAGAGAATTTTTTTTTAAATGAGAAGATTTGTCTATAAGCTTACATGGTTTTATAATCAATGAGTGAACTGTATCCATAATTGACCAAAAAATGTATATGACGGTTCTAGGAATCTTGCAAGTCCATAGATAAACTTAAAAAAACAAAGTTGATTTCAATGCATCTGTTCTTAGCATGTAAACCGAGACTTAGAGACAATATTTCACTTATGCTGTTTCCAGGTTTCCGATATCATGGTCCTTAGGTGATTTAATTTTTCTTCTTGGACTATTAGTTCAGAGTTGGCCATTTATTCAAGGCTTTGGCACTCTTTAGTATTCAGCCTTCATCACTCCTTCTGAACGCTTCTTGTGGTTGCATGTTCAACACTCACAAAAGCTGAGAGGTATTTAAATGTGAAAATGAATTCTTTTAATTAGATTTACTCTTTTTAATCAAGGATGCAAAATACTGTTTCTTGTTCGCAATGAAATTTAGGGGATAATGTTGAGACCATGTAAAAGTAGATGCATCTCTTTCTGATGTTGGAAAATCTGCATCTCTCTTGAATTGTTCTTATTTGATATGATTCTTCTCATTACATGATGACTTAGTAGTAGCCATAAAGGAGTATGTGAATTACAGAAATGCCAGGCTGGCGGCATTAGGGAATTGTGCATGACGCTTATCTCTGGGTGGCAACTTGAGGTAAAACAATTGTGGAAAAAGGAAAAGCCCTGAGAAAGGAAGTGGGAAAGGAAAATGATTCATGTAAGGAAGTATAATGTGGCTCCTGATAATTTTGGAGTTTTAGGGACTTCAGTGATTTTTTACACACGGTGCCTGTGGTGGAAGATATCATAGGCTAAAGAGTAAATTGTAAGATCTTTTTTTTTTTTTTTTCCTTTTTAAAGCTGGTAGGGATTCAATGAAGATTTTTTTCTTAAAACATTAATTTTAAAATAAAATGAATTTGCCAGTCTCAGGAACCAGTCTCTCTAAGATGAAAAATAATTTTGTTTTGATTTATGCATTTAATATTTCACACTGGAAATGTAAAACTACAGCAGTTATTTTATAGTGACTGAGATCAGGAAATATGGAGGCAATTCATTATATTTATTATTTTTCTTTATAAAACTATAAATCAATGTTATTGAAAATTAAATGTATGGTCTACTGTGAGGGCATTTTTGAGGTATAACAGTACTTTCCATAAAGCTTTCTAGGATCTGACAGAAACTTGAATTATTCATAAAAGCCTTGGATTTTCCTTCAACCTAATCAAATTAATAAAACAATTTCAATTCCAAAAGCTATTAATGCTCTGTGGAAGGGAGCAAAAAGCATGAATTTATCTTCAGTTTCTTTTTGAATTTTGTATACTTCTGGGAATTACCAAGAAAAAGAAGATTAAAGAAAAAAGGGCATAGTACTGAGTGTTATCATTGCTACTTGGCTGTATAATACAGTGGTGTGATAATTTTTGTTCTTCCATTATCACTGTACTTTCAGGGAGACTATTACTTGTAGTTCCCCGGAGGATCTTCTGAACTCCTTTTTAAAGGAAAAAAATAGAGAGAGAGGCATTCTAGTTTTTAAGATTGATTACCATCCTATATCCAAAATATTCTGAAGACCTTTGTAAAATAGAATCACAACATGTGATAAGACAAATATAAACAGCTATATAAAACAAATGTAGAAAGGAACAGAGGTACTATGTCACTAGGCATAGTAGATAAGCAAATTCTTTAGTTGGTCACTGTACTGAACTGATTTGAAATTTTTTGGTACGTAAGGCAAGAGGGAAATAAGTTCACTATCTAACTCTCATTGCCTAATCCACAAGCAAGGGTGTACATTAGTCTATGGGAAAAAAACTTATTTCAGGATGTAAATTCAAAGAGAAGTTTTTATGTGGGTCCTAGTATGGGAACTTTAATAATAAAGTAAACAATGTCCTCAACTCTAGCTTCATCTTACAGAAACATTGTTCAAACTGACCCTTCGGAATCAGTCCTTTTTGAAGGCTGAGGATATGATATTAAGCCATTACTCAATGAAGGCATTCCTAAGGGGGCTCAGATAATAAAGTATAAGTATTCTACTTGTTGAAGATCTGGCTTAATACAGGCATAGAGCTGGGGGAATCTAGAAAAGGAAGTGCTTTCAAATCCCCTGGGCAGTCTCTCTCAAATTTCAGATGCTTTAAGCAGGCCGTTAGTAAGTGCTGGATCATAGTCAATTTCAGGATACAATTCTGAACCAGAAACCCATAGATGGGAGTGAGGCACAATTGTTCTGTTATTAGAGTCCAGCTTACACTTTCATCCACTCAGAAAGCACTGTGTGCTTTAGCAGAGTCATGGGCAGCTACAATGCTCGAAGGTAGGGCCAATATATTTTCCAATCTTGCTATTTGCCTAGCTAATGTAATCACAGAGCATGATGGATTTGAATTACCCAGAAAATGTTTATTCTACCTGTGGAAAGTCCAGTTTCTAAGCAGAACTACATTTTGATAACCTTGCCAGCAAGAGTTAGCTGCAAAATACACATAACATACCTAAATCTGTTGAATGGTATTATTTGAAAATGTCTTTAAAATGTTAGAGGATGCCTACCAGATGTTACCAATTTTGATGTAAATGAGACCAAGTGGCCCCTTTTGATTTTTATGAACTGATGAATCCAATGCTTAAGGCCTTTATTTGTTTTATCGACAGAGAAAATTCAACTGTTTGGCTAACATAAAGAAGGATGTTTGGCATCTTGTTTGCTCCAGCAGGAGGGAATACAGTTAATTCATTGAATAGCTCTCCCTATTGTGTAGGTAAAAAAATCAAAGCAGTGAGGCCAGGATGCAGCACTCTTGTAGACCAATTTCCAATTAGACAACTGCTCGCTATGATGCTCATATGTCTCTCATATACATTCAGAGTCTAATGATCATATCAAGCTCGGGTTGTTTGTCCCACATGCTGAAGAAAGGTGGGTAAGCTACAGGGGCGGGGGTCAAGATACTGGAAGCTGAATCATGATGCTAGAAATCAGTCTGACTTAGAGCTCAAAGGGCACTGTTCAACGGATCAATCAGTTGAAATCACGAATGCATAGAGTGTCTATTTGTAAAAGATGGCTATTCTGGGGCACCTGGGTGGCACTGCTCATTAAGTGTCCCACTCTCGGTTTCTGCTCAGGTCGTGATCTCAGGTTCTGAGATCAAGCCCCACGTTCGGCTCCGCGTTCAGCACAGAGGTCTGCCTGAGAATTTCTCTTCCTCTCCCTCTACCCCTCCTGCTCATGCTCTCTCTCTCTCTTTCTCTAAAATAGATAGATAAATCTTTAAAAAAAAAAAAAAAAAGGTTGGCTCTTCTGAAGGAATCTAATTTTCCAGGGAAAAAACCCCCAGCAGGAATAAAGTAGAAATAGTTATAAGGGAAAAAGTGTGGTCTTTCAAAGTCATTAAACTGATTTATCTAGGACTCTGTCTTGAATACTGTCATTGGCTTCTATCAACTACATAAAATGCGCAGATAGTTGTGTGAATTTATTTATTTTTAATTAAAAACATGTTTTCAAAGACTTTTATTTATTTGACACAGAGGTAGAGCCAGAGCACAAGTGGGGTTAATGGCAGAGGGAGAGAGAGAAGCAGGCTCTCCGCTGAGCAGGAATTTTCCCAGTGAGGGGCTCAATCCCAAGCCCCTGAGATCATGACTTGAGCTGAGGGCAGATGCTTAACTGACTGAGCCACCCAGGCACCCCCAGTTGTGTGAATTTAAATGGACATTTATGCTTCTGTTAATTCTTTGTCAAAAGTGAAATTATAAATAACCATTTCTCCAAATTTTCATTGTTTTTCTCTATGCCTGAATCCAAAGCTGCTTCTTGAAATCTTACACTGTGTTTTATTAAATATTTATGAATAAATATCTTAACATGTTATATAATACATCTTATGTATTTATTACATATGTATTTACATACTCTGGAAATTTTTTGAATATGGAAATAAAAGGAGGAAAGTGAAGGAAAAAAAAAGTGTGCTATGTTCCTAGGGCTTCCATAATGAAGTACCACAAAGTGGGTGGTTTTAAACAACAGAGATTTGTTCTTTCACAGTTCTGGAAGCTTAAGTCCATCGTCAAGGTGATGGTAGGGCTATGCTCTCTACAGTCTCCAAGGTCTCCAGGGAAGATCCTACCTTGCCTCTTCTCACTCATTAGAGGCCCAGGTGTTCCTTTGCTTGGCTACATCGGTCTAATCTCTGCTTTGGTTTTCACATAGTCATCTTCCTCTTCCTCTTCTTATAAGAATAGCAGTGGTATTAGAGTAAGGGCCCACCCTACTCCACTATAACCTCATCTTAACCTGACTAATTACATCTGCAACCATTCTACTTCCAGATAGGTCATATTCTAAGGTCCTGGGGTTAGGGCTTCCACATATCTCTTTGGGGGACAGAACTCAATCCATAAAAAGGGGTACTTTGTTTTGCTTTTTTGGTGAGGGTGTGAATCTTTACAGAATCAAGAGTCATGTAAAGCCAGACCTTGTTTTAAAAAAAATAAAGAAAGAAAGAAGAAGAAGGAAAAAAAAAAAAAAAAAAGAAAAGAAAAAGCCAAGCCTGGGTTTATTTCTCTATTACCTGTGACTTGAATAAGAAAAGACAGAGGTGAGTTAAAGAGTTGGTGAAATCCCCCTTTTATCTTCACTTCACTGTGCTGTAATCTCCTCATATTCTCACCTACCCGGTTATGGAGTCTGACTCAGCAGCAATGATTTTGAAAATCAAAGTGTGTTTAAGGAAGGACAGAATTTCAGTACCAATTTGAAAAATAAAAATAAAAAAATAATAATGATATTAATTGATCATTAATGCTGATGTCCCTCAGTTAGCCCAGAGGATACCATTTGCGGTATAAAGTTACAGAGAATCAGTTTCACCAGCTATTTGCATCAAAGTTTCAAACATTTATCCCCACAGAAAGAGCCTATGGGAAAACGATTTTCTGATCTAAATTTTCTTTGCGTGGAAGGAGATGTGGATTCACCACTCATTAGTTTAATGACCTTGGTAAATAAGCCCATTAATCTTTGAATTTTTTCCGCATTTGTAAAACAAGAATAATAGTAACTTAACCATTAATTTAATAGGGCATTTTAATATAAGAGTCATTTATCCACTATAATGTTATATATACAAATGTAAGAATTTATTTTTGGACAGTGTCTTCATGGAGCCTTTAAGAGGCACTATGACATAGCAGTTATGAGCAAAAGACCAGAGTGAGGCTGATTTGGACAGAATTTCAGCTCTATGATCGACTAAGGTGTGATCTGGATCTCTCAGGGTCTCTGTTTACTTGTCTGTAAAATGAGGATGGTAGTATTTACTTCCCAGGTTGTTAAGAAGATTACACAAATTAATAAATCAACGTGAAGCAACTAGGATAGTGCTTGTTATGTAGTAAACACCCAATAAATGTAAATTGAGGATGATGATTACCATAAACTCTGGCATTCAGCTCTCCCCAGTAAGTGCTTGGAACATATACTACTTAGAAGACAATGAAATTGGTTCCAGAAGAACAGGATGTTAGTTTATATATATAACATAGCCTATCTACCCACACACACGTACGTACAAACACACACACAGTCTATATAGGTAGCTATGGAGTTTGGAGATATATAGGTGGTGGGGAGTGGAGAATGGAACCTGAAAAAATTCACATAGGATTGGACAAAGAGGGGGGTGTAGTGGTGACTTGAGGAGAGTTTTTTAAAAAATGTTGAAAACAGACACTGTGGTGAGTGATTAAGACACCATAATAAAAGACTGCTTTAAAAAATGACAGGAATATTGTGGGCCCAGCTAAGGCTAAGCTTAGGTACGCCACCTACGGCAGCACCAATCATTTTTGTGGGTTTTCGCACTATGGTCTGGCTCAGCCAAACGGAAGAGTGCAATGGGAGAAGAAATAACCTTCGTATGTTGGTTGTGAGTCGAAGGCCGTCAGCTTTCAAAACAATGGATTTTTTATTCAAACTGTCAAAAAAATTTTTTTGTACTCTTGGAAACTCACCCTTAATTTGTGAATCTTGTTGAGCTTAAGGGTTAATAGTCATTTGATTAGTCAATAATGTGAAATGATTTAAACAGCTATGTGTCAGGTAGGTCATTTTCTATTTTAAGTGAGACATTAATTCAATTGAAACCAGCTTAAGAAAAGGGAAATGACAGAATTTAGTGCCCAAATAATGTCCATGGTTTCTCTCCCTCTCTTAGCTTTACCTCTTCTCTGCTGCCTTCTTTCTCAGTTCTTGCTGTGGCCAAAGAGCTGCACGGATTCCAGAGTCTTTGTCATTTCGGGATAAACCCAGCAGAAGAAGAACTCGATCAGGCAGTTCCCACACCAGAGCGAAGTTGCAGAGTACTTTTTGCAGCGAAGTTGGTAGAGTACTTTTGGTCACATCCTATCCTTCAACCTATCACTGTGACCAGGAATGGATGATGTGCTGAATGACTTACAGTGATTTAAAGACTGAGACCAAAGATAGGGTGGAAGCCCAGATGAAATTTTAGGGTTGTTGAAGAAGGGAGGCTGGATGTTGGCAAAGCAAGTGCTAAACATCCATTGGAGGCCAATACATTTTAAACAGTTGTCTAAAACGCCCTTGCTATAACTAGGACTTGAACTAATTATAAGAAAATTTTATAGAATGGAAGCACAGACGGATGACTGGGTGTCCCAGTCGGTCAAGCATCTGCCTTCAGCTCAGTTCACGATCCCAGGGTCCTGGGATCGAGTCCCGCATCAGGCTCCCTGCTCAGCAGGGAGTCTGCTTCTCCCTTTCCCTCTGCTTGCCGCTCCCTGTGCTTGTGCTCATTCTCTCTCTGACAAATAAAGAATAAAATCTTAAAAAAAACCAAAAAGAATGGAAGCACAGATTTAATCCTGGGTAAGTATAAGAAGATGATGTACATTGAGTTATTACAAATACAACTCTGCTAAGGTAGCTAAGCTAGTGCTTCGGTTGTTTAGATGAAGTAATGAGTAGTTCTATGACTACCTTTATTCTTTTTTATTGAAAAATCTGGATTCAAGCTAGTCACAGAACTGAAAGGCTAATTTAGATGGCTGCTTCCTATCTTAGAAGCAACTAAAGTTTGTTAATTGTTCTTTTCATTTTAATATGATAAATAGAAATGTTTAAAATCTATTTTCAAGTGGTTTAAACACTAAAATTGGCTTTGATCTTTTAACATGTTTTCATCCCTAAATTTGTGTTTTAGTGTTAATGTAATAGGAAGCAGACATTTAGACTGAATTAAAAACTGGGTTTGACAGATAAAAAGGAATAACTATGATTTAAATAAAAACAAAAGCTGTAGACATATATTTTTGTGACTACAATCTTTATAGAAACTCACTTTGGTGACTAAAGACTTTATAAACTATAATTTAAAAAAGTGACTACAATTACATTTACATAAAATATAATGAATACAAGGGAAGAGTATACAGTGCCAAATTTCCCACACTATTCTAAAAACAAAGGGGTTTTACAATATTACTTTTCTTTTAGGAAAAAGAAGCCTTAATGTAAAAATATTAGATAGCTGGAAAAATGTTACAGAGGAACCTTAAAATTAGGCCAACGTAACTGGTTTTCCTAGTTCTTCCCTGCAAGGAAAAAACACTAGCAACATATTGAAATATATTTGAAGAAATCACAAAGCTAGATATTGCATTGATCTATGAGGCACTTCCAGCAAAAATACATCCCAAAACACCAAGAGAATCATCTACTAATATAATAGTTTACTTTGTGTTCTACAGAGCTAAATATTCCACTGTATTTCGATATGATTATTTATATGAATTATAATCACTTAAGGACACTTGACAAGTTACATGGTTTAAGGATTTTAAAGATGTAGAGATGTTTTTGACCGTTATCAGAAATTTTGTTACTGATTATTTCAAATTGGGGTATAGGTTTTTATAAAACTCCTTGAAAGAAAGAAATGTTCTTATATAACATCCAAGGTAGATGTGTGTTGCTTAGTCTTCAAGAATAACAACTGTGAGGATGCCAGATACAATGCCTTTATTGCTTAATTATTGGCCAACCAACTAACATTCACTGGCAAACTATCCTCTATTGTACTATATGACTTGGTGTCTGCATGAGGACAACAGTCTGGTTCAAGGCTGACCAGACTGAGGTGGGTGTTGTTTTCCTAGCAGAGCTGGTTTGGCCCAGCTAGCTACTCAAGCAAAAATGTATTGTGGGAGTCAGTTTGTTCTCTCACAGTGAGGGGAATTTTCCAGCCAATACATTCGATTGTTCTTGCGTGAATAGCGCAAGTATTAGAAGGGGAGAACTGACATAACTTTATGTGAAACCAGCTCCTGCCTGTTTCTGCTGGACACACCCATTTCAGAATGCTGTTAATGTTAAGTTACCCAGGGCTTGAGAGAGTGGGCAATTCAGACGGCAGTATCAGTATGGCCATAGAAGCTGTTAAGATATTAAATTACTTCTGTATTGGTTGATAAGCAGCCATTGTCCTGAGTAGCCTTCCTCACCAACAACCCCTGGCCATCTTCCCCTAGACCCAAGAGCCCTACCTAGTCCTCTCCATGATACAGCAAGTTGAGGCAATTACTGGCAGAGCAGAGGGCCTCTCAAGTGCCGTGGGCAGTACCTATTCTGATTGGCTGGTGTCCGTGTTCTTCTGGTTCTTGACTCTACCCAGTATCACCTTAACAAAGAGCTAGTGAAATGTCATTTCAGCACTTCTGCTGAAAGACCAGAAACTAAAAACCTCAGGACAATGACAGTGGTCACAACATAGGAAAGGGCGCCTGGAAGAAAACCAGGTGGCTTTCAGATCCTCATGCTTCTTTAAAGACTGCCTTGGTATTAAATGTGATGTAGTTTTGTCCTTCCTCATTTTTTTCTGCCTCCACTTTTGGAACTGGTTCTGTTTATAATTCTTCTTAGGACTTACAGGAACTGCTCTTAAGTTCCATGGTGGAGCATTTCTGCTAATGAGCATATGCCGGAAAATGTGTGGATAGGATGATAACAACCCACCCACTTTTAAGCTTATTTTAGAAGATGCAATCATTAGAAAATGAAAATTAATTAATGAGCAAATTAAGACAATTGCCAAATATCACGGATTAGAGATTTCTCTGTTTCCTTTTTTGTTTTACCTAGAATCTTTAAAAAACCTAAATGATCTTGTAACTGTGGGTTTAAACCCCCTAGTAGCTTCTCATTGCTCTGAGAATAAAATCCTCGTCTCCTCATCCTTATTATGATCTACAAGGCTCTCTATGATTTGGCCATGGCCTTTCTCTCTAATCTGATCTCAGCTGGTTCATCCCTCTTCTCACTCTGCATCTGGCACACTGGCCTTACAAAGATTCGCTAAGTGGATCCCTTGCCTCAGGACCTTTGCACTTGTTGCTCCCTCTGTTCAAATATCTTCCATGCAATACTATCGTTCCATTCTTATCTCCTCAGAGAGCTACTTCCTGATTGTACTATATGATATTGCCCTTCTTTCCGGCGCTCTGGCTTACCGATAGCTCTAATCACTATCAGGAATAATTTCATTATTTGTTTTTGGTCTGTCTCCCTCCACCAGAATGTGAGTTATGTGACTACAGGAAATTCTTCTGGCTTATTCACCACTGTAGCCAAGGAGCTAAAGGAATGAGAAGCAGTGTAGTGAAGAGGAGGCAACACAGAGTAGTGGTTAATATGCAGGCTCTGGAATTAGAAAACTTGTGTTAGAAACTCAGTTCTACTCTCTGCCCGCCACTCCCTTGCTTGTGTTCTCTCTCTAACAAATAAATAAAAAATCTTTTAAAAAAAATAATAAAGAAAGGGCAAGATTTCATTCTCTGGAATGCCAGGATGGCTCTGTTCAGTGTCTGTCTTCAGCTCCGGTCTTGATCGCAGGATCCTGGGATGAAGCCCAACATCGGGTTCCCTGCTCAGCGGGGGAGCCTGCTTCTACCTCTGTCTTTCTGCCTGCCGCTCCCCCTGCTTGTGCTTTCTCTCTCTCTGACAAGTAAATAAATAAAATCTAAAAATAAAGAAAGAAACCCAGTTCTACCACCTAATTGTTCAATGACTTTAGGAAACAATAACATTCATTTTGTAGTGTTCTTGTGAAAACTAAATGAGCTAGTAAGTTAAAAAATTCACTTAGAACAGAATATAATGAACACTATAGTTTTATTTTTTATTTTTTCATTAGAATATAAGCTCCATAAGAGCTGGATTTTACTGTTTTGCATATTGACCAATCCTTAGCGCCTAAAACAATATGTGGCTCATGGTTGGCTCTCAAAAACTGAGAAAAATGTTAAAAGTATCCTTTTTTTGAATTATGTTAACCATAGGAATTAGAGAGTAAGGTTTTCTAATTTTCTTTATCATTTCCTCCACATCTGAAGCACATAACACCACGGTTAAATATTGGTTTTACTTATGTGTGGAATTTCCCGGTTCTGGTGACTATAGTTTCTGTAAATAGTCACAATTTGTAAATTGTTGAATAGTCATAATTTGTTAATTGATGACAGTACTCCTTCTTCCTTAGCCTGGCTGGACCTTAGCTAGTCCTCTTAAACCAGTGTTTCAGGATGATGATGCCAATCAAGAATAAGTATGCAAGGCAAAACCCAGTTCCTATCCTAAGGTATGGGGAATGTATGTGTTGTTAAGAGTGATACATCATGGAGTTTGTTTCTATTCTACATTCATCTGAAGGGCTTAACCTGTTCCTGTTTCCTACTGACCACTCAGAATGATGGGCATAAGAGAAATAAAGAATGCCATTTCTGATTTTTTCCCAGTATATCAAAGTACTTTATTTTTTAGGGGCTGAAGTATGCTCAGATCACAGGTAAGAGGACCATAAGAAATTATTAAATCTTACTGCTTAAATAAATGTTCTTCACCTGACTAAAAGCAGCAGAAGAGATGTGAATGTGAATTCAGTCTATACTTCTTAGGGGTTAACATTGTCTAAATATGAAAATTAAGTACCATTGGTTTCTCTCACTTAAAAAAAATACATGATGTATATATGCAAAATCTCAGAGAAATTCATAAGGTTATGGCAAACATTCACAGAAGAAACAACTACTATTTGACAGTCTTAATTTTCTTTACAATTTAGTAAGGTTTCATTTGTAATACTGAAGCTGCATTCACATTTATTTTTCGCTTTCTGATCCAGCTATCATTTAAATTGGTTGGTTGGAGCTTGGTGTTAATGAGATCATAGTCAGAAGGTTCAGTTCCCTGTCTTCCTGTCAGAATTAGTTAGATCAACACAAGAGAAGGCTGTTCTGGGCGCCTGGGTGGCTCAGTTGTTGGGCGTCTGCCTTTGGCTCAGGTCATGATCTCAGGGTCCTGGGATCAAGCCCCACATCGGGCTCCCTGCTTGGCAGGAAGCCTGCTTCTCCCTCTCACACCCCCCCTGCTTGTGTTCCCTCTCTCACTGTCTCGCTCTCTCTCTGCCGAATAAATAAATACAGTCATAAAAAAAAAAAAAAAAGAAGAGAAGGCTGTTCTGTGATCACTGACTCTATCATGATTCTGGTTATTTGTCCCGTGTGTGGACAATTGTTTAAAAAGTAGGGGCTTCAGTCTTACATTCAAGCCAACAATATTTATTGAATTCTTTGTCTTATTCCCTCAATTTTAAGATATGAATGATGAAAAGGTACACCATTACTTTAATATTGGGAGTAAAAGAAACCTTATTTCATTAAGCAATCCCATAGATTATAATATGTATAGAAACTTAAAATATGAGAAAATACATTTGTATTAGAATTTGGAAAATATGGTTTGGAGCATAGCCCCTTGCCATTACAAGAAAATAACACAGAAGTATATATTTTGTACTTTTGATGGATATACCTTTAATTTAATGCATATTTTATTAGGTCTAAAGCTCATGCTCTCTCTGAGATTAAAACTGCTTGCCCTACATACTGAGATATCTATCTATCTATGAATGTTATTTTAAAAATATAATGCATTAAATTTCTATATATCTATTTGCAAAATATGTGTTATGAATATATAATACATATAGATACCTAATAATATGAATATATAGTATAATAATATACTTAATATATTTATGTATAGCTACTTATGAAATATATATGACTTCATATTAAAAATGTTAAATATATTATTTTATATATAACTAAAAATATATATAGTTATACAGAAATGCATATCCATACATATAAACATATGCATAAATATATAAAAATATAAAGTATATATTATTATTTATTCCTACCATTTGTACATTCATTCAGCAAATATCTATGGAGTGCCAAGTACTAAGTGTGGTAAAAATATTCAGAAAGTCAGATAAGGTCCCTGTTTTGATGAAATAGTAAAGGAGAAACATTAAGTATAAAATTAAAGTAAAAGATAGAGATAAGGTCACAAACCCTAAAACAGGATAACCTGTCAACAAGTCTCTGGGAAGAAGAGCAGTCTACTTTGATTGAGGAAACCTCTGAGAAGGTTACGTTGAGCTGAGATCCTGAAGATGAGATGTGGCAAGCAACATGTAACCGAGCACTGCAGGAAGAAAACAGAGCAGAAGTTCCAAGGTGGAAAGGAAATTGGTAAATTTAAACAACCGTTACAATGACACCTATAGTTGAGGAGTCTGGAGCTAGAGACAGAGGAAGACATGATATGATATGAGCTCAGGGTGGTAGGAGGGGTAGTGATGGCAGAGTGGCTTGTAGGCCCTGGGAAAGAGTTTATTTTATTCTGTGATCAGTGGGGAACATTGGGGGAATTAACAGAATCACTGTGTGTTTTACTTTATGTTGAAAAACATTTTTTTTTTGATAGTTCTGTCTGTCTGAAACGGGTCAGGAATGGAGGTGGGAGACCAGTTTAGAGGTTATTGGATGATAGAGATGATGGTAGTTCGACAAAGGTGAGAGCAAAAGTGATGACAGGTAACCCTGGACAGATTCAAGATGTTTTGGAGGTAGAGGTGTCAGAACGTGCTTATGGACTGTCTCTGGAGTAGGGAAAAAAGAATCAAATACAATTGACTTAATTGACAATATGGGTTGATGCTATTTTCTGAGATTGGGAAAGAGTAACTTTTTTTTGGCAGCAGGGAGAAGTCAAGTCTTCTGTTTTGACCATGAGAGTCTTGAGAAAAGCCCTTGACACCTCTAAATAGAGATCCCATTAGTCACAAAAACAATATGAAGCAAACTGATAACATAAAAATGTTAGTTTTATGTCACTTTTGAAAATATAGGATGTTTGAAATGAAGAAACTAAGGTTATTGAGACTCAGAATTATCTAGCAAGTTGATCCTGGAAAACCATCATGTCTGATCTCTGAATTCTTGTCTTTAATAATAGTTCAATGAGGATTATGGTCCTCTATATTGGGGCATTATATGGTAAGGCACATTTTAAAGATAAGATTTTATTTAAAGATTGTATTTATTTATTTGACAGAGAGCTAGAGAGCACAAGTAGGCAGAGAGGCAGGCAGAGGGAGAGGGAGAAGCAGGCTCTCCGCTGAGCAGGGAGTCCAATGTGGGACTCGATCCCAGGACCCTGGGATCATGACTTGAGCTGAAGGGAGCTGCTTAACTGACTGAGCCACCCAGGTGCCACTTAAAGATATATTTTAAGAAATGTTTGTAACATAGTAGTAGGAAATTATAGAAGACAAGATTTCTTTCTGTAATAATGGTATTTGAGCTATTGTCTGCAGACTAAAGGGTATTCCAAGCACTGAATCCAAAATAACTAAAGAAAAATGGGCAAAAATACAACAGATTCTATTCTGGCAAATATTCACAGGAGCATACAATACACAATAAGATCTTTCTAAAACATGTTAGGTTGTGATCCAGACAGAATATACCACGTTCTTTGGAGTTCTTGCAGGTGTATTATATTTTGTTACTGTATAAGCAGCTTTAGGCGTCTTCTAAATGAATCCCAAGGCTCAGTAACCTGGTCTTGTTTACAATACCAAAAGTACGAGGTATTCAAACTTATGTAACTAGGGATACCAGAACTTTCATTTATATAGTGCTAAAAAATGTACAGAAGAGTTTTTAATAGATTGAACTGTTCCCCAAACCAACAAAGAAGCCAATTATTATAATTCAGGTTCAATGGGAAGCTGATTCTGCAATCGAGATTTGTGTGCAGCGGTTTATTGGGAGTGGTCTGGGGAATGACACTTTTAATGGGAAGAGTGAGGCTGGATTGTGTAGAGGGAGAAGTTGAATTGCAATGTAGTTGTATTAGAGCCCTTAGCCAAACTCACGTGGCACTCTCAAGCTGAGATGACTCTTTTGAGATGTGTTGGATGGAGGCAAGGAGTCCTGGATTTTGTACCTGCTCATTGACTAGTTGGTTAGTGTGGGTGTGACCTTGGATGAAGCAGCTTCCTGCAGCTGAGTACAATCCCTGAAGAGGGACTCATTGTGGGCTGTCATCAGACAATACAAGCAACAGCTGGGAAATGAGTGCCTCCATTGTGAAGGGGGTGCTAGAGTCCGCCACTTGGCTACTCAGATCCATTTGCCTTGCATAAGAGGTACACCCTATTTGGCAATGACTCCTCTAAGATTCCAGTTGATCTCTTTTCCTCAGAAATGTACTACAGTAAGAGGTGTAAGATAAGCTATAGCCAGCACCATAGCCTTGGGGCTGCAACCAGTATCATCTCCCTTCTCTACCATCCCTTCTAGATTTGTCTTAGTTTAGCAGGCACCTCTGCTAATCTAGGTGGTGTACCTGATGGATTGACTCAGGCCTTAACTCTAGAGAGGTCACAATGCCCTTCTGGGGTCATAGCTAATATACTTGTCTATTTATTTCCAAATTAACCACTCTTTGAGGAATGTGGTTCCTTTCCTTGCTTGCTGGTCACCTGCCTCAAGTAGCCCAGAGTGACTGACAGTGGCTTAAAATATGGTAGGAATCTTGCTATCTCTACTTATAGGAAGCATTCTACTTCGATCAATTCCAGGCAAGATTAACTGCTGTCAGCAATGAGACCAATACTGAACTCTTGATATGATACAGTCCCTTGGGAAAACAAAATATTTTTTGGTGGCAAGGCTATTACACTGGACCTCTTCCATCCTGGAATTAACTGTATTATACCACCTGTTCCAGGATGGAAGAGGTCCAATATAATTGACTTGCCATCACATGATGTTTTATTTCTCTAAGGGTGGATGCCATAGGGGGGCTTGATTTTGTTCTTTATTAGCAGCAGATTGTCCACTCCAGGGCAGAATAATTAAATAAGCCTTAGTGAGTGGGCAGTCCATGCTTTTTGGACCACCATATCCTCCATCCTTGCCAATATGGCTACTCTACAAATAGTCATGCAAATATTGTTCCAGCTTTGGGGTGGCTGATAACATAGGCTGTGTAGTATCTGCTACTCAAGTCATCTTCTCTACTTCATTGATCAATTCCTCTTCTGGAATGGGTCATCTCTGGTGGGCATTAACACATGATACAAAGATCTTCAGACTTTGTGCCCACTCCTATATCCACGTATCTCTTTGCCTCATTGTCCCTATCTCTCAGTCTTTTTCCTTCCACCTTCCTGATCAACCAGTCAAGGCATGTGCTACTTTGGGTAATATATTTGCCTCAGGCCACTTCTTTTTTTCCCACAAAGTGGATGAGTAGCTCCATTGGTGAGAATCTCCTCGATGATGAGGGCCACTCTAAAGTGAAGTAATGGATTATTTTTGGTTTGCCTCTACATAATAAGTTGAACCATCCATGATATTTTCCTCCTAAATGGACACCCTACTTCCCAAGCAGTCATAGATGTGAAATGAGGGAGAGACTTTGTTGCAATAGTGCTGGATGCCCTCTAAGGAGTTATGGAAAATAGGGTAGGGCAGCAGGAAGAGTTGAACTTTTGACTCAGTTGCAAGAGAGTCTTTAGTAGACTCTACAGGGAGCTGGAAAGCTAGTATAACTTGTTAGATAGATATTGAATATCAGATTGAAGCCAGAGTCTGGACCTTTGTATTCTTGTGTGGACGAGTCATTGGGTGCAGACTGCAACTGTGGAGAGAATATAAAGCTTAGGTAAGGCAGTATCCTTCAGTTTAGGGCAATTCCACGAGTTGGGCTAAGCTGTGAGTTCTTCAAGCAACACTCCAGATAGCTGGAGGGGTAAGAGCCTAAGTCTTGAAGTGGAAATCTTGGTGGTACACCAAAAATCAATTATATCAATTCCAAACAAAGCATATTTTCCCAGGATAGTTTATAGCATCTGAAGAAATAAGATTAAAAAAAAAAATACCGGACTGTTTGAAGCCAAAATAATATATAAGTAGCACTTTGGATTTGGGAGACTATTGGGCATTCCAATCATCTCAATAATTGGGCTTTATATAGGTAAGTGAGGAAAGCTGAAAGGCAGAAATGAAGGATCAGAGTATTGGGGTCAAAAATGAAATGCATCATCTACGTCTGATCCATCTCCCCTCATTTTCAAACTCAGCAAAAAGCACTAAAAGAAGATCTCAATATATGCAGTCACATGAGACAAAAACTTGGCTATCATCTTTGACTCTATTCGCTTCCACATTAGTTTCAATCACCAAACCCTGTGGATAGGCACACTGTGATTTCTTTTGAACTTGCCATCCCTCTTTATATATACAGCCTTAGTTCAGGTTATAATCAATTTTACCTGGCTCATGAGAATATTTTGTTTCCTTGCCTTCAACTTCACAGCTTCCCTGTTTGTGTTTTGTTTTGTTTTTAAATAAATTGTATTACTTTAACTAGAATGACTTTTCTAGAAGGGAAATCTGATGATGTTATGCCCCTGTTTAAAATTCACAAATGACTACTTGCTGCTGTCCTCATACATTCCAGTTCCTTAAATGGAATACAAAGCCTTTTCTCACCTACTCTCTGCCTGTCCCACTGAATCCTCTCTCTTTACTCCTGCCTTGTTCCCATTTGTTTTAGCCTTATAAGCATGGGATCTCACTCACACTTTTCTCTGTGCCCTCTGGGCTCTTCTTTGGCTATTACCTTTGCCTGGAACCTCTCTTGGAAGGCAGGAGAATAGTTCTCCAAACAAATCCTCATCCTGGTTCCTGCAACCTGTGAATATGCTACTTAAATGACAAAATGGACTTTGCAGATGTGATTAAGCCAAGGATTTTGAGATGCAAAGAGTAGCCTGGATTACCCAAAAGGGACCACTGTAATGACAAGGTTCCTTAATGGAGGGAGAGTCAGAGAGGATAAGGTGATGAAGGAAACAGAGGTCAGAGTGAGGTCATTGACAAGAAGGCTGTGGACCAAGGAATTCTGTAGCTTCTAGAAGCAAGAAACGGATTTCCTCTTAGAGCCCCCAGAAGCAGCAAAGCTCTGCTGACACAGCTCTGTCTTGATTTTAGCCTAGGGAGACCCATTTCAGATTACTTCCCCCAGATTATAAAGTAATAAATTTTTGTTATTTTAACCCACAAAATTTGCTGTCATTTTATACAGTACCAATAGGAAACTAATACACCTCCCCTGTAGTTAAATTCTATTAATTGTTTAAAACTCAGCTGAAGCAACAATTCTGGTAGAGGAGATTCTCCTCTATGTTCCCACAGCTAACACAACATTCCTTCTGCTCTTTGTAGTTATCTATTTATTGTCCTCCCCCACTTCCCTGGTTTCCCTTTTTGACCTTTTACATCTACTTGAGAGCCATAACTGCATCTAATGATCTTTTGGTCCCACCAGCTCAAGGCATAGTGAGGTTGTAATGAGTCTCCTGCCACCGTCATCTTGTTCCTTGGTCTCCCTCTATGCTTGGAAGCCAACACTGCTGTCTGGCTGTAGGCCACTTTATTTCTGTGTTGAGGGCTTATGCTTGTTTGGGATTTGTGCAAAAAGAGAGGAGAGGGGATGCCTGGGTGGCTCAGTTGGTTGGACGACTGCCTTCGGCTCAGGTCATGATCCCAGAGTCCTGGGATTGAGTCCCGCATCGGGCTCCCAGCTCCATGGGGAGTCTGCTTCTCCCTCTGGCCTTCTCCTTGCTCATGCTCTCTCTCACTGTCTCTCTCTCAAATAAATAAAATCTTAAAAAAACAAAAATGAGAGAGGAGGGTAGTTTAGGCGAGTCAGCTCAGATGAGCTTAGGAAGAGGCAGAGTGATGGGTTCCTTTGCAGAAGGTTCATGGGGATGCTCAGGCACGTGCTGAATGAAGGTCCTCACTTCACCACATCACAAAGAATATTCCATATAATTCTTCCTCTCACCTTTTGTTCTGTGTTCCCAGAATCCTGAGAGGTGGGCTTCAGGTTTCCCTGAGGCCCCTGGCACTGGCCAAAACATCTCTCTACAGTCCATGGGGACCTCTTCCTTTCTGGGGCCTCTAGGCTTTTCCTCCCTCAACCTCCATCTTGCCTGTTTCTCTATTCCTTTATTCTTTTACCTGTTCTATTTTTATGGCTTGAACTTATTCACTTCCCTCAGGCCCTCCCTTCTGAGCCTCTAGAGACTGTTTTAGAAATTAAAAACAAATATCCAAAATTGACTTCTCCTCAAGGCTATGTGCTTGCCTCTGGCTGACTAGGGGGAAAGTCACAGGAGTTCAGAAGAAAACCACAAATATTCCAAAAAATTTAACTTGCTACATTCTAGTCTCATTATAAATAAATATTTGTGAAATGAATGAGTAGAGAAAGGGAATGTAAGTAATATCAAGGTCTTGGTTGGAGAAGTATTGTTTAACTCTAGACTTCCTTCTGGGTTCCACCTGGTGGTCCGTATACCACTGGTTGATAACTACTGTTTTAGGAAGCCTTCTGCCTGAACATTTTGCCTAGAAACTAAATAACTTGAAGATGCTGTCAAATGTTACAGTGAAGAAAGCTCTGATTTTTAGGTAACCAGAGAAGATATAGTGTACGCAATCCAAGTATCTACCTCTCCTCCATTCTCTTTCATGGGTCACAATTTTCCATGTAATGGGAAAGAGAATGGTTTTTGTCTTAGGCTTCTTTGTCTTCCTCAGCACCAAAAGGCCCTCTCTGTCACTTCCCTTTCCTCTATGGACCAAAACTTCCTTTGAACTGCTAGAATCAGACCCCATAGTGACTTGATGACACCTTACTCTTTGCTAAGAGTCTGGCTGTGGAAAGGCCGCACATCCCTTCACTGTCCATACCTTCATATTCCACACCAGTGCTGTACTAGGAGTAGAGGTGACCAATGTTAAAGACAGACTGAATTAAGTAAAAGCAGCAACACGGCAAAGGAAACAGTCAACAAAACAAAGAGGCAACCCACAGAATGAGAGAAGATATTTGCAAATGACACTATAGACAAAGGACTGATACCCAAGATCTATAAAGAACTTCCCAAACTCAACACCCAAAAAACACATAGTCAAGTCAAAAAATGGGCAGAAGGCATGAGCAAACACTTCTTCAAAGAAGACATAAAAATGGCTAACAGACACATGAAAAATGTGCATCATCATTAGCCATCAGGGAAATTCAAAGCAAAACCACACTGAGATACCACCTTACACCAGTTAGAATGGCAAAAATTGACAAGGCAAGAAACAGCAAATGGAGAAGTTGTGGAGAAAGGGGAGTCCTCTTATACTGTTGGTGGAAATGCAAATTGGTGCAGCCACATTGGAAAACAGCGTGGAGGTTCCTAAAAAAATTAAAAATAGAGCTACCCTATGCCCTAGCAATTGCACTACTGGGTATTTACCCCAAAGATAAAGATGTAGTGAAAAGAAGGACCTATGCACCCCAGTGTTCATAGCAGCAATGTTCACAAGAGCCAAAATGTGGAAAGAGCAAAGATGCCCTTCAATAAATGAATGGATAAAGAAGATGTGGTCCATATACATAACAGAATATTACTCAGCCATCAGAAGGGATGAATACCCAATTTTTGCACCAATAGGATGGCACTGGAGGAGATTATGCTAAGTGAAATAAGTCAAACAGAGAAAGTCAATTACTACATGGTTTCACTTACTTATGGAACATAAGAAATAGCATTGAGGACATTAGGAGAAGGAAGGGAAAAATGAAGGAGGAAAAATCGGAGTGGAAGACAAACCATGAGAGACTCTGGACTCCAGGAAACAAACTGAGGGTTTTAGAAGGGAGGGGGTGGGGGGATGGGTGAGCCTGGTGATGGGTATTAAGGAGGGCATGGATTGCATGAGCACTGGGTGTTATACCCAAACAATGAATCATGGAACAATACATCAAAAACTAATGATGTACTGTATGGTGACTAACATCACAAACAACAAGAAAAATAAAAACTAAAAGTAGCAACAACATAGTAGGGGAAAATTTGAAGCTGCTATATAATAGTTCCCATAGTCCTTCAAGGAGGTCATCTTGTATCAATGTTTGTGATCTCATTTTCTTTAGGTCCCTTGGTAGCCCAAGTCCTTTATATGTCCATATGTCCATCCTGAGTCACTCGACCAGTTTTCAGGGAATCCTACCCTCTATTCTTAATGTTTGGCCTGATCTCAGATTCCATCTTCCTCCTCCAACCTTCTTCCCTTCTGGTAATGCAAAGATCTCTTCCCATGACTTTGAAATGACAACCTGTCAAGACTACATTACATTCTTAAGCTGGGGCTCCCAGTGTCCCCATCTGTCTCTGGGGTAGCGAGGGGAAAAATTGAGTCCTCTAGTAACATTTGTCTCATTTGTAGATGGCAGAAAATCCCTGGTCATTGCCAAACCCCTGCTAATGGTTTCTAGTGGGTGATAGCTGAAGTTTCCAAAGGATTTCTCATCATTACACTGGAGGGAAGAGGATGAAAAGTAAAACATAAAACCCTATTTTACTCTGGTGAAATCTTAATCCTGAGTTGGAGGGAAGGTCTTCATTTGCCATAGCTCAGGAAGGGCAGTTTTATTCTGATGGCTCTCTAGCTTTATTCCCACAGTGAATTTCTTGTACTTTCTTTAAAGATGATGGGATTAGATAACGAGTGACCCTCTCACCGCCTTCCCATTCCCTTCCCCTACTGCCCAGAAGCCTGGTTTGTAAAGGAAGCTCACCCAGTGAGGTGTCCCTGGTGAGGAAAAGTCACAGTTTTATTGATTAAAATCTTAGTACAACATCCATAATTGGAGTTTTCCTGTAATTTGGTGCCAAGTTGCCTCACCATTTTCTCCGGGGACTATATATCAAATGCTATTTTTCATGCTCCGATAAGGGCTTGATAAAACCTCTAGTTTGACCTGATATTAGATTTCCGGAGATGAAAGCACTGGTGCGGAGTGCCAAATGTCCTCAAATACACTGACAAACCATTCCAGTATTTTAAAATGACTCGGGAAAAAAAAAAGATCTTTAGGTTTGGGTGTGTGTTTATGTTTTCATTCCCTACCTTCGGCATGTATTTTTATCCACTGCAAACAATTTTCAATCAATAATTAAAATTGGTAAACAGATCTACAGGGGAAAAAAATCTTTCAGTTGGAGTTTAATAGATTGCCTCTCAAAGTCACTCCCTGACACAGCAAGTTGCTGAGGGAGTTTGTGCCAGTAAACAGGAAAGAATGGGGTTGATTAAAAAGTGAGACAACACAAAACCTGACATCCTGTTGTGAGTTTAAAAATACAGCAAAATGACTATTAGCAACCCATGTTGATTTCTGTCAAACCGTCTTTATCTGTACGGTAAAGACAAAGGAATAACACAAGGCTTCTTGTCAGAGTAACTTTGGGTTTTATGGGAATTTGTGAATTTTTTTTTACCCTCCAACTTCTGTCTTTTTTGTCTTCTTCGGATGTTTCTTCTCCTGTGGAGACTCATGAGACACCTATTAGCAGTCTCGAGCCTACAGGTAGTGTCTGAGTTGCTGCAGGAGGAGAAACGGGATGTCTTTGGGCTTTCTTTTCGTGTAGATTTGTTGCATGTTTACCAAGGTGAAAGGATTAGTGCCCTGGAGATCATTTGCTTTCATAAGCTTTAAACTAGAGCAGCAAAAGTTTCATGCCTTGATTCTCTTCCAACAGCTCTTTCTCTCAGCAAGGCATAGAGGAGCAAGCTGAGACCTACAGATTGCCAGCGGACTTTTCCAACAAAATTGCCCTGTCTCAATCAGTTAAACTGGGTGGGAAGGGAGAACCTCTGCCAGTTTTCTCCCATCTCTTTCACCGTGTGGAGAGACACCCGAAGCATTCCACAGGGCTTTATAATCAAGATGAAATACTCCAGATTTCCAAGTCTCAGTAATACCCAAGCCCCAGACCATATGTATGGATAATTCACGTACTTTCTAACCTTTGCGTTTTGCATATAACCTCCCTGTCAAACACTGGTGTTTTAGAGATTCATACAGACTGAAAAGTTAAGACAAAAACCATTTAAAGTTAAAAAAAAAAAAAAGTAGTTGGTATAGAAACTAAAAATTTTGTTCTCCAGCAATTTATAGCAGGTGCTTTCCCATATGACTGTCATCGAAAAGATAATGATTTAAAATGTTGGTTTTGAAATGGAATATAATAGAAGCTAGAATGACAGCTGCAAAACAAACAAAAACCCCAAAGCTGGATTGAAACAAATTCAAAACCAGATAAATGCAAGCAGTCCCTGTTCCCAAATTACTTTGCTTAAGAAAATACAGTAAGAAAAGAAAAGCAAAAAAGAAAGAAATTAATTTATACTCTTCATATTGACCCTCTCCCAACCCCCCCCCCCCCTCCTGGAAAGTAGGGTGTGGCAGCAGGAGTGACTATGCCCTTTTACAGATGAATATATATGGTAATGGACATCATACTTTTTTCTAGGAGGCAGTGATCTAATTACCAGATAAACTGATTAAATGACCTTCTCCATTTTGAGCACTGGAAAACAGAGAAACTATAGAAAAAAGTAAAATAAATTTCCACTGTGAATTCTTCTAAGTGCTAACTAACCTCCCACTGGGGGGTCTGATTAAAGTTAACTTATATACACGTATAAATCACACTACTTATTCTAAGGAACTTTAAAGTATGTTTGTACCTAGCTGTCTAATAGTTGTCTCTCCTCTCTCTTTCTCAGCTCCTATACCACTCATATAGCTCAGTCTACTTTCGGCTGGCTTTTATCTCCATGTCCAATGAACTGGTTTTCTCTAAGGTCATTAATAACCTTACTGTCAAAAAATCCAGTGGATATATTTCACTCCTCATTTCACTTAACTTCTGGTTGCATTTAGCACTGCTGGTCACTTCCACTTTCTAAATACCATACTCTATAGGTTTCTTTCCTGCCCCACTAAGCTGTCTTCGCTTCCTTGGCTGGCTCCCCAGGCAAAGAAGATGGAAAATGAACAGAATGGTTCATTTCTCCTGGACAACTTCCCTGGTTCACCTCATAATTATTATCTATTGCTCCCAACAGAAGATGACAAAACAAAACAAAACAACAAAAAAAAACCCCACAAAGCCAAGCTCTAGAGTGTTCTAAAATCCAAAGTCAACTAAATGTCCAGGAACCACGAAAGGAGTCTAAGGACTGGTCAAGGAGGTATGAAGAAAACCACTACAGAGTGGAGAGCAGGGAGCATGTTTCAGGAACAGAAACAGACAACCAGATTAAATGCTACTGAGAACTCAATTAAGATGAAGTCAGAAAAGTGTTCATAGAATTAACAATGTGGAGCTTGTTGCTGGTAGTTGTGATAACAATATCTGTGCAGTGGTGGAGACAGAAAACAAATGTCTAGGGATAAATGGGAGATAAGAATGTGAGAATTCCTCTCAGAAAAAAAAAATCGTACACTGGAGCAAAGAAATGGAGCGACAGGTAGAGGGGAAATGGGGGTCCTTGGAGAATTTTCTTTTTTAAACACAAGCAGAACTGGAGCGTGCTTGCATGCTAATGAGAAGGAGCCAACAGAAAGGAAGAAAGTGAGGACGTAGTGAAACGAGTATTAAATCCTAGAGAGGGTGAAGGGGTGGGAGGTTTTAAAATACTAGGAGAGGGACTGGCTCCTGCTAGCAACGAAGCAGTCCTTCAAATACAGTAAGAGTGAAGAGAGAAAATCGTTAACTTGGTAATTTTAGAAGTGGGATGAATATGGGTCTAGTAATTTTTAAAACTACTGGGATCTACAAATAGCTAGAGGGAGGAAGTTTTGCCTTCTATCAAAATTAGGTGTAGTTAACTTGTCAGAATGTTGGAGGTGGGTTGCTACAAGTGCTCTTGGAGAAAGACTTTCCTTATAATATATGAAAGTATGATAAAGAATATCAGATTATGCATGTGTGTGCGCACATGCAAGTACACAAGATGGGAGATGTTGTAGATTCTTAACTTTGGTATGACTGGGTTAAGACATACACGTTCCCATTATTAAAAACTTACACTTCACTGTATGATTTGAAAGGAAACTGTTTCAGTGGAAGATAATAATAACAAAGATGATAGCAGCAAAGAACATTGAGTCAGTAAAGTCGCTCTCTTGACTATGAGGTCAAATGATAGCAATGGCGATACCATGTGGATTGCCTGACAGTTTCTCGTCCACATAAGAACAACCCTGGCAGCTAAGTGTGGGTTGATTTTATAAGATGAGTGTGACTTGCTCTGCCTGGGAGAACTTCAACTCAAAAAGATGAAGTACAGGGTTTTGCAAGTTTATAAACAAGTGGTTTCGCTACGAAGTTTACTGCTGTGATCACACAGGACTCTCTTGAGGCAATGCTTTTTGAGAAGAAATGAAAAACACTATCACTGGCCACTCCACTGCTTTAACAGTCTCAGGCAACATCTCGCTCTCAACTTTTTCTTCATTTTCTCTTTAAATAGAAACATCCCTTACTTGAATTTTGCAAAAACATGAGGTTTTACTACCATTTGGGAGAAAGCAAGCCAGTGTTTAGATTGTCACGCATGAACTTCCACTAAAGTATTTTCCCTCAAAGGTAACTAGATATTCATGTTACTACTGCTTTTCCTTAGAAACAGAAGGCTCTCAATCATAATTACAGGCTTAGAGCAAAGGAAACAGTAGAGAAGAAATCCAGAGCTCTGTAAACATTACTGAGGAACCATGCCAAATATATGTGTAAGTTCAGGTACAGGGAAACTCCGGGTTTAGTATTCTTACAATGACATTTGAAGAGTATTTCAAAAAATGAAGTTTTAGAAGGGCTTCTAAAAATTTTGTTTGTTTTTAAAGGAAGTTTTAGCCTGTCTGTTTGTGCAGATAATCTTCCCTCCCTAAATCAGTGCCTGGCTGTTTTGTTAAGTCCATGGCCCGGCAGACCGAAACAAAAGGTGTGAAGTTCTTCTCATCCATCTTAATGGGGTGTTAATGACTGTAGAGGATGACTGTGACCATTTAAATGTGAGCGCTATTAATCACCTAGAAAAAACACAAACACCCAGCTTAAGCCACTGAAATGTAATTCCAAGGGACAGTAAGGTCCGATTTTGCTTTTGAATGAAGACTTGTATTAAGAAAGAGTGAGCAGGCCCCCCAGGCCAGTTTGGCAGATTTAAAACTAAGCCAACAGGCAAAGGCCTTCTAACCTCTCACTAGGATTTAAAGAGCTGGTTTCTCCCCTGAACTCGCAGTTTAGCTGTTCTGCATCCAGTGAAGGACTTTTGCTAGTGGTGTGAAAGCAGTGTTTCTCTCAGGCCAGTTTATATCTCTTTAAAAGAACCTTTTGTGTATCTTTGGATTTGGAAGTGTGTATGTGTGTGTGTGTGTGTGTTTTAAATGCTTCAAGGATACTTAATTCAAAGTTCTGAACAATTTGCGGTGTGCTTGTCATATTTTGAACTGTTATTTTTCTCAGTTTTTTTTTTTTTTTTTTTTTTTTTAAGAAGGGGAAATCATGGCTTTATCACTGGCAAAGCTGACAATATTTGTGCAGAACTCTAAAATCCGGAGGAGAATGTCTTTTATCGTTGATGTTTTGCAGGGTGGGCTTTTGGAAGAGTGAACATATCCTACTTTATAGAAAACCAGAGGTTCCTAGGTTAGTACTTCTGTTAATATGTAAATTAACACAAGTATGAGTTAATGAGTTATGAGTGGTACAAGTATTCTGCCGAGAAATGTGCAGTTCAGTGTGTGCTGCCGGCCATCCCATTTGTATGCTGCCTGAACTTCGAGATTAGTCACCAAGGGGTGATTTATTTATATTTGTGTTTCTATAGATAGCCTGAAGACTGTGGCCCAAGTGCACCATCTGGCTTTGGGGAACTTGGATGGGGGAGGCAAGGGGCTCCACCTGGTCCCATGTGACGTGATGCCTCCCTAGCAATCATTACCACTGGGAGTGATGGCCTGGCCTGGCCTAATCTGACCCTGCTTCATATACAGGATGCAAGTTCTGAGTGTCTTTATCTCCACGGCTAGATGTATTGTTGATTTTTATTTTTTGACGGGAGCAGCCAAGCCACTTTGTTTCACCACTTCTTAAATTTGCGCTTTGCTCATTGCCTTGGGCAAAAGGCACTTGGAAAGTTCACAAAGGAAATAAAATACTTCTTTTGCCTCTAAAGTTAAATAAAATCCTCATCCAGGGGTTAGATGAGAGAGGCAGAAAAGCTGTGGATTTTAATAAGGCTAACATTCTAGGTTTGGAAAAGGTCAAGTGACCACGAATGCCTGATAAAGTATTTGCTTTTTTTCGTGTAATATTTGAATTTTAAAATATGATATTTAAAGCAGTTATTCTTCCGAAGTTCACTAACTTCCAATGAGTAGATTCTAAGGGGCTAAAAATGCTCCTCGCTCTCCAAGAGTTGTCACTGATGCTGTCACGGAGACTTCAGGGAGGAGCCGAAACCTAATACATTTAAAATATTGCTAGTCCTTTCCCCCGTACTTGGTGGGTGGGGAGAGAAGGCAATCTGAGTTGGGACCAAATAACATCAACGTATATGTCAAGTACAAGTTAGGTGGTGGTGTTTATCTCTTTCAGGTCTCCATTCTGAGAGCTGGGTGCATTTTTGGAAAAACCATGAATGGTGCCCGCATCCTCTTTTTCTCCTTCTATTGTGGCTTATTTGTTAGAGTTTCTTGAGTCTCTCCGAGCTAGAGTATTTGGAAGATTTTACACGATTTGGCTACTTCTTCGGTTGATTTTTAAAACTTCTGAGGTTCCTTTGCTAAGGTTATCCATGTGCGATGATAGCTCTTTAGGAGGGAGAGTGAGAGAAATGGACTGATAAAGTTTTTCCACCAGGAGCCCTGGATTCAAGTATTAGTTGGCTTCATGGCTCTGCAACTGTCTCACTGTGTGGTCTTGGCAAGATGTTGTGTTTTTGTCTCTGTTTCCCCACCTGTATAAGAGGGAATAATTACACTAGCTTATTCAGTAGGTTGTAGCCTTGAACAACAAATGAATGATGGCAAAGTACTTATAACTACAAGAGAAAGGAGGAATTCTAAGTGTTAGGCTTATTCTCTTACAAAGGGTGATAAAGTAGAAGTGAGATTTAATTAGTTAATATAAGCAAATTGAAATTCCCAGATGAAAGGGCTGGAGAAGTTCAAAGTCATTTTATTATTATTAATAATAGGTGTTGTACCTCTCTCTTTCACCTCCCTCATCTAATCGGCATACATTCCTTGGTTTAAAGGGAGTGTTCTCTCTCCAAATGACTTTTATCTACACTGTTGAGACATTCCTTATCCTGTTTTATGATATGGAGTTTTAAATGACTATAAACAACTCCCTTTTTCATAAACTCCTTTTTTTTTTTTTTTAAAAGAAGAGGAGGCAAATTGACTCTTGGTTCATCTCTGTAAGCATGTGAAAATGTTTATATGAGCCTCTTTTACAGATTTTGTTTCTTTTTGTGATACCAAAACCCTGTTGCTTGCAGGTCTGTGTTGTTCACCTCACGGTCATTCTTAGGCAAGTTTCCCCTCTGTCTACATGGAGAAGCTTTTGCTTATTTATTATTCATATGTATGATATATATAGTCTCAAATTGTAACACAAAACCTCTAGGTCAGAATAATAAGTAGGGGGCATATATACTTTAAATTACCTGCAAGAGTAGAGAAAAAAAAAGTCATAATTTCTCAGGTGAAAGGACTTGGCATATCTCTGACAAATGTGAGCCTCACGTGGCTGAGGAGATGAGAAGATAGGAACTAGCACTGGCTATATCAGAGTGAGAACTGGCAACAACCACCGAGGTTCTGGGTCTTTCACCTGCTTAGGGAAAACCCGATTGAATAAGTATGCACCATTATTATTTGCCCAAAAGAGTAAATAGTGTCTTTTTCAAATAGTATCTTGCAGAAGTTCATCGGCTCTTCTTTTTAATAAGGATCTTTTTCTTTTCCACACTGAATGATGCTGGGATTATGAAGAACAGCAGTTTATTTAAAATCTAATGATGACAATCTGTCTAATGACTCTAAGAGATACAGTGACCATTTCAGTGACTAAAGTAATGACATTAGTGTTCCAAAGCAGATGATTACCTGTCACGGGAGAGTGGCAGCCAGGGAACACTGTGGGCTGACCTAGAACACTGTAGTTATTCAAGAAATCCTTTTGAATAAGTTCACAGGAAGTAAATGTCATTGAGGGTAGGATGGCTGTGAAGTCTCCAAGGCAGATGTAACAGCTAAGCTGACTTGCTTCAGGCTTGGAAACGGAGGTGGAGAGAGGATTTAAAAAAGGCTTTCTAAACCTGCGTTTACAAGATGAATAAATTCAGGAGATCTGATGTACAGCCTGGTGACTATGGTTAATAACACTGTACGGGATACGTGAAATTTGCTAGGAGAGTAGTTCATAAGCATTCTCATCACATGCGTCTCTGCACATGCACATACACACACGAATGATAACTATGTGAGGTGATGAATATGGTTGACTGTGGTCAACGTTTCACAATGTATACACATACCAAATCACCATTTTGTATACTTTAAATACATACAGTTTTATTTGTCAATTAGTTTTCAATAAAGCTGGGGGCAGGGGGGCACCTGGGTGGCTCAGTGGGTTAAGCCTCTGCCTTTGGCTCGGGTCATGATTTCAAGGTCCTGGGATCGAGTCCCGCATCGGGTTCTCTGCCCAGCAGGGAGCCTGCTTCCCTTCCTCTCTCTCTGCCTACTTGTGATCTCTGTTAAATAAATAAATAAAAATGTAAAAAAAAAAAAAAAAAAGCGGGGGGGGGGGGGGGGCGTTCTACATTGGAGGACGGTGGGGAGAATCACAAAGAGGGGTGGTCACTGTGTGTTCCTGAAAAATGAGAAAATCTGTGACTGGAGCAAAGGCACTGCCATCTTTAATAAAGAAACACTGCAGTGTGTATACTACCCATGTACAAGTGTGTACTTCCTAGGCACTTTATAATATCCCATTAGTTGCTCAAGGTGAAAAACCTACAGAATGGGCTGGAATGATTTATCTTTTGGGAAGCTGAAGCTGTGTGGCTGGCACTTAGCAGGGAGGTGAAGTCTGGGGACTCCTCCTCAGAGAAGCAATAGCTAATAATATGTAAGTGTTGGTACTTAAACAGGATTTGAAGCCTTAAGCTAAATATATTCCTCTTCTACGGCAGATTTTTAAGCAATTGTAAGTGCAAGCAAGCGAGCAAAGAAAGCAAAGTTGTGGTAGAAGAGGCAAGAACTTGGGAGTCCTTGACTTTGCTATGACTAAAATCATACCAGAGTCAACCTTCTGAATTTTTAAGGGTATGGAACCTCGCCTCGGGGCCCCTATATCAATGAAGAGCTATTGGGGAAATAGCTGGTAAATGGAATCTGAAACCATATGAAGAACGGCTTTCCAGTGACCAACTCAGCATACCTGTTCTGAGTTGATTTTTACTAAGTTTTATAGTCTCATTAATGATTTGTTAAAATCAGTGATCTGAAAAACACTGCCTTGTTTCCTTTCACGGTTCTGTGTAAATGTAGCTGCCATTTAATGGCTGTTACATACCGGCTTTGCGTCTATGCTTCCAGATACTATCTCTGATCCTTCCAAACATTTCCAAAGGAATGCTGTGATTCTCCTTTTACAGCAGGAAAACTGGGAAAACTCAGCCTCAGAGAGGTCGAACAATTTCCTTATGGTTACCCAGCCAGGATTCAAAACTACGTATAAGTCCAAGTCTGTACTCTTTCCACTTCGCCACACTGATTCTTCTCTGCATAAAAATTAACTTAAGAACGTATCATTACTCCTCTAAAATCTGAAAGGAACATTGCCGAATCCCACAGAACTTTATTATTATTTTTGATTCCTGTTATTTAATTCTCCTTTATGTACGTCTGAGGCATTTTCACAAGGGGAGGCTGAATGCACTTAGAGCCTGCACGTTAAATTTATGCAATCTGGAGTTGTTCTATAGATGGAGATTTAGAGCCACGCACAAAGACTCTCATGCCCCTCTCCCTGCTGACTCTGCTTCCCCCAGCCTGTTGCACTGAACAGAGGCTGCCAGAACCCGTGTGTCCATGCAGATATCGGTCTTTAACGCAGAAGTTGGCAACGCCTGAAGAATGGAAACGGCTACAGATGTGGAGGGCTGGGGAGTTCAAAAGCAGCCTTGCTCTGTGGAATCCCACATTGGAGACTCTTTCTTTTGGTTGGGAAACTAATAACCCTCCAGTTTTGAGTTAAAACATTGTACTTCTTTCAGCAGAAATATGAAAGAGCACTTGCCTTCTTTGCTGAGGCTGAGGCAGCCTTACTCTTTGTGGCTCATGAACCTGTGCTTCAGCCTTGGCCCCAGGTTCACACCTCCTCCTTGTGACTGGCACTGGTTGAAAGGAAGGATTATGGCCAAGATGTGATCTGGCTGAACAGAAGGGTGTGGTGCCAGCATGGAGCCCCTCTCTCATCTCCAGCCCCCATCACTTCAGCAGACATAAGCTATTTCTTTGGCTCCCAATTCTTCCATTATTATTTTTCTTTAGACTTGGCATTTTTCAATTCAACAGCATCCTCATTATTTATTAAGTACAATTCCTCAAATATGACAACATCAACAGATTGCCTATTTTCCACCTTGTTCCTTTTTCTCCCTACCACCACTCCCTCATCCCTCGGGAAGAATTCATAATCCAAAATCAACTGAACAAAACTTGGTCCTGTTGTACTTTCCAGCACACCCACATGTTCTCCTGAAAGTTCTTTTTCTTAATTAGGTGTTGGCCAGGTATATGTACTGTCTTTGTGGAACCTCATGCCCTGTGCCTATACGTGTAGACATCTCAGGCTGGTCAACCAGATCAATCTCTCATCTGTGTGTCAGTACATTAACCACACCACCCACTCACCCATTTTTCTTTTGAGTTTCAGTCTTTCATTTCTCAATTTCTCACTTATGTTCAACTGCTCATATGACCCAATGAATAATTCCTTTTGTCTTTCTTCTCAATCACCTTTTGTCCCAGGAATAAAATTGGAGGCTGTGACTTGGCCCTTGCACAAGCTTCGGGGCCATGTGATAGAATTAGATGAGAACTATGGAATGAGAGTCTGGATACAAGAGTACTTCTGGTTCAGCAACTTGGGACTTTGAACAAGTCTGCCTTTCTGAGCCTCAGTTCTCTCTTCTAAAAGGGGGCTGGATGATTATCTCTAATGTCCATTAATTCATTCAAGGAGAGGATAATAAGCACCTACTTTATGCCTGCCCTGAGCTAGGTGATGTGGATACAACAGTGATTAAAAAAAGCCATAGTTTCTACTCTCATGGAGCTTATAGTATATGGGGGTATTGGCTGTCAACGAATAATTCCACAAATAAACATGGATTTGTCAACCATTATAAACGCTATGAAGGAAAAACATAGTGTGCCACAGGAATACTTAGAGTTCCTGACATGGGAGAGAGAGGAGTATGTCAGGAGAGGAATGTGAGGAGCTGGGTGGGGGATGGTGCAGGAGTTAACTAAGCAAGGAAGGAGAGAGAGAAGATTCCAGGCTTAGGAAATGGAAAATGTAAATGCCCTAAAGCAGAGGGGAGTAAGGTAAATGGGAAGTAATGAATAAAGACCAGCAATGCTGACAAAGACCTCACTAGGAACAGGGGTTTAAAATGAGGCCCCAGAGGTAGACAGAGGCCAGACTGGTGAAGCTTTGTAAGCCAAGGTAAGAACCTTGAACTATATGCTAAGTATAATTAGAGAGTTTGAAAACAGCAGAGTGGCATGAGGCTTGCATTTTATTTTATTTTATTTTTTTATTTTTTAAAGATTTTATTCATTTATTTGACAGAAGGGGGTCACAAGTAGGCAAAGAGGCAGGCAGAGAGAGAGAGGGGGAAGCAGGCTCCCTGCTGAGCAGAGAGCCCGATGCGGGGCTCGATCCCAGGACCCTGAGATCATGACCTGAGCTGAAGGCAGCGGCTTAACCCACTGAGCCACCCAGGCGCCCGAGGCTTGCATTTTAAAAGGTCATCCTATCTGCCTAAGAAGAAAATTGATAGGAGGCATTGGGAACAAAAGTTGGGCATATTTAGGGTTCCCAGGCAAGAGAAGAGTATACCTTACAAGAGGATGGTTGCAGAGAACAGAAACAGACCCTCCTTCCAAGGTCAATTCTGATGACCTTCCTTTTGATCCCACCCTTCCAGTCACACTGGAAGTGATCTTTACTCTTCCTGCACTAGGTCTTTATTTCAACCTCACATATGGCGCATGTTTATTCTACTTTGTCTTAGTTATTCATTGTTTTATTTTCCCAACTGGACTGGAAGCCATACAGTACTTACGTCTTACTTTATTTTTTTTTCAAGGCCTCCCCAACCACAGATGCCCACAAATTGTACCACAGCACAGCAAATGTGTTTTCAATGGATCTGACCCTTCCAGACTCACATAGAGGAGACCCTGTTATCTCTCCTTGGACCTACATCTTGGCTTATCTTTTTATCCCTAAAAAACCTAGCCCTACATATAATGGGTGCAGAATGGGGGTTCAGGTGGGATCTGTGCTTTTCTTCACAGGCAACTTTAGGAGCTAGAGCAACACCTACCCCAGAGGGAAAGCCAAGGGACTTCTTGGCAGGCCTGAGTGGTCTTTAGCCTTTGTATCCATGAAATTTTCTCTGTCTTCCCTGAGGAAACTGAGAAAGGGGAGGGGCTGTGGAGGGGGAGAAGGAAGAAGGAGAGGTTCTTCTTTCAGGGAAAGAAAGTTCTCCTTTCAGAAGAAGGAGAAGTTCTTCTTTCCCCTGTGGTACATCTGCCCACAGAATTCTCACACATACAGCTGCATGGTTGTTTCAAGTGTTGTATGACACAGGATGAAAGTTCTGGACTATCAGGATCATAGGGTCTGAGGCAGATGAAGCTCCCTCACTTGGTGCTCGCTTACAGTTTAGTCCCTTCCAGGAGGTTATTACTCACTCTCTGTGCTTTGAGGTACTGACTCTCATAGCCAGGGGTCCTGTTAGAAATCTGTTCATATTGTTCCTCTCCTCCCTCCAAGGCCGAGGAACCTTCATCATCTTCTTTGCGGCCTTTGGCAGAGCACAGTCCTTTCGTATTTGGATCCTAGACCTAGCCCTCTGGTGTTTGGTTGAAGCTCTTGTTCTAGCCGCCAGTTTCTTCAGCGCAGTGTTGGATTCTTTTTCCATGATTTCTGTTTGCTCTAAATTTCTTCTCTCTTGTATTCTTAGTGGCTTATATTAGTCATTCCCCTAAGTTCTGGGATTTCAGAGGAGCTCATAATAACTTTTTCCTTTCCCTCATTTTTTTTGTTAAAAAAAGAAAAAGAAGGAGAAACCTTACCTTTCCTCAGCACCCTTTTTTTTTCCTCAGAGCCCACTTCTGATGCCATCTACTACTACAATCTTTTTATAAACTCTGTTACAGATGTGCTAAAAGCAATCTCTGTAAGACTCTGAGAAGTCCTTATTGTCTTCAATTAGACTCTGTAATTCTTAAGACCCTGCCTCCCCCACCACCGCAGGCATGTTTAAATTTAGAAAGCTGAGACCTTGTCTGAGATTACTTTTTATTCCATATTTATTTTCTGATGAGAGTGATATTTTTCTCTGACTGATAGTTTTTCAGTCTCGAATTAGGAAAGACTAGCATTAGAAGTGACCTTAGAGATGATCTAAATTCTTATCCATACTCATTCTATTGTTAAGAAACCCACCCCAAGTCATTTCATTATTTAGTACTAATGACCAGAATCTTTGTCTTCAAAGGCCTAATTCTGAATCCGTGCTTTAGAATTCTCTTCTTTAATTCTCTACAGAAAGTCATCTAGCATAACAAAGACAATGTGTACTTACAGGGCATTGCATCATTTATGTCCACAATCGTTCACCAAATATTTATTGAACACCTATATTAGCTAGTCACTGAGCTGGTATACAACCATTTCACATAAACAGCCTGATTTAAATGCAAACCACAAATGGTTACTTTCTGTTAATCATTTACACATTTTAAGTTCTTTTCCTAAAAACTGAAGAAGTTAAAACAAAATATTGTAGTTCTATTAGATACAGAGTGTCATTTTAGGTAGGATAAGGAGAATTCCATGTGTTTACTGAACTGAATTACAGATTTCTTGTTTTTGTATGTAAATGTTTTGGTACACCGAGGGACAGGTTAAGTTTGAGTGTTTGTAAAAAAAAAAAAAAATAGTGGGAATTCAGGTCATTCTCAGAACAAGGTGGGGAAGAGGTTGGGAAAAGTGAGATTTAGAAGGAAACTGCCAAAATGTTAATTCTCCCTGAGAACTCGGATCAGGTTGTTTAGTTATTTAATTATTTTGCAGGTAGCTTAGTATCATAGCGTGAGAGGACTATCTGAAATTGCTCTTGACTTCACTGGAGGGAATGCGGAAAGACAGAGAGGTCTTTTCTCAGCACTCTCCTTATTAACTGCTCTCTTAGGATTTAGCTGTCTGTGGTCATTTTAAGTAGCAAGCATTGGAGACAATAACAAAGTTTGACAGTAATTGCAAAGGTGGAAGCGACTGTGCCCAAACCACAACCCAGGGTCAAAAGGATCTTCATCCATTTGAAGATAAAAATTGTGATGTTGAAAGAGCACTGGTGTGAAGTCAGAGGAAGTTGAGGTGCTCTCCCTCACTCTAGCTCTTCATGGCTCTCTGACATGGGCGGGCCACCTAACCTGGCGGAAACTCTCCTGACCTCTCAAGTATGGATGAAACTCGTATCGTTCCATGACCTGGTGGTGTTCTGAGGATCAGTAAGATAACTAATATAAAAGTGCTTTGAAAACTCAGAGACCTTTAGAAATATAAGGCCGTTTTATTCCAAAACTCCAGAATTTTCGCCAGAAACTGGAGTATTTCTATCAAAGAAATTAAAGCTTCCTCCTTTTGTGTGTGTTGGGAGTCTGCATTCATAGTTTACTCTACTGAAGGGACTTCTGTTATCCCGCCTTTGAAACTGGCAAGAGATACACTCAGTGCTGGTGGAAAGAGCAGGCTTCTCTTACCCCTTCAAAAACCGAAAAGAAGACTGATGTTTGTTAGCAAGGCTCAGTCCAATGCACATGATGATGCGGCAGCCACTGACTGCCACCAGTCATCTCCCATTCCCAGACAGTCATGGGAACACTTTGTAGACAACTGATATGAGGTTCTGAATTGTGTTTGCCATCTTTCCAGGTGGTGGCTGATACTAAACATTTTTTTTTTTTTTTCCAGAGCTGTGGAGTCTGTTGTATCATAGTAGAAAGGACAAAAATCCCTTTGTAATGCTGGATTGCAAAGAACATGCTTTTTCACGTTCCGTTGGTTCATTCAATGAAAATTCGCTGACTGGCCACCATGGTGGGTGCTGGAGATACAGGCCAGTGTGGTTGGGAACTTGCCATGGAATAATTACATCACATGGTGATACAGTTCTGGCCCGAGGTAGTTAAGTTGGAATACATCCTCCTATTGTGTGCCCTTGTGTGGAAATTTTAGAGGGTATGTATCCCAGAGAGTACAAGATGGAGGAGACTCTGTCAGCTTGACCTCTGGAACACATTTTCTATCCCACTCCACCCTGCTTCTGGTCAGCATTCAGCATTGTGAAGATAACAGAAGTGAGAAATAAACCTGAGGGTTGTCTGAGGTAAGAGCAAACAGTTGTTTACTTTAATACACGTATTGGCAAATATATAATAAATAAGCAAGATCTTTGTCCTCAATCAGCTTAAATTTTAGCATGACACAGAATGGTCATACAATGTAGAAACTCCTAACCTGGGGCAGAAGTTTTATTGGAAAGGGCCTGCAGTAATACACCATGTATGGCCTGAACAAATGATATCCTTTTACATATATATGCTACTATTCCATAAATGTAGGAGCTGTTATGATTAATAAAATACAAACCCATGTAAAAGTTCCTAAATTCATTGTCTCTTTATCATTTTGAATTTTACTTCTGCCTGTGTGATTATTTTATTACATGTCTTTCCCCACCAGAATGTAGGCTCCATGATTCTGTTTTTATACTCCATCAAGTCCCTGGGTACTCAAAGAACGTTGGTTAAATGTTGATTAAGTGTATTTTCTCAACCAACAGGTTGAGGAATTACAAATATCACGTGCTGCCCCTTGAAACTTTATAATGTTAAAAAGGTGTCCTCCTTTGGGTTGAGGTTGAGACTCTGAGTGTGGGTCAATAAATGAAAGATAAATAACATACAGAAAAAAGAGCCAGATTAGAAGGGGCAAAGACTTAAAACTGATGGGTAGAGATAATTAGCTATGGAATATCACCTCTGCCTTCATCTTTCATTGTCTTGTACTCCTCCATACATTTTACATTTCAAAAAATTCTGCCAAATTGCCTCATATATGATCTTTACTTTAACACACCAGGTGAGAAGGGGTGTAGATTTCCTGTGGCCTTGTTCTTTTCTCTTAAGGCTTTACAAAGATGCTTATGCTTTGAAGGACAGAGCTGGAAAGGACTGGCAAGATCATGTCCTACCAGAGTCATTTTACACCGAGGATACAGAATTCCTCCAAAGCTAAGTTTCCTGTCCAAGGTCATACAGCTGGATGGTGGCCGAGGCAGGACTAGAATCTAGTCTGACCCAGGCTCTTTCCACTACACTTAGCTGTCTCTTTGTTGGGGTCAGGTTTGTCATCACTCAAATGTTTGATATGGGAGGAGAATGTGATACAACTTATAAAGGAAGGAAGTATGGATTCAGATTTATAGTTTGTGTCATCAGCCTTCTGTTTTCAATCAGTCTTTCAAAATATATGCTCCAAGCTAGCAACTGCTCGAGGCAGCCAAATATACAACTTTGATTGTAAATTTAATGTTAACATTTATCTAATTCTTTGGTAGATCATATTCTTTAAGGTAGCATGTATTTATTCTGTTAATTCACTATAAATATGCCACTCACCTTAATAAGAGTGAGTAAATATGTTCTTTCTTCATCATTTGGCCATTCTTTCTATACAATAATTCCCTTCTGAAACCAATATCATTGCTAATTCTGCATTAAGAAAGATAAAGACATAAAACACAGTATTACAATAAATATCTGGCTAGCCACAGAGATACTATTTTAAAGGAAAATTGTCTCAAGACACTTTAATGCTTTCTATTGCTACAGTTGCAGAATTACTTGAAGGGACATTGCTAAGGGGAACCTCTATTATATCTATTAGTGAGATTTATAAGAATGCTAATAGGTAAATCCAAACCTGACTCCACCAACTCTGATGCAAATTAATGCAATTCTTACTATTACACTTAGGGTTACAAATATTCATGCAAGTTGTCTATTATAATACACATAGACCTCCACATATTCTAAATTTGTGTGCAAAAGAACATGGTATATATGTTGCCATCATGACAAAAAGCACACTGTCATCCACAAAATGAATATTCTCATTTTGGTTAAACATAGCACCTCTAGTGACACACATGCTCTTATTGTTGGAGAAGTATACACTACAACTAGAGATTTAAGGACAGCTGGTTCAAATATTTTCCAACAACTTTCAATGCCATTGACCCATAATCTTTGTCATCAGCCTGAGTGGTACTCTGAATATCAGAGTTCAGAGGAACATGAATCATTTGGTGAAGAGTGAGGAGATTAAAAAAATGGTACTGGAAAACATTTCAGGCATGGAGAAACTGGAAAAATGTATCATGGCAGCATGACTAATTAAGACGTCTGGAGGAAGCAAGAAGTCTGTATCAGTGGAAGTAAGTGTGAGTCCGTGCTATACAAGTTTGTGATCACAGCACTGAATATCTAGTGAAGTTTATGATGAACTGCTTTAAGAAATCTAAGTCATTTCC
The DNA here is from genome assembly GCF_022355385.1 of Mustela nigripes. Lineage (NCBI taxonomy): Eukaryota > Metazoa > Chordata > Mammalia > Carnivora > Mustelidae > Mustela > Mustela nigripes. The sequence continues at coordinate 128,153,368 of NC_081568.1, read as the reverse complement.
GTATCAGATAAAGGATTAGTATCCAAAATCTATAAAGAACTTATCAAACTCAACAAATAATCCAACCAAGAAATGGGCAGAAGACTTGAACAGACATTTCTGCAAAGAAGACATCCAAATGGCCAACAGACACATGAAAAAATGCTCAACATCACTAGGCATCAGGGAAATAAAAATAAAAAATACAGTGAGATACCACCTCACACCTAACAGAATGGCTAAAATTAACAAGTCAGGAAACGACAGATGTTGGACAGGATGCAGAATAAGAGGAACCCTCCTACACTGTTGGTGGGAATACAAGCTGGTGCAGCTACTCTGGAAAATAGTGAGGGGGTTCTCAAGAAGCTGAAAATAGAGTTGCCCTACGACCCAGCAATTGCACTACCAGGTATTTACCCTAAAGATACAAATGTAGTGATCTGAAGGGGCACATGCACCTGAATGTTTATAGCAGCAATGTCCACAATAGTCAAAACTATGGAAAGAACCTAGATGCCCATCAACAGATGAATGGATAAAGAAGAGGTGGTATATATTTATAATGAAAAACTATGCAGCCATCAAAAAATGAAATCTTGCTATTTGCAATGACATGGATGGAACTAGAGGGTATTATGCTAAATGAAATAAATCAATCAGAGAAAGCCAATTATCCTATGCACTCTCTGATATGAGAAATTTGAAAGGCAGGGCAGGGGACTGTGGGGGGAAGGGAGGGGAATAAAATGAAACAAGATGGGACTGGGGAGGAAGACTCTTAATCTCAGAAAACAAACTGAGGATTGCTGGGGGGTGGAGGGAGAGGGATAGGGTGATTGGGTTATGGACACTGCAGAGGGTATGTGCTATGGTGAGTGCTGTGAATTGTGTTAAGACTGAGGTTTCACAGACCTGTACCCCTGAAGCAAGTGATACATAAGTTAATATTAAAAAAAAAGAAATCTAAGTCATTTCAAAATATTTTTTTATGAATGCCCTACTTTATAGCTCTCTTTGAATGTTCTGCATGATAAATAAGATTGCTTCATTATTAAGTCGCTTGTCATCCTCAAATATGAAAATTCATTTAGATGAAGATGAACACAAACCTGATTTTTAATTCCATTGTCATATTCAGGTTTTGAGGTGTTTATATTAAAGATTTTATTTATTTATTGAGGGCGGGAGAGAGAGAGAGTGCACAAGGGGGGCAGGGGCAGAGGAGGAGGAGAAAGAATCTCAAATAGACTCCACTCTAAGCACACAGCCCAACATGGGGCTCGGTTCCATGACCCTCAGATCATGACATGGGCCAAAATCCAAAGTCAGACACTCAACCACCTGAGCCATGCAGGTACCCCTGAGGTATTTATTCTAAATACATGTTCTGTTGAACTATGTGGCCTCAAAGAGTTAGTACTTTTTTTTCCAAGTCACAATAATTAGGAGAATATACTGTATTTTCCAGGTTTATTAAAGAACCAAGTTCATTCATTATCTGCTTTTAAGAATTTTAAAATTATTGAATAGCTTATTTTCCTTTCTCTATAGATTTTAAATAATTTAAAAATCCCAGTTTATGTTATAATCAAGATGTGATTCATGTTATTTAATGCTTTGGTCTGTGTTTTGCCTCCAACAGCCCAATCTCAGATGGTATTTTGGTTTCAAAGTAGCCATTGATCTTGATGTTATATAAGCACACTCAAGAAAAGCCATATTGGAGTTGTAAATAAACACTCTTAAATGATCCTTGATCTGTGATTTAATGTGTGTTTGTATGTTTTTTTATATGTAACCATTACTTTTTTTTTAATGTTATATATTTTAAATCTCTTGACTTTATCATCTCCCTCTCGTTTCTTCTGAAAATGTCTTGTTTTATCTAATGTTCCATCAAGGGCATTTTGCTTTAGAGATGCAATCTAACTAATATAATATGTATATAATATTACATGTACTTCTGCTTCAAAGGGTTTACAACCCAGAAAAGGCATCTTTTTTTACTCATGACAATATTCCTTGTAATTCTAATCCATAAATATCTGCAAATCAGGTACTTATGAATTTAGCCAAACTACCTAAATGTAAGGAAGAGATAGTAGAAAATGAAGGATAGCCAACTAGTTAAATTTTTTCTTACCCTTAGATTTTCCACACCTAATAATCACCACTGTCAGTTTAAATAAATTTGACTGCAAAATGGATTATAAAGAAGTAACTTTATGTCTTTCTCCAGAGTTCTTTCAAAATATGTCTTTTTAGTTTTAAAAATATATACATCGTGCAGAAACAGCAGCAGTTCCAAACCAGAAAAAATTATGGAAAAGGAATAATGAGATAGAGTGAAAGAATCCCAAATCAGTACCAGATGCTGAACAATTAGGTTCAACTGCTAACAGGTGTGTGGAAGAGACTATGTACAATGTTACTCTCTGTCAATGTGCCTTTCAAAAGGACTCTTGGTTGTTAAATTCCCAGAGAGAGAGAGAGAGAGAGAGAGTGTGTGTGTGTGTGTGTTTGTGTGTGATTACCCATCTAAGATATAGCTTGTATTCTTTATAGATCTCTTTTTACACTGAATAGAAATTAAATATCCTTATCATATAGGTCATGGAGCTGTGGGGTAGGGAATGCAAAGGAGTGGTGGTATTTACAACCTGTGGTCCTTGGGTCTGTAGATTTGCATGGAGAGCTTCTGGGATGACAAATCCTTCAAAATGCAAGCAAAAAAACAAAAAAACAAAAAACAACCAACCAAACAAAAAAAACCCCAAATCAAAAAAATACCCTTTTTTGTTAATTCTTGGATGAGGTTTCAATGTTTTCAGTGACTTTTTTGAAAGTCTGTGACTATCCTCCTCCAGTTTAAACTGGTGTGGTGAAAAATATAATTTTTAAGTTAATCAGTCCTGCGTCAGAATCTGTGCATATTACTTGACCTTTCTAAGCATGCTTTTTCATTTATAAAATGAAGATAGTGCCACTGACCTCTTTTGTTTATTTGGTTATTTAAAACAGTGTTCTCCAAACTTGGGCATGCATGTTAACCACCTGGGGCGTGGTAAAATGAATATTGTTTCAGTAGGCCTGGGGTGGCACATGCAATTCTGCATGTCCAAGAAGCTCCTAGATGACGTTGATACAGTTGGTCTGCATACCACACTTTAGGCGGTAAAGATTTCAAGCACTGGTTCTTGAATTTGAGAGCACATTTTAATCATCCAGGAAGTTGAAAAAAACAATGACATCTGGGCTCTACCTCCAATGCTTCGGATTAATTGGCACGGGGTGTGGCTTGAGCATCAGGACTTTTTAAAGCTTCCCAGATGCTTGGAATGTGCAGTGAAGTTTGGGAATCGCTGATTGAAAACACAGTGTCTGACTCATGTTACACACTCTACAATCATTAGTTTCCTTAAGAGGATCCTCAATTATTGGGGTAGGGTAATGAAAAGTAAAACACTGACGTATTCTTTTCAGTGGTATAAGAACTGGAAAGATTGCTGGTGACGAGGGAAATAGAATTCCATTCTGCAATAGATTTGCTCTGAGACCAGGGGTGTGGTTTCTTATCATTTCTGTGTTTCTTATATTTAAACAATTGGGAGGAAAGAGATAATTATACTTGAACCTCACATATTTGTTAGGAAAATTAATGTTTATGAAATACTTTGAGACTCATGGATAAAAGGGTATTCAAGACATGTAAAATAAACAAAGGGAAAGGATGGGCACACCTTAAAAATATTCAGTAATTTTTTTTTAAACAAGGGCAGAAAGTGTTGGAGTGATAAGGAGGAAGGATGGTAGTGAAGGGAATCTTGTGTTTTCTTCAGATATTAGGAGAAGTGACACAAAAAATTTTACATTGGTTCATTTTACTGGCCTTTATAATTTTTAAAGGTTTCTTTTCTAATGGGAGCCTAAATTTTAACTCAAAATCTAGGTTTCTCAAGTCTTCTTATTCAGACACAGGCTATGGGGAGCCACCTTTGACTAAGCTGTTATTATTACCAATCCCTGCCAGAAAGAACTCCCAGCCTCTCTTAAGAGACCCTTTGGGAGTACTTTAAGCAAGTGCTTTGAAATTTGTAAGTGTTGATCTCATTTATGAGTGTCCAAATTCCTTGAGAGTGAAGTTCTTTGCCATTACTATAAAACATCAAATATTTGGAAAGGCCATTTATTGGGGCGGGGTCCAACATGGTGTATGTAAAAGGCAGTGAGCTCCTCTTTGCACTGGACTCAAGTTGATGGAATGCAGAGATACAGATGCCAGGCCAGACATCTTCTATTCCCCCACCAGATCAAGTCTCCACTGGTCTACCCTGCTCTTAGACTCGGGTACTGACCTACATGGATTCCATGAGTGGTCCCTTACCTTCTGGCCTCAGGTTGGATTTGGTTAATGGGGTGTCCCAACAGAGGAAACACAGGGAGGAAGAAGAGAAAGTGGGAGTTTTTATTCCTCTGGTTCTATTTCTGATCATCCCCTTGTGCTGACTGCACTCCTTGACTAAAAGTCACAGCTTCTGTCAAGGTGGTTCTATCAGGCACTCTACTTCTTGGTTCTATTGTCTTTCCCTTTACCTGCTCTTTGAGATCTATGAAGATCTAATAATAGTTGCATATTACTGAACCCAGAAATCTGCTCTATTCCTTCTAGCTTCCCTTCATTCTGCCCATGATTTTGTAACTTAGCCTTCTATTAAACCTTCCTTAGTTTATTCTTATTTGGCACAAACAGAAATACTGTGAGAGTAGGGACCTCATCTCTCTCATTTGCTGTTGTATATTTATTGGTATTTCCTGAAGGAAAAAATAAACAAAAAGTTTGAGCCTCTTCTTCATTGGCTGCCTTTGTACACTTGGCTTAAGGGTATTGATTAGTTATCAAGGGAGAAGCTCTGTGAGCAATGGTAGTCTTCCAGTGGTTAAATTTATCTAAGAGTTAAGACCCATATATAGATCTTCTCCATGTTCCTTTTGCTTAAATTTACTTTTAAATTCTAAAAGTTATGGGGAGTTTTGAAAATATGCTGTAGGAATTACACTAAAACAAATACAGGTTTTTAACATTCCTCTCACATATTTAATAACTTAGTAGGTTACCCTCAGACCCAAGCAGAACCTGCTGTAGAATCTGCTAAGCAGCATCTTTCAGTAGACAGTGGGGCCATGTCTCTTAAACTCCATGCTTCTTCTTCTTCTTCTTCTTCTTTTTTTAAGATTTTATTTATGTATTTGACAGGCAGAGGTCACAAGTAGGCAGAGAGAGAGAGAGAGAGAGAAAGAGAGGTGGAAGCAGGCTCCTTGCTGAGCAGAGAGCTAATGTAGGGCTCAACCCCAGGACCCTGGGATCATGACCTGAGCCGAAAGCAGAGGCTTTAACCCACTGAGCCACCCAGGCGCCCCTTAAACTCCATTCTTCTTAGCTGCCACTTCAGCTTCTTCACCCCTTACTTTTTTCTTCTTTAGCAATAAAAGCTTTATTCATATTCTGAAATGATGATCTGTATGCTTTGCTTACCCACCTAGAGATAAAAACAAGTCATATTTTCTTTGGTGTTCAAATTGAGCCTTCATTTGTTCAAGTTAACCAGAAAGTCTAAAATCCAGTAACTTTCTTCCCAAATTTTTCTAAGGAGCAGCTTAAGCAAGCTTGTAACTCAGGACTCCTCCAAATGAGCTTGATGCACTCATGGGGTCAGGTCTCTGTGGCGGCTGGATTTTGAACAGCCCTGTCTCTGTTTCTGCTTGCCTCCTCCAGCAGCTCCTTGCTGTTGTCACCACAAAAATTTCTGTTGTCTATTGCTTGAACCTCATCTTGGGTGATTCTGATATTTGAAGATAAACCCAGTTCATAACACTGGATTGCATATGCCCAAATTTGTATGCTGAAGGCCTAACCCTCAATACCTCAGAATGTAATTATATTTGGAGAAAGGGCCATTGAAGTGGTAATTAAGGTAAAATAAGGTTGTACGGGTGGACCCTAAACCAATGACTGGTTTTCTTACATAAGAAGAGGAGACTGGCGGGGGGGCGGGGCGCCTGGGTGGCTCAGTGGGTTAAAGCCTCTGCCTTTGGCTCAGGTCATAATCCCAGGGTCCTGGGGTTGAGCCCTACATCAGGCTCTCTGCTCAGCAGGAAGCCTGCTTCTCCTCTTCTCTCTCTGCCTGCCTCTCTGCCTGCTTGTGATCTCTGTCTGTCAAATAAATAAATAAAATATTTAAAAAAGAAAAAAACGAGAAGAGGAGACTGGGACACAGATGTACACAAAGACCATGTGAAGACAAAGAGAGAAGACAGCCATCTCTCTCAAGAAGAGAGGCCCCAGAAGAAATGAATGCTGCTAACACCTTCATATTGGACTTCCAGCCACCAGAACTGTGAGGAAATAAATTTCTGTTGTTTAAGCCTCCCAGTGTTTAGCACTTGGTTATGGCAGCCCTACAAAACCAATACACCCCATATCTTTAGGCCTTCATGATCATGGCCAATCTTGGCCAAATCACTAAGACTCAGACGGCACCTTCAGAAAAAAGATGTGTATCACATTACCCTTAGGCAGAAAACACTAGAACCCAACCACTATGGGCCTGCCACTTCATTTCAAGTAGGAGAATATTATAAGGCACTCATAAGAGCTTCTAGCATTAGATACCTGGTATGCCTACTCTTGACATGCCCTTTGTTGTTAGGGTGAGAATACAGATTCAATAATGTTCAAGATACTAGTGGGCTTAGAACTTAGATATTACCCCTTGAAGATGGAGCCTTTATTCACAAAGTAGGTTTTTGCTGCTGCCATCACTAATATTCTTAAGCCTCTATTCTTTGTAATCTAAATCCTAAACAGGAATAAGTCCTTCTTCCTCCAGCCCTATTTTCTGCCCTAGGATTTACCATTACACAGGGTGACAGACAGGGTGAGTATATCCATGTTCTTCAGGGGAAACTCCTACTTACCAAGGTATGATTATTTGATACTAGTGTAGATCCTAAGGTACATACCTTTTTATAGACTTTAACTTCCACATTTTAAGGTCTTTAAGGTCCACAGTGAAAAAAGCATGAAATCTTGCATTTTGTCCTTGGAAAGAAAATCTAATAATTTCAACTTTTAAGACTGATGCTTTTAATGGATTCCAGATTGATTTAATTTAGAAAAAGTCTCAGTTATTCTATCTTTTCATGCTACTTCTCCACTACATTCTCTATTCTTATCCTATGGAATTTCTATCAGATGATGTTTAGATTTTCAATTTATGCTCCCCAGAAATTAACTGCTCTTTTTCTTGCTTTACCACATTCTGGGTGAATTCCTCAATAATATCTTGTAATTTTTTTTTTGAAACTTCATAGTTTCAAAACCACTGAATTTCTTACTTTAATAACTACAATTTTTATTTCTAGGAACTTCTGCTTTTTATATCCATTTGTGCATTTTCATAACTTTTTTTTATTAAGGAGACTGTTCCTTACATCTTTAAGGTTTCCAAGATATTCCTAATTAAAAATTATTTTTAGATCGTTCTATTATTTTAATTTGGGATTGAGTAAATTCACCTTCCAATTGGTGATTTGGTTGGTCTCATTTTTTGTATTATTTTTTATTATGTGTTTTGCAAATCTGGTGTGCAGGCTCATCTTGAATGGGATTCTCATCCCCCACCCCACCCTTTTCTCTCTGGACATCCCTATCCTGTCTAGTGATTTTGTGGTTGTATCCAACCAGCTCCCTAGGAACAGTTTCCTCCAGCTAAGAACCCAGGTCCATACCGTGTTGGGGTAATACAGATTCAATGGCTGACTAATGGACAGCTTGACTTGGAGCCGGACTGTGAGGCTGCTTTTGCATCATTCTGCATCCACAGACATTGGATTAGTTTGCTAGGGCTGCCACAAAAAAGAACTGCAGGTTAGGATGTTTAAACAAAAGAAATTTATTTCTTCACAGTTCTGGAGGCTAGAATTCCAAAATCAAGTTGTCAGCAGGGTTGGTTTCTTCAGAAGGCCTCTCCTCTTGACTTGTAGATGGCCAAATGTTTTTACATGGTCTTCCCTCTGTGACTGTATCTGTGTCCTAATCTCCTCTTCTTATAAAGATGACAGTCATGTTAGATTATGATCTCATTTAAACTCAATTACCTTTAAAGACCCAATCTCTAAACATAGTATAGGGTACAAGGGATTAGGGCCTTCAACACATGAATTTTGGGAGAACACTCAGCCCAGAACAGGCATGATATTTTATATCAGCTGTAACCTCAGAAAATATTAAATTTCAGCTCTTTTCAGCTTCCTTTCGTAGGAAACCCACATTGGCCTTGTTTTCAAGCAACGAGACAGGCTTCAACCCTCACATCCAAATGGATTTAGTTCCATTATTCTGTGGGTACCAAAGCCCTGGTTGTTGTTGCCTGTTTCTCAACAAATCTACCATGAGTGCCATTCCTATGCCATCGACTTCTTTGTGCTTCAATCCATAAAAATGATTGCCTTATTTTGAGCTTAGCTATATATATTTTTTATCTTTCTCATATTACATTTTATATATCATTTTTGTAATTTTGGATTGTGGCAGAGAGTTGTCAATGCATGACTTAATAGTACTGTTATAAAGACATTCCCAAACTTATTTTTTAAAGAGAAAAATAAAAATTGTTGACAACAAACATTCACTGCAAATGCAAGTGTAACCATTTGATAGTCTGTGGTTAGAAGCATATTTAGGTATCTTACCGAACCAATATGATTACCAATAAACATAGAAGATTAACTTGAATCCAATAGTGTTCTTCCAAATGTATATCCAGTTATCTAAATACAGAGTAGTGCAATTTAAAAATTTTAAGCATAGCTTAGTTTTAAAACATTACATAATGTAGTCACTTATTATACAATTTGAACAACTGGGTCACAAATCATTTTGGAAAGTTTGAATTATTTATGCTAATGGGGGGAACACTGACAAGGATAATGCGAGAATGGTAAATTGCAAGTAATTTATATTTTGTTTTGCTCTGTTTTTCTGTACTCTATTTAATCCAGGTGTTTGATGTGTTGGGAGTTATACCATTTCCATTCAAATGATGAAAACACATTCTGAATATCTGATTTGAAAAATTCCCCAGCTTCCCATGCTGTTTTATCATTTGCCAAAGTCTTTCCTGTTACATGGACTCCATGCACAAGAGAGATGCTAGATTGGTTCTGACTGATTCACAACATCTGGAGCTCACCTTATCTCTTTCTAAGCTCATCCATGGTCTGACTCACATCTTTCTTAAGGAGCATATTGGAAGGTAATGATGTGTTTTGGCTTCCATGGTTTTATGCAATGTCTGACCCTAAGAGGAAGAGAGAGAAATGATCTAAAATCCCACAGAGGTTATATGTAGACTAAGTCAGTAGAACATAAAGCTTATTATATCCTCTGTGAATAATCCACAAAGGGGCTAGTTCAGATATTGATATATCTGACTGCTAAATTGCTGAGAGTTTATTGTGATGCAAAGACTTCAAATTGTTGTCAACCTGCTCCAGTTTACCTGAACAATGAAAGGAAAAATGTAAGTGAATAAAACCATACTTGGAATTACTCTGATGATTACAAACATTACATAACATCCTGACATGATTTAACCACCTTATATTCAAAAACCACTGACAGGCACCTTCTTGTACATAGAAGAATGGATCTACTTAACTCTCTCAAACAGTGCAGTCTTTGACCTTGATCTATAAAAATTTACCAATAATGTACACTCTGTTACAAATATATATTGAGATCTTTCTACTTGTCAGAACCATTCTAGGCACTGAGATACAGCAGTGAATAAAATCAGATTCCAGTCTGGGAGGTGTTCAGAGCTTGATATTTATGTTTTCCAAATGAAATATGACCAAACATTTGGACCCATTAATAAAAGAGCAACCTATTCAATGCTTTTCTATAAAAATGCTTATTAAGTGCTTCAAGATCTGAATTTTGGAATTCCAGCTGAACTGTTTTGATGCATTTATAGATGAGTTGTAGTTAACTTTTCTGATAGAACTTTATGATTCTGATATTATTTTTTTGTAACAGGTCTAGTCAATGATAACTATAACTTTTTATATTTAGGTTATGTAAATTGGAGAGTCAAAGAAATTACCCAGACAAATTAGAAGAAAAAGATGTTAAGGAAAATTAGATTTTCTTACTCAGACTCAAGGGTCCATTACTCAGATTCATAGGATACTTAAATCAATTTCCGTTTTGCTTTTTATGCAAATGGACAAAACCAGTGAGAAAGGTTGAAAAGGCAGAGGATAATGTTTCAATTTTTCTAATGTAAGTAACTACTTTTTTAATAGCCTCAGTTTTATTATTCAACACTACGCCAATAGTTTACTGTAGTAAATTTGTGCTATAAAAATAGTCTATGTGGACATTGGTTTCTGAAGTTAAAAATGCACAACCAGGGACACCTGGGTAGCTCAGTGGGTTAAAGCCTCTGCCTTCAGCTCAGGTCATGATCCCAGAGTCCTGGGATTGAGCCGGCATTGGGCTCTCTGCTCAGCGGGAAGCTTGCTTCCCTTCCTCTCTCTCTGCCTGCCTCTCTGCCTACTTGTGATCTCTGCCTGTCAAATAAATAAATAAAAATCTTAAAAAAAAAAATGCACAACCAAGTTTAAGAATGAACTGACCAAAGTTTGCAGGGAAATTTTACATGGTTCTAAAATTGTGTATGTGGATTTAAAATATTATTTGCAATCAGTGATATTTTTAGGATATTATGTATGCAAAAAAATGCTAAAAATACCATACATGGTTTTGTACAGCATGAAGTTTCTCCAGTTATTTGGAATTACAACTTAATTCAGTGCTTCTCCATCTATGATGTTCAAATATTCTGCTTCAGAATCACTTGGTCAGATGATTGGGTTCCACATCAGACCTTTTGAATCAGAATCTTCACAGCTGTACTGAATGCTGGAAATCTATACTTGTAATAAACTGTACAGATGATTCTAATGCACTAAAGTTTAGAACTGTCTTAACCACATCATTTAATAAGACACTTAATTTTTTGAAATTGTCTTCTGGCTTATATATAATTTACATTGTTTTACTAATGAAAAAAATGTCAACTGCCATTTAGGCAACTGAAAAACATTAAAAAAATGCATTACTTAGGGTTTTTTACATATTAAAGAACAGTTCACATGTGAAAAAAGGCTGTATAATTTCATATGTATTTTACCAAGGTCAACTAATTCTAATAACTTAATTTGTAAAAAAAGGTTTTCTTTTTTTTTTAAATTAAAAAAAACATTTATTTATTTATTTGAGCGAGAGATCGAGAGCATGAGTGGGGGAGGGGCAGAAGAAAAAGCAGACTCCCACTGACCAGGGAGCCTGCTGCAGGGCAGATGCTTAACTGACTGAGCCATCCAGGAGCCCCCCAAAATGATTTTCTAAACTAATATTAGAATTAACCTCTTAAAACATGGGGCTACTTTCCTTTGACTTATGTAACAAAAGGGAAACATCTTTAATATATACTTTTGATTAGAGTGGTTAAGCTTATAACTCATCTCTTTTTTAGTCAATTGCATTCCTTTGTAACCCAAATAAATCTTGGAGCCTCAAGTGGCACAACTTCCATAGAGAATCATATTCAAAATAAAGTCAACAAGTACAACTAAAAATGAATTCCAATGTCTACCTATCTCATAGTACATCAAAAAGAATTCCTTAATTACATTTCTAAAAAGTCTTTCCTAAATTCTCTAGTTCTCTTGCTACCCTGAAGTTGTTATTGAACATCCTACATCGTAAATTTGAAACCCACTTTCCATCACCATGAAACATGATTATCTTTTCTTCTCTTTCTGATTCTTTCTATTATTTAGATAGATAGAGTCTCTATGGATATCCTCCTTTTTCTCCCTACTTGTATCTCATGATTATTGTAAGTCAGATCTGAGAACCTGATTGACAGATGAGCTCTATTACTTACTTCTAATGTGAATAACTAGGAAATGACTGAAAATATGATTATACACCTGGAAGGTTTGATGGTGGTTTGAGATTTAAAAATTCCATTTCCATCAGTATGTCCTTAACATTACTGTTACCAAGTGAAACTAACTGTGTGCGTTCTCTGAAATAAAAAACATTTTCATTTTTGTAATTCTGGCATCTAATATGTGATATAAAATTTTGTGGTCTATAATTTCAAAATACACTAGGCTATATGATATATAATTAAATACCGAATTCTACACAGTACATATTCATTGTTGATTCCAGACCACAGCAAAAATATTTCATGTTAATCTTGGTACTTTCACAGTTAAATGTGATCTAAGCACCATGGAACCATATATGGACCTTAGATTTTTTGCCACAGGGAAATTTTTATTACATGCTTTGCCTTCAATTTACTTTAATAACTTTAATAATACATTCCAGTATATAGCAGCTTTTATCCAATGATCCCAAAGCACAATATAAACATTAATTCTTAAAACTCTCTAGAAGATTGGTATTTTTAAACTCATTAAAATTTTTAATAAAAATATAAATGCATGCTATAGCTGAAGCTAACATATTAAAAGACTTAGTTTGCTAGAGAATAGAAGTATTACAGTTTTAGCTCCTGGATTTTGAAATTCAGCGTTTATTAAAATTAAAACAAAAGAGTTTTTTTTTTCCTTAGTGCAAAGTAATATATATTCATTGCAGAAAAATCTGAAGAGTACTTGAAAATATGAGGAAGAAAATAAAAATTACCCACAATTTTACAACATAGAGGTAAGCACTTTAATATTGGGTATATTTTCTACAAATCCTCTTTACATGCACATATATAAATACACTTCTTACAGCATATTATTATTAAGTGCATGAGTACATTTTTTTAACCTAATAATTAAAGCATTTTCTAATGTTTTAAAGTATTTTTAAATTTACGATTTTTCAATGACTACATAATAAACATTAGGTGAATACATAGTAATTTATTTAACCATTTACATACTTTTGGATATTTCGGTTATTCCAGGATTCCAAGATTATGACTAATCTGGTAAGAGCCATTCCTTTGCAAAGCATCTTTATCTTTCCCTCTGTTTATTTCCTTAGGGTACATTTTAGAAGGGGAATTATCGTGTCAAATGGCATTAAAGTAACTTAGGCTATTTGTATGTGTTAAGAATTTGGGTTCCTAGGGGGGCCTGGGTGGCTCAGTGGGTTGAGCCTCTCTGCCTTTGGCTTGGGTCATGATTTCAGAGTCCTGGAATTGAGCCCCGGGCTCTCTGCTCAGCGGGGAGCCTGCTTCTCCCTCTCCCTCTGCCTACCTCTCTGCCTACTTGAGATCTCTCTCTCTCCCTGTCGAATAAATAAAAAAAATAAAAAAAATAAAAGAATTTGGTTTCCAAAAATATTTTACTGTTTTACTTAATTATTTTCAAGTCTTTTACTTACAAAGTTAGAACAGGGCTTAAAACTCATGATGAAATAATCCAAAGCTAAAGAAAAATAAAATAATACCACAATGAGTAAGACAGTTGGCTTTGGAGTCAGTCATTCTGAGATCCGAATACAACCTGTGTGGCTTTAGGCAAAATAATTAACTTCTGATCTCAATTCACATCTGTAAATTGAGGCTTATAATGCCCATTTAATAGAGTTGTTATAAACTTTAAATGAAATGAGATATACAAAGAGAATAATTCTGAAAATTTCTTATTGGTGACACAAGTCTAGCAATCTGACAGGGCCCAGCATCACTCCAAAGTGACTCCTGCCCCAGGGAAAGGAGAAGATAACCACACACACACCAGTCTGACTGCAGCCCTAGCAGTGGACTTGGGGACAGACATCTGGGTTTGACTGCATGCCCAACCTACCAAAAAAGCCTCTTAGGGGACAACATAGGGAAAGCACCCTCCAGTATGTTGTTACTGCATCTCTAGCAAATGCCTGGTCTGACTCAACTCAAGCTCAAAGCAGCCCCAGACTGGCATACTAATAACACAGGGACCAAGCCCTGCCCCTAACAGGCAAAGAGAGCCATTTCAGACAACTGGACTGAAGGCAAAAGCAGCTCAGCCACATCAGCACGGCATATGTAACACACATAGGAGATACACCTGAAACACCAGATTCTGGTGAATAGGGGACATTGTACTGCAGGGCACTACAGCATCTCTTCTTCATAAGGCCACTACTTTCAAAAGCAGGAGATATATCTGACTTTCCTAACACACAGAAACACAGAGAGTTAGATAAAATGAGGAGACAGAAGAATATTTCCCAAATGAAAAAAAAAAAAAAAAAAAAGGCAGGACAAATCACAGCAAGAAACCTAAATAAAGTGGATGTAAATAATATGCATGATAGAAAATTTAAAGTAATGGTCATAAAGACACTGGACTTTAGAAAAGAGTGGAGGACCTCAGTGAGACCCTTAACAAAGAGATAGAAAACATAAAACAAAGAATCAATAAATAGACATCAAAAATTCAATAAATGAAATTAAAAATAAACTAAATGGAATAAATAGTAGACTAGAGGAAGCAGAGGAGTGGATCAGTGACCTGGAGGACAGAGTAATGGAAAGCAATCAAGTTGAAGGTGAGAAAAAAAGAAACGAAAAATGAAGATTGACTTAGGGATCTCATTGATACCATGAAGGATAATGACATTTGCATTATAGAGATGTCAGAAGGAAAAAAAGAGAAAAGGAGGCAGAAAATTTACTTATAGAATTAATAGCTTGAAAGCTTACTGAATTTGGGGAAGGAAACAGATAACCAGGTCCAGGATGCACAGAAAGCTCTCAACAAAATCAACCAAAGGAGGTACACATCAAGACACATAGTAATTAAAATGGCAAAAAGTAGTGATAAAGAGAGAATTTTAAAAGCAGAAAGAGGAAAAAAAAACAAAAAAACAAAACAAAAAAACCCAACACCACCAAAACCAAAACCAAAAACAACAGTTACATATAAGAGAAACAAGCTAACAGCTGATTTTTCAGCAGAAACTTGCAGGCCAGAGACAGTGGCATGATATGTTCAAAGTGCTGAAGGAAAAACTCTTGCAACCAAGAATACTCTTTACAATAAGACTATCATTCAGAATAGAAGGAGAGAAAAAGAGTTTCCCAGACAAACAAAAGTAAAGGAATTCACGACCATAAATGAGCCCTATAAGAAATGGTAAAAGGGACTCTTGAAATGGAAAGAAAAGCCCATAAGCAGCCATGAGAAAAGCAGGAGTACAAAAGAGGTAAAAATTAAGAATTTCTATAAAAATCAGTTAAGGGACTCACAAATGAAAAGAATGTGAGGTATGACACCATACACCTAAAACGTGGAGGGGGAGAGGAATGAAGAATGGGTTGATACTTAAGTAACCATCAACTTAACATGGACTACTGTATGCATAAGATGTTGTTTATAAACCTATCACATCCTACCATGAATCAAAAACCAGTAATAGATATGGAAAAAATAAAGAGAAACGAATACAAGTATATCACTAAAGAAACTGAGCAAACCGTGAGAGAAGTGAGCAAGAGAAGGAACAAAGAAGAACTGCAAAAACAACCAAAAAACAAGTAACAAAGTAGCAATAAGCATATACCTATAAATAATTACTTTGAATGTAAATGGACTAAGTGCTCCAATCAAAAGACAGAGGATGACAGAATGGATAAAAAAGCAAGACCCATCTATATACTTCCTACAAGAGACTCATTTCATATCAAAAGACACAAGCAGATTGAAAGTCAAGGGGTGGAAAAGAATTTATCATGTGAATGGAAGTGAAAAGAAAGCCAGGGCAGCAATACTTATATTGGACAAAATAGACCTTAAAATAAAGACAACAATAAAGACAAAGACAACAATAAAGACAAAGAAAGACACAACATAATCATAAAGGAAAAAATCCAACATGAAGATACAACAATTTTAAATATTTATGCATCCGACATGGGAGCACTGAAATACATAAAACAACTAATGACAACTTAAAGAAGATAATCAATAGCAATACAATAATAGTAGAGAACTTTAACACCCCACTTACATCAATGGATAGATCATCTAAAGAAGAAACAAGGGCTTTGAATGATACATTGAACCAAATGGATCTAACAGAAATATTCAGAACATCCCATCCTGAATTAACAGAGTACAAATTCTTTTCAAGTGCATATGGAACATTCTCCATAACAGATCACACTTTAGGCCACAAAACAAGTGTCAACAAATTAAAAATCAATGAAGTCATGCTTTGCATCTTTTCCAACCATAACTCTGTGAAACTAGAAATGAACCACAAGAAAAAAAATCTGGGAAGAATACAAATACATGGAGGTTAAATAACATGCTACTAAATAATGAATGGCTCAACCAAGAAATCAAGGAGGAAATCCAAACACACATGGAGACAAACGAAAATGAAAACACAATGATCCAATATCTTCAGGATGTAGCAAAAACTATTCTAAGAGGGAAGGTTAGAGCAATACAGGCCTAATTAAAGAAGCAAGAAAAATCTCAAATAAAGAATGTGACCTTACACCTAAAAGAGCTAGAAAAAGAGGAACAAGCAGAATGCAAAACTAATAGAAGGAACAAAATAATAAAGATTAGAGCAGAAATAAATGAATTAGAAACTAAAAACAATACAAAACAAAAAACCAAAACAAAGCAAAACAAACAAAAAACCCAGATCAATGAAACCAGAAGCCAGTTCTTTGAAACTATCAACCAAGTTGATAAAACTTTAGCCAGACTCATAAATAAAAGAGGGAAAGAAGGACAGAGAGAAATATATATAGAGAGAGGACTCAAATAAACAAATCAGAAACAAAACAGGAGAAATAACAATTGACATCACAGAAATAACAAAGGATTATAAGAGAATGTTATAAAAAATTATATGCCAAGAAACTGGATGATGTAGAAGAAATGGATAAATTCTGAGAAATATGTAACCTCCCAAAATTGAATCCGGAAGAAATAGAAATCTGAAAAGACCATTACCAGCAATGAAATTAGATCAGTAATCAGAAAAATCCCAACAAACAGAAGTCCAGGACGAGACGGCTTCACAGGTGAATTTTACAAAACATCTGAAGAGTTAATACCCATTATTCCCAAATTATTCTAAGAAATAGGAGAGGAAGGAAAGCTTCCAAATTTATTCTATGAAGTCAGCATTATCCTAATATGAAAAACAGATTAAGACACCAAAGAAAAAGAAACACAGGCCAATATCTCTGATGAAAATAGATGTAAAAGTCCTCAACAAAATATTAGCAACAACAACAAAAAAATCCAACAATACATTAAAAAAAAATCATCCACCACAATCAAGTGAGATTTACTCCTGAGATGCAAGGGTGGTTTAATATTCACAAATCAATCAATGTGATACATCACGTCAATAAGAGAAAGGATAAAACCATATGATCATTTCAATAGGTGTAAAAAAAGCATTTGACAAAATACAATATCCATTCATGATGAAAAGCCTCAACAAAGTAGGTTTAGAGGAAACATACCTCAATATAATAAAGGCCTCATATGAAAACCCACAGCTAACAACACAGTCAATGCTGAAAAACTGAGAGCTTTCCCCTTAAGATCAGGAACAAGAAAAGGATATCCATTTTCACCACTTATATTCAACATAATATTGAAATTCCTAACCACAGCACTCAGACAAGAAAAAGAAATAACAGGCATCCAAATTTGTAAGGAAGAAGTAAAACTTTCACTATTTGCATATGATGATCCTTTATTACAGAAAACCCTGAAGACTCCACTCAAAACTCCTAGAACTGATAAACGAATTCAGTAAGGTCACAGTATACAAAATCAAAATACAGAAATTTGTTACATTTCTATATACTAATAATGAAGTGGTAAAAAATAATTAAAAAATCCTATTTACAATTGCACCTGAAATAATAAAATACTTAGGAATAAACTTAACCAAGGATTTGAAAGACCTGTCCTCTGAAAACTACAAAGCACTGATGAAAGAAACTAAAGATGATGCAAACAAATGGAAAGATATTCCATGCTCATGGATTGGAAGAACAAATATTGATAAAATGTTCATACTACACAAAACAATCTACAGATTTAATGCAATCCTTACCAAAACACCAACAGTATTTTTCACAGAACTAGAGCAATCTTAAAATTTGTATGGAATCACTAAAGAAATCTGAATAGCCAAAGCAATTCTGAAAATGAAAAACAAAACTGGAGTATTCACAATTCTAGACTTCAAGGTATACTTCAAATCTGTAATAATCAAAACAGGATGATACCAGCATAAAAACAGACACATAGATCAACAGAACAGAATAGGGAGCCCAGAAATAAACCCAAGATTATAATGGTCAATTCATCTTTCATGAAAGGAAGCAAGTATACTCGATGAGGGGTGGGGACAATCTTTTAAACAAATGGTGTTGGGAAAACTGGTCAGCTACATTCAAAAGTAAGAAACTAAACCACTTTCTTACACCACACACAAAAGTAAACACAAAATGGACTAAGGACCTAAATGTGAAATCTTAAACTATAAAATTCCTAAAAAAGGGCATAGGCAGTAATTTCTCTGATAGTCGCAGTATCAGCATTTTTCTAGATATCTCCTGAGGCAAGGAAAACAAAAGCAAAAATAAAGTATTGGGACTATATCAAAATAAAAAGCTTCTGCTCAACAAAGGAAAGAACAAAACTAAAAAGCAATCTACTGAATGGGAGAAGATATTTGCAAATAACATATCCAGTAACGGTTTAGTATCCAAAATATATAAAGAACTAATACAGCTCAACATCCCAAAACCAAATAAGCCAATTCAAAAATGGGCAGAAGATATGGACAGATATTTTTCCCAAGAAGACATATAGATAGATGATTGACAGACCCATGAACAAATGCTCAACATCACTCATCATCAGGAAAATGCAAATCAAAATTATAATGCAGTACCGTAACCTCACACCTATCGGAATGGCTAAAATAAAAAAATTCAAGAAACAAGTGTTGTTGAGTATGTGGAAAAAAGGAGCCCTTATGCACCGTTGTTGGTGGGAATGCAAACTGGTACAGCCACAGTATGAAAGTTCCTCAAAAATAGAATAGAACTACCATATCATCTAGTAATTCTACTACTGGGTATTTACCCAAACAACACAAAAACACTAATTTGAAAAATATATGTTCCTCTCTATTTATAGAAACTATTTCTAAAGATTTGATTTATTTACTTATTTGAGCAAGAGGGAGACAGAGAGAGTACAGAGGGAGAAGCAGAATATCCACAAAGCAGAGAGCCTGATGTGGGGCTTGATACCAGGACCCTGAGATCATGACCCCAGCTGAAGGAAGGCGCTTAATCAACTGCGCCACCAGGGAGCCCCTCCCCTATGTTTACTGCAGCATTATTTACAAATTATGGAAGCCCCCCAAGGTCCACAGACAAATGGATAAAGCAGAATGGCATATATATAAATATATGTGTGTGTGTATATATTATATATTTACTCAGCCATAAAAAAGGAAATCTTGACATCTGCAACATGGATAGATCTAGAGTACAATGCTAAGTGAAATAAGTTAGTCAAAGAAAGGCAAATACTATATGACTTCACTCATAAGTGGAATTTAAGAAACAGAACAAATGAGCAAAGAAAGAGAGAGGGACAGACAAACCAAGAACCAAACTATTAAGTACAGAGAACAAACTGAGGGGAGGCACGTGGGGGATGGGCAAAATAGGTAAAGGGGATTGAGAACACACTTACCGTGGGGCATCCAGTTGGCACAGTTAGTTAAGTGTCCAACTCTTGATTTTGGCTCAGGTCATGATCTCCGGGTCATGAGATCAAGCCCCAAATCAGGGAGAGATTCTTTCTCGCTCTCCCTCTACCCATCCCACTCTTGTTCTCTCTCTCAAATAAATAAATAAATAAATTTTTTTTAAAAGAGTACGCTTATTGTGATGAACACTGTGTAATAGACAGAATTGTTGAATCACTATATTGTAAAACTGAAACTAATATAACACTGTATGTTAAGTATACTGGAATTAAATAAATAAATAATGAATAAAATAAAAAAGAAAAGGAATACTCTAATAGATACATTATCCAATAACCAACAGGCAAAACACTAAACAATAAAAAAGGATAATAAATATATTAAAATATTCAATCTCATTAATCAAATAAATGTTAATATGCCATTTTCATCTCTCCCACCCCCCAAAACACCTTCATAGCAACATCTAGACTGGTGGTGATCAAATATTGGGGCACTATAAACCTAGCCAAACTGACACATAAAATTAACCATCACACTAAATGCATGTATACGAATTTCTAAATAAATGACTCCTTACTCCCTAATCTTATGCTTTTTTGTAGCCTTTCCCATCTCACTAAATGCTCTTAGCTTTTTTCCACCTATACAAGCCAGGTACCTACAGTTGATAGTTTTCTCCCTTATTACTATATCAAATCCTTCACCAGGTTCTATGTATTTCAATTTTTTTAAATTAAATTTATTTATTTTCAGCATAACAGTATTCATTATTTTTTCACCACACCCAGTGCTCCATGCACTCCGTGCCCTCTATAATACCCACCACCTGGTACCTCAACCTCCCACCCCCCCGCCACTTCAAACCCTTCAGATTGTTTTTCATAGTCCATAGTCTCTCATGGTTCACCTCCCCCTTCCAATTTTGTATTTCAATTTTTTTTTTTTAATTTTTAATTTTTGATAAACATATATTTTTATCCCCAGGGGTACAGGTCTGTGAATCACCAGGTTTACACACTTCACAGCACTCACCAAATCACATACCCTCCCCAATGTCCATAATCCCACCCCCTTCTCCCAAACCCCCTGCCCCCGGCAACCCTCAGTTTGTTTTGTGAGATTAAGAGTCACTTATGGTTTGTCTCCCTCCCAATCCCATCTTGTTTCATTTATTCTTCTTCTACCCACTTAAGCCTCCATGTTGTATCACCACTTCCTCATATCAGGGAGATCATATGATAGTTGTCTTTCTCTGATTGACTTATTTCGCTAAGCATGATACGCTCTAGTTCCATCCACGTTGTTGCAAATGGCAAGATTTCATTTCTTTTGATGGCTGCATAGTATTCCATTGTGTATATATACCACATCTTCTTGATCCATTCATCTGTTGATGGACATCTAGGTTCTTTCCATAGTTTGGCTATTGTGGACATTGCTGCTATAAACATTCGGGTGCATGTGCCCCTTTGGATCACTACATTTGTATCTTTAGGGTAAATACCCAATAGTGCAATTGCTGGGTCATAGGGCAGTTCTATTTTCAACATTTTGAGGAACCTCCATGCTGTTTTCCAGAGTGGCTGCACCAGCTTGCATTCCCACCAACA
Organism: Mustela nigripes; assembly: GCF_022355385.1. Lineage (NCBI taxonomy): Eukaryota > Metazoa > Chordata > Mammalia > Carnivora > Mustelidae > Mustela > Mustela nigripes. The sequence continues at coordinate 128,131,912 of NC_081568.1, read as the reverse complement.
GTGTAGGAGGGTTCCCCTTTCTCCGCATCCTCGCCAGCATCTGTCATTTCCTGACTTGTTGATTTTAGCCATTCTGACTGGTGTGAGGTGATATCTCATTGTGGTTTTGATTTGTATTTCCCTGATGCCGAGTGATATGGAGCACTTTTTCATGTGTCTGTTCGCCATCTGGATGTCTTCTTTGCAGAAATGTCTGTTCATGTCCTCTGCCCATTTCTTGATTGGATTATTTGTTCTTTGGGTGTTGAGTTTGCTAAGTTCTTTATAGATTCTGGACACTAGTCCTTTATCTGATATGTCGTTTGCAAATATCTTCTCCCATTCTGTCAGTTGTCTTTTGATTTTGTTAACTGTTTCCTTTGCTGTGCAAAAGCTTTTGATCTTGATGAAATCCCAGTAGTTCATTTTTTCCCTTGCTTCCCTTGCCTTTTGCGTTGTTCCTAGGAAGATGTTGCTGCGGCAGAGGTCGAAGAGGTTGCTGCCCGTGTTCTCCTCAAGGATTTTGATGGATTCCTTTCGTACATTGAGGTCCTTCATCCATTTTGAGTCTATTTTTGTGTGTGGTGTAAGGGAATGGTCCAATTTCATTTTTCTGCATGTGGCTGTCCAATTTTCCCAGCACCATTTATTGAAAAGGCTGTCTTTTTTCCATTGGACATTCTTTCCTGCTTTGTCGAAGATTAGTTGACCATAGATTTGATGGTCTATTTCTGGGCTCTCTATTCTGTTCCATTGATCTATGTGTCTGTTTTTGTGCCAGTACCATGCTGTCTTGATGATGACAGCTTTGTAATAGAGCCTGAAGTCCGGAATTGTGATGCCACCAACGTTGGCTTTCTTTTTCAATATCCCTTTGGCTATTCGAGGTCTTTTCTGGTTCCATATAAATTTTAGCATTATTTGTTCCATTTCTTTGAAAAAGATGGATGGTACTTTGATAGGAATTGCATTAAATGTGTAGATTGCTTTAGGTAGCATAGACATTTTCACACTATTTATTCTTCCAATCCAGGAGCATGGAACATTTTTCCATTTCTTTGTGTCTTCCTCAATTTCTTTCATGAGTACTTTATAGTTTTCTGAGTATAGATTCTGTGTCTCTTTGGTTAGGTTTATTCCTAGGTATCTTATGGTTTAGGATGCAATTGTAAATGGGATTGACTCCTTAATATCTCTTTCTTCTGTCTTGCTGTTGGTGTAGAGAAATGCAACTGATTTCTGTGCATTGATTTTATATCCTGACACTTTACTGAATTCCTGTATAAGTTCTAGCAGTTTTGGAGTGGAGGCTTTTGGGTTTTCCACATATAGTATCATATCATCTGCGAAGAGTGATAATTTGACTTCTTCTTTGCCGATTTGGATGCCTTTAATTTCCTTTTGTTGTCTGATTGCTGAGGCTAGGACCTCTAGTACGATGTTGAATAGCAGTGGTGATAATGGACATCCCTGCCGTGTTCCTGACCTTAGCGGAAAAGCTTTCAGTTTTTCTCCATTGAGAATGATATTTGCGGTGGGTTTTTCATAGATGGCTTTGATGATATTGAGGTATGTGCCCTCTATCCCTACACTTTGAAGAGTTTTGATCAGGAAGGGATGCTGTACTTTGTCAAATGCTTTTTCAGCATCTATTGAGAATATCATATGGTTCTTGTTCTTTCTTTTATTGATGTGTTGTATCACATTGACTGATTTGCGGATGTTGAACCAACCTTGCAGCCCTGGTATAAATCCCACTTGGTCGTGGTGAATAATCCTTTTAATGTACTGTTGAATCCTATTGGCTAGTATTTTGTTGAGTATTTTCGCATCTGTGTTCATCAAGGATATCGGTCTATAGCTCTCTTTTTTGATGGCATCCTTGTCTGGTTTTGGGATCAAGGTGATGCTGGCCTCATAAAATGAGTTTGGAAGTTTTCCTTCCATTTCTATTTTTGGGAACAGTTTCAGGAGAATAGGAATTAGTTCTTCTTTAAATGTTTGGTAGAATTCCCCCGGGAAGCCGTCTGGCCCTGGGCTTTTGTTTGTTTGGAGATTTTTAATGACTGTTTCAATCTCCTTACTGGTTATGGGTCTGTTCAGGCTTTCTATTTCTTCCTGGCTCAGTTGTGGTAGTTTATATGTTTCTAGGAATGCATCCATTTCTTCCAGATTGTCAAATTTATTGCCGTAGAGTTGCTCATAGTATGTTCTTATAATAGTTTGTATTTCTTTGGTGTTAGTTGTGATCTCTCCTCTTTCATTCATGATTTTATTTATTTGGGTCCTTTCTCTTTTCTTTTTGATAAGTCGGGCCAGGGGTTTATCAATTTTATTAATTCTTTCAAAGAACCAGCTCCTAGTTTCGTTGATTTGTTCTATTGTTTTTTTGGTTTCTATTTCATTGATTTCTGCTCTGATCTTTATGATTTCTCTTCTCCTGCTGGGCTTAGGGTTTCTTTCTTGTTCTTTCTCCAGCTCCTTTAGGTGTAGGGTTAGGTTGTGTACCTGAGACCTTTCTTGTTTCTTGAGAAAGGCTTGTAGCGCTATATATTTTCCTCTCAGGACTGCCTTTGTTGTGTCCCACAGATTTTGAACCGTTGTATTTTCATTATCATTTGTTTCCATGATTTTTTTCAATTCTTCTTTAATTTCCCGGTTGACCCATTCATTCTTTAGAAGGATTCTGTTTAGTCTCCATGTATTTGGGTTCTTTCCAAACTTCCTTTTGTGGTTGAGTTCTAGCTTTAGAGCATTGTGGTCTGAAAATATGCAGGGAATGATCCCAATCTTTTGATACCGGTTGAGTCCTGATTTAGGACCGAGGATGTGATCTATTCTGGAGAATGTTCCATGTGCACTAGAGAAGAATGTGTATTCTGTTGCTTTGGGATGAAATATTCTGAATATATCTGTGATGTCCATCTGGTCCAGTGTGTCATTTAAGGCCTTTATTTCCTTGCTGATCTTTTGCTTGGATGACCTGTCCATTTCAGTGAGGGGAGTGTTAAAGTCCCCTACTATCATTGTATTATTGTTGATGTGTTTCTTTGATTTTGTTATTAATTGGTTTATATAGTTGGCTGCTCCCACATTGGGGGCATAGATATTTAAAATTGTTAAATCTTCTTGTTGGACAGACCCTTTGAGTATGATATAGTGTCCTTCCTCATCTCTTATTATAGTCTTTGGCTTAAAATCTAATTGATCTGATATAAGGATTGCCACTCCTGCTTTCTTCTGATGTCCATTAGCATGGTAAATTCTTTTCCACCCCCTCACTTTAAATCTGGAGGTGTCTTCGGGCTTAAAATGTGTTTCTTGGAGGCAACATATAGATGGGTTTTGTTTTTTTATCCATTCTGATACCCTGCGTCTTTTGACAGGGGCATTTAGCCCATTCACATTCAGGGTAACTATTGAGAGATATGAATTTAGTGCCATTGTATTGCCTGTAAGGTGACTGTTACTGTATATGGTCTCTGTTCCTTTCTGATCTACCACTTGTAGGCTCTCTCTTTGCTTAGAGGACCCCTTTCAATATTTCCTGTAGAGCTGGTTTGGTATTTGCAAATTCTTTCAGTTGTTGTTTGTCCTGGAAGCTTTTAATCTCTCCTTCTATTTTCAATGATAGCCTAGCTGGATATAGTATTCTTGGCTGCATGTTTTTCTCGTTTAGTGCTCTGAAAATATCATGCCAGCTCTTTCTGGCCTGCCAGGTCTCTGTGGATATATCAGCTGCCAATCTAATATTTTTACCATTGTATGTTACAGACTTCTTTTCCCGGGCTGCTTTCAGGATTTTCTCTTTGTCATTGAGACTTGTAAATTTTACTATTAGGTGACGGGGTGTGGGCCTATTCTTATTGGTTTTGAGGGGCGTTCTCTGAACCTCCTGACTTTTGATGCTCGTTCCCTTTGCCATATTGGGGAAATTCTCCCCAATAATTCTCTCCAGTATACCTTCTGCTCCCCTCTCACTTTCTTCTTCTTCTGGAATCCCAATTATTCTAATGTTGTTTCGTCTTATGGTGTCACTTATCTCTCGAATTCTCCCCTCGTGGTCCAGTAGCTGTTTGTCCCTCTTTTGCTCAGCTTCTTTATTCTCTGTCATTTGGTCTTCTATATCACTAATTCTTTCTTCTGCCTCATTTATCCTAGCAGTTAGAGCCTCCATTTTTGATTGCACCTCATTAATAGCTTTTTTGATTTCACCTTGGTTAGATTTTAGTTCTTTTATTTCTCCAGAAAGGGCTTTTATATCTCTCGAGAGGGTTTCTCTAATATCTTCCATGCCTTTTTCGAGCCCGGCTAGAACCTTGAGAATTGTCATTCTGAACTCTAGATCTGACATATTACCGATGTCTGTATTGATTAGGTCCCTAGCCTTCGGTACTGCCTCTTGTTCTTTTTTTTGTGTTGAATTTTTACGTCTTGTCATTTTGTCCAGATAAGAGTAAATGAAGGGGCAAGTAAAATACTAAAAGGGTGGCAACAACCCCAGGAAAATATGCTTTAACCAAATTAGAAGAGATCCAAAATCGTGAGTGGGGAGAAAGGGGATAAAACGAGGTTCAAAAAGGAAGAAAGAAAAAAAAAAACAAAAAGAAAAGAAAAAAAAAAGAAAAGAAAAGAATTTTTAAAAAAAGAATACACCTAAGAAAAATGTAAAAAAGAAAAAATATATATATTAGATAAACTAGTATAAAATCGTTAAAAAACAAAAAGGTAACAGTTAAAAAAAATTTTACCCGAAGGCGAGAAAAAAAAAAAAATGAAAAAGAAAAAATTAAATTAACTGCAAGACTAAAAAAAATCACAGGAAAAAAGCCATGAGTTCCGTGCTTGGCTTTCTCCTCCTCTGGAATTCTGCTGCTCTCCTTGGTATTGAAACTGCACTCCTTGGTAGGTGAACTTGGTCTTGGCTGGATTTCTTGTTGATCTTCTGTGGGAGGGGCCTGCTGTAGTGATTCTCAAGTGTCTTTGCCCCAGGCGGAATTATACCGCCCTTACCCGGGCCGGGGTGAGTAATCCGCTCGGGTTTGCTTTCAGGAGCTTTTGTTCCCTGAGCGCTTTCCGTAGAGTTCCAGAGGACGGGAATACAAATGGCGGCCTCCTGGTCTCCGGCCCGGAGGAGCCGAGAGCCCAGGGCCGCACTCCTCAGTGCGCGCTCAGAGAACTGCGCCCAGTTACTGCCGTCTGCCTGACCTCCGGCCGCGCTCCGAGCTCACCGAGCCTGCGACCGGTTCAAGGTAACACGGAGCTGTGAGCTTACTGTCGGCTCTGTCTCTGTAGCCGGCTTTCCCGTTCCAATACCCGCAAGCTCTGCGACACTCAGACACCCCCGATCCTTCTGTGACCCTGCGGGACCTGAGGCCACGCTGACCCCGCGTGGGCTTCGCCCCGGTTTAGCCTCTGAAGTGATGTCCCTCAGCGGAACAGACTTTTAAAAGTCCTGATTTTGTGCACGGTTGCTCCGCCGCTTGCCGGGAGCCGGCCCCTCCCCCCGGGGTCTATCTTCCCGTCGCTTTGGATTCACTTCTCCACCGGTCCTACCTTTCAGAAAGTGGTTGTTTTTCTGTTTCCAGAATTGCTGTTTTTCTTCTCTTCGATCTGCCGATGGATTTTCAGGTGTTTGCAATCTTTAGATAAGCTCTCTAGCTGATCTCCGGCTAGCTGAAGCAGTCTCAGCTTGCTACTTCTCCGCCATCTTGACTCCTCCCCTGTATTTCAATTTTTAAGTGGTGCTCCAATCTACTTCCTCTTCTCATCCTCTGCTACTGCCCTGGTCCGAGCCCCCACAGCTTCTAGTCTGTACTACAGCACTCTTGTTCTGTCCAGTTTTCCACCTGGCAAACCAAGTCATCTTTAAAAATCCAAGTTCCTACTTAAGAAATCTCCAAATTTTCTAATTTATCTAAGAATAAAAATTGATTCCTTAGTACTGTCTACAAGGCTATGCACGCTCTGGTCCCTGTCTACCCTTCTGAACACATCTCTTGCTTTCTTCCTAAACTGACTCATTCACTCTCCAACACTGCTGTCTTAGTTCCTGGAAACTGCCTCACTCATTATTGCCTGAAGGTTTTTGTATAAGTTGTTTATTCTGCAAGTTTCCTTGCTCCCTAATTCTTGGCATGCATGTAATTCAAATTCCAAAGTCTTAGTTTAAATCTTCTACTAAGAGCAGTTTTCCCTGGATACTCTACCTACAGCTAACCTTCACATAGTACATTATTCTTCTCATTTAAATGGCTACAGTATGCTGTGTGTAGATTTGTTTATTGAATGTCCCTCATACTAGTCTGTAACTCCCAGGAAGGCAGCATGGACCATGGCTGCTTGATTCACTGTGGTACATTCATTGGTTAAAATACTGTACGAAGAAGGCATTTGTTCAGTATTAAATAGATGAAATAATGAACACAGACTTAACTAACAGGCAAAAGGGGCTAGTTTTTTTTTTTTATGATTTTATTTCTCTATTTGACAAAGAGAGGTCACAAGTAGGCAGAAGGCAGGCAGAGAGAGAGAGGGAATCAGGCTCCCTGCTGAGCAGAGAGCCCGATGCGGGGCTCGATCCCAGGACCCTGGGATCATGACCTGAGCCCAAGGCAGAGGCTTAAGCCACTGAGCTCAGTTTTTATCATTTATTATCATCAAAATTACAAGATTATAATATAATTTGTTTTTGGTTAAATGGGGAGACTGGCAGCCCCTAAAGAGGAATGTCCATGTCCTGATTTCCAGAACTTACAAATGTGGCTTTATTGGAAAAAGGATTCTTGCAATGTAATTGAGATTCTTAAGATGAGATCATGCTGGGTTCTCTAAGTGGATCCTAAATCCAATGACAAGTGTCCTTGTAAGAGACAGAAGAGAAGACACAGACACCCAGAGGAAACGTCCATGTGAAAATGGAGGCAGAGACTGGAGTGATGCAGTGACAGTCGCAGGAACGCTGACAACCACCAGAAACTGGGAGAGGCACGGAAGGATTCTCCCCTACAACCTCCTCAGGGAGCATGGCCCTGCTGACCCTTTCCTTGACTTTGGACTTCTGGCCTCCAGAACTGTGAGAGAATAAATGTCTGTTGTTTGAAGCCATCCTTTTTAGAGTAATTTGTTATGGCAACCCTAGGAAACGAATGCAGTGGTGAAGAATCTAAAGAAGAAACTACAGGTTTGTACATTCTGGAAGATACATTTTGAAATTTTCAGCAACCTTTTAGTATGAGGATGGTCACAGCATTAAAGTCATTAGAAATGTTATATGAGTAAAATACTGACACTACCAATTCAGAATATACACCACTGTATTGTAATACTCATTATCATCACCACACACAAAAAATTACTACTTATTTGCTGAGACGAAGGCATGTCTACATTTTTCTTTATGTTTTTATACCAGTGATTCCTACTTTTACGGACTTTTCTTCCCTAAAATGAATGCATCAAATATTATTATGAAATGGGTTCCATTTTTCCTTGTGCACAGAGGGAAGTTTAAATAGATTTAGCCATAAATTGTAATGAAACAATGATAATTGCTACTTAATACTTACAAGAATCTAATGTCAGTATTTTTGCTAATTATACAAGTGAGAAAGCAAAGGCTCACAGAGAGTAACCTGCAAAATCTACAGCACTAGTACTCAGTAGAGAGTGGTAACTTCAAAATGGGCCTAACCTGTTTTCTAAGACACCATAATCCACATGGTGGATGCTGCTATGTCTCTTCTATAACCCATAGGAAGTCACTTGAAAAACCCATTCATTTTAATTGGTTAGAAACTTAATGTAATAGTTACTCTTAGGAGATACTTTTATTTGAAAGAATACCTGAGCACTAATAGTAGAAGGGGAGGATATTTTTAGGGCAATTCTCTTAAAGCCAATCTAGGATATGAAATTGCTTACTATGCACACACAAAAGGTTGACCCTGAATCTGTAGGATGTGACTCACTTGAAACAGATGAAAAATTGAAATCTGATTCAGTGATCTAGGCTGATTGTACAGTTTTATTCAACCAAATAGCTTCATATATATTTGTATGGAACATCACCTGTTCTGTTCAGGGAAAGGAACTTAGAGATATTGTGTCTTTATTATAACGTGGGTTGCCAAAGACCCTTCTTATATGATCTGTTGTTGCACTGATAATGCTATATCGCTCAAAGATGAGAGCGTGAGAGTCTTCTACTTTTCCAACCACTGATGATCACTTACTCAGTATACTTTCCTAATGGTTGAAGCAACAAATAACCTCACCTTGCCAACCCAAAATCATACATGGAAAAAAAAAATTTGGTTAGTGTTCAAATTCTCATTTTGTTACTTACTAGCAGTGTGATTTGAGTGGATGAATCAACTTTGTGGAATTTTGGTTCCCTCATCTTTGGCATCCTGATGAAAAAATATCCTGGTGGTGTTGGGAAAAAAAAAAAAAAAAAGGCCTAAACACATAATGCATTGCCTAAACACGTATTTTGTAATTAATTCACATTAATTTTATTTTTTGAACCACTCAAGAAATATTTTTTGGAAACCTGCTATGTGCCAGTCAGAAAGGATTTTAATCGACTTAATGTGGGTGATGTGAAAATCTATGAAAATGTTTTAGAGGTACCTGTCCTTTCTTCTGCTATCTCTGACAACCCAGCTCTGGGGAAGTTGGAGAAAATAAACTGGAATTCAATGGCTTCAGTGGAAGATTGGCCCACTAGGCTGCCATCAGAGACCCCAGAATCCTCTTTCTGCCAAGCCATCAGTGGGCACTGTTCTAGAAACCAACTAATGAGAGTGTTCGACATCACTTTGTTGATAATGCTTTTTGACAGCTGTCAATTCTTAGAGAAGCCTAAATGGACAGGAAACTATCTGCGTAGGCCAAATTGTGTGGGATCAGAGACGGGTTGTAAATGACACCTCAAATCACCTAACCATATCAATGGAATGGAACTGAAAACGGTACTAAAAGATGTTGGCTGGCTTTATGTTATGATAGCATTTTTTGCTTTCATGTTCTTCTTTGGTCAATGTGTTGGCTAGCTATAATTCCAACCCTCTATTTTGACTAAATCACATGATTATATCTTTAGTTACATACATAACTTGGCCAAAACAAAAATATTTACATAAATTACTAAAATTGCTCTGTGATAATAGGAAGCTCAAAATTTACAAAACCCAAATAGGTATATATTACTAGCAGGTATAGGGTTGGCTTATCAAGACTATCAATTGAATGAGTAAGGCATATATTTAATGAAAGAAGAAACAAGGAAGCCTGTCCTCTGGGAGCTTGCAACATAACACTAGCCTGAAGAGAGTCCCATAAACATATATGTAGCCAATGATAACTTTTTCAAGAGTAATGAGTGTTATTAGAAGGATAGGATAAAGGCAATGTGAATCTGGGAAGGCTTCATGGAAAATGTGAGTTTTGAATTAGGGTTTGAATGTTTTGAAGGGATAAGGCTTGGCAGAAAAATTGTTTTGGGCAACACAAGCAAGGAGAATGTCGTAGGCAATCTCTTTTCATTTTACACCCTTTCTACATCTTAAGGCTATATCATGATTTCAAGCACTTCTTATATATTGAATATCCCCAAATTTGCATTTATAACCCAGTAGATCCAACTGCCTACTGACGTATATATTTGGCTTCTCGATAAGACTCCTAAATGCAATCTATTTTAAATGAAACTCATCAGTAGCCTCCTCCTTGGTCCTCTTCCATACAGCCTCTCTCAGTGAGTGGCATTACTATCCAACTGTTGGCTTAAGGAATAAATTTATGACTCATTCTTGACCACCTACTCCCTCACTTCTCTTATCAGTGGGTAAAGTCTATCAATTTTAATGCAGAAATACTTCCTTTAACTATCTATTTTTCTTCACGCTCATAGCCATGTTTCTAATTCAAGCCACCTGCAAAAACCCCCAAATATGTCTTTATGTAATTACTTTGTCCCCTACAGTTTATTTTTTACCTTTTATCCAGAGGGATCTATAAATGCCAAGTCTGATCATATTTTTCTTCTGCTTAAGACTCTTCTCTGACTTTCCATTTCTATAATTTCCATAATTAGTAGGTTAATAACCAAACTTCTTAGCATGGACTTACAAGGTTGCTCCACAAATGGCTTCACACGCCTCTTCACCCTCACTTAGTGCCATGCTACTTCTCACTCTCTTATCTCAGTTACACTGGATTCTTTCCAGTGCCACAAAGGGGCCATCATCTTTCTCTACTCTGATCTTCTGCAAAAGTTCTTCTCTTTACTTGGAAACACAATAGGGAGTATTCATTCATTCAGAACTAAGTACTTACAAACCATATTAAGGGCAATGAAAGAGAAGTATAGGGTGTTATAAGGAAGCCTAATGAGAATGGAGGCTGGTGGAAGCTCAGGAGGTATTGGCTAGTGTGGGATAAAGAACATCCAGAAAAAGTGACAGAATGTTCCAAGGCTCTGAGGTGGAAAGAGCTGTCAAGTTAGGGGATATGAAAGGAAGAAAAAAGATAGTGAGTGAGAAGGCAAGTGGGATGAGAGTTGAGGCTGAAGCAGGTGTGAAGCAGCAGATAATAAAGGGTCTCCTGATCAAGCTGAAGATTTTAGTATGCAGAAATATCAGTTGTTCCTGTGTGATGGGTAGTTGAGATCAGGAGAAACTGTTTGTCTATAGGGTCCCAGAATGAATGCTGGTGGTTGTCATTTAGCTAGAGAAATAGAGAGGTGGAGATGTGAACACATGAACTCCAAATTTTCAAGAATGAATCAGTTGAACTTGTGCTGGACCTTGGGAACAGGTGAGAGAAGAGGGACTGAAGAGGGTTCCACAGTTCTGTACCTGGTGCCCAGGTGGGTGAGGGTGCCCCTTGACTATAGCAGACAAGCTGAAATGATACAAGGGTTTGAGGGAAAGGAAGCTGGTTCAATTTTGTCATAATGAGTTTTAGATCTTGGCAGGTCACCAAGGAGAGTTATTTTGTTGACAGCACAAAATACGTCATGAGAAAGAGGATGAGGGGTCAAGACCTGAGGTATTGATCTGAGAGCCGTCTGTGGTCAGGGAGGAGTAGTTATGTTGCTTTGCTGTAAGCAAGACAGTGTGACAATACAGAATTTATTAGACCAGGTCAGCTGGGTTCCTGGATTTTCATTAACAGTGCTTAGTTGCATCAGCATGGGGGAGCAGTGCTTATAAGGAAAAGGCAAAGCTGAAGGAAGGGAAGGTTAAAAAGAATGAAAAACACATACACACCTAGTAGTCACTGCCAGGAGTCAGCTTTGCGGAACAACTAAAGAGAAAATTGGGTTCACATCAACATTTAGGAAAGCCTTGAATAGTAACAGAAAGAACGGCAAGATCAGAATAGGACAGCACATGGCCTAAAAAGAGTATGCAGGTAGGAAGAATGGGCTGGTAATCAGACTTTGAACCCTGATAACGTGTTGATTTTATAGAAGGGGTATGTGTGTATGTCTGAAGCATTAGGGCAAGTGCCTCTTCCTTCTTGGATATTTTTCTTTGTTTCTGTTTTTGTTTTGAGTGAGAACCTTGCAAAGACATTTGTTGACTTGGTGATCTTGAGCAAGTCACTTAACCTTTTTGTGTGTAAGCTCCACCCATTTTATTTTAAAAAAATATTTATTTGTTTATTTCAGAGAAAGAGTGTGCACACAAGTGTGGATAGGGCAGGGGTGGGGTGGGGAGATGCAGAGGGAGGAGAAAGAGGCAGAGAAGCAGACTCCACATAGAGTGTGAAGCCCATCACAGGGCTCCGGATCCCAGGATCCTCAGATCATGACCTGAGCCAAAACCAAGAGTCCAAGTCTTAACCAAATGAGCCACCCAGCCGCCCCACATCCATTTTAAATTAAAGAAAAAAATGCGATTCTATTAGGTGGCTATGGGCTCTAAGTGATCCAGTGTATGAGAAAGTGACAAGCAGCGTGTCTGCCCCATTCTGTGTCTGCCTCCAAGTCCCAGAAGGTCACCAAGGGAGTAAGATCATTGCTACTAGTTTCTACTCCTGCGTTGGAGCCCTTACAGTATTTTACAAGGCTTCTTCATTTAGGAGGAAATCAGATGCCATCTGCTTGACAACGCCTTAGGTCTATTTCCATGAAAGAGATTATTGCCACAATTTTTGAATTCATGAGGATTTCATCGATGCGGCAATGAGCATCAGTGTCCTTGATAACTCTTTCATCTCTAGGTTACACAGAATAAGACGGCACCTGTAAACTCATTGTAATTTGCAGAGCTGTACATACCTTTGAAAAATGATTTGTAATTCTCATGGCTACCTCTCAAAGTATTTTTTAAATGACTGTGAGCTGAACAAGGACAAGCCAACCATGTAAGGCTTTAAAGAGGCACCTGACAGACACAGATATCACACATCTGTTTTGATAGTCACTGGAACACTAGGAAGAGGTCTAATTCCACTGATCACATGTATTTCACAAGGACTTATACTTGGGTATTTATTTCATGTCCCTCATACATTCTATAAAAATGTGATACTTTTAGTATTTTGTTTTCCTTAACTTAAGGGAAAAAAATAAGTTAAAAAAAATTAGGTTTTTTTTTCTTTTTTAAAGACTAGCATGCATTCCAAAAGCGTCATAAACATTATAACAATGCAAACAGAGATAATGTTAGAAGGCTTGCTATGAATGGATGCTCACTTATTTCTGAGGACAGCCAAAAGATGCCAACTATTAATCCCCAAATGGCCTTGCCAGAACAAGTTTATTTATTTATATTTTTTCTGGGAACATTTAGAGTTTCTACATTAGGATGCTGCAAATACATTTTATTTTTTTTTGAATTTGAGATCAGGACAAAACCATATGCAAATTATAAAACCGACATCTTAGAATGATCAGGACACATGTAGCATATAAGTAGTACGAGTTACTGGAGAATTTGTTCTTCTAGATGGTGAGAAATGGAGTGTTGGATGGCCATGTTGTGCCAAGGCCAGGGGCTGTACCTGACCTTGTGAGGTTGGGCTGGGGTAGGGAGCGGGGGACAAAGACAGTCTTAAATCTCACCTACCTACAAATAATTACTCTGTAAATGGCTAACGGCAAAACTGGTTAATGCACTTCTTCAGAGAAGCCTCAGGCAGCAGATACAGGCTTTGTTCACATTTCTATTTGAGTTAGCTCCTCATCAGTATTGCATTCTGGATTCTCTTATGTAAAAATGTTGAAGGATGATGAGAATTAGTAACAATTAACTGTCAGTTTTAAAACAAACAGGATTTTTGCCTTAATTATTGTATTCATTCTCAGCAATAAATTTTAACACTTTGACCTGAAAAATATGGATTGATCACTACTGTCTCATTCTCAAAGTGATAACTTTGGACTTACTCATAATTAGTAGCAATAACCATAGTACAAAATCATAAACACAAAAGTGTCACACAAACAAAACTTCTTTATTATTAGCTTTTAAGTTTTAACCAATTAAAAGTTGTTTTGTTCCTAAAGATTCTTGGACCAGCTCTATTTTTTCATTGTCTTCTTTTGTAATCTGTTTTCTCATTGCCAGCTAAATAATTTATTTAAACTGCAGTATTACTTAAAGCATATGATATTAGCATGATTTGCTCTGAGGGTGTTAACCTAATTTAAAATATTTTTAAATTCAGTTTTAATATCTCAGTGGTATTATGCTTTGTTAAAATTGCATTTCTGGAAAAACCCACTCATCTGTAACGGTTTAAACATGAACCCTTTACCTATGTACTATATTAACTGAGTAAAAAATGAATTTCCTTTTTACTGTTTTTCTTTTCAATACATCTTGTGAAATCATAAGAGAATTCTGCAATTTATAGAGGGAAATTTGGCTGCCATTTGCTTGGACTGTGACATATGACTATAATTTGTAACTTTCCTTCCAACACTTGGTTATTTGTTATCTGAATATCTGAGTTTCAGAAGTATGAATTAGTGTATGAACAATGGAACAAGAAAAAAAAGGTATTCTATAATTCTCAGGAGTATGGTGTGCTACTGTACTTAGAAATATGGGCTAAGACAAACGCATTTCGGTACAGAATTTGTATTCTGGCTTATCTTAGTGATTTACATGACTCTGTGTGACTTGCATCTTCATTCGATTTTTACATCTTTTTATTTGCATTATTCATTCTGTTTTGTGTTTGGGGTTGTGCATGTTTTTGGCTGTCTCCAATTGTCTTAGAAACTATCAAAATCACAAACTTATTTTCTGGGTGCCTTTGAAAGAAAAATGTATTAAAGGCATATAGGTCTTGCCGTATAGGGTATTTATTCCTTTAACAAACATTTATCAAGTTGCTGCTATGTGTCAGTTGCTGTACTGGGCACCGGGAACACAGATTTAAACAAGGCAGACATGGTGCTGTCTCAGAGAGAGTGGTTTAGTGGATGCTACAGAGGAGCAAACAGATGATTACAAACATGATGTGGTAAGGGACAGGTAGCAGCACTGAGGCACATAGGAGGGTTACCTGTCCCAGAATTGGTAAGTAAGGGAGGGCTTCTGGGAGGAAGTGGCTCCAGTTTGATACCTGAAGGATGAGTAGGAATGAGTCAGACAAAAGGAGTGTAGGGTTTGGACTGGGTAATGGAAGGGAGGAGTGTTCTAGTCAGAGGGAGCAGCTTTGTTATACCAAAGATGAGAGGCAACAAAGAGCATCCCAATGCCCTGGAAATATTAAAATTAGTTCACTCTGGTAGTGGCAGTGGAGCACCAGGGATATAGTTATGAGATATTTGAGAAGTAAATTTGAGAAGTAATATTCTCAATATCAAATATGAATAAGTGATATTTACTGATTGGATTCAAGCCTGGGAAAGGTAAAAATTAAAAAGGTAAAATTAAAATAATTAATTAATTAGTTTATTATTTGAGCAACTGGGTGATTGAAGAAGAGTAAGCTAATTGGGAACAAGGCAGGCAAAACTAGTTTGGACATGATGAATTTTAGCAACATTGTAAAAAACACAATACCACTAGGACATTTACATGGAGATGGCTTAGACAGATATGGAATTCAGGAGAGAGATCAGGCTGGACTTACACAGCTGGGATTCCTTAGCATATAGATGGTATTTGAAGTTGTGGGAATGGACTTTTTAAAGAGTTTTCGGGGTCAGGATAATTCAATGGCATTTAAGCCCATAACAATGTGTAAAAGAGCTGGTTCAGAAACTTCCAAAACAATCGAGGTCCATGCTTTAAGGGACCATGCCTTATGGACCTTATGGGCTCCACACTTCGCACAGAGTCTGCTTGAGATCCTCTCCTTCTCCCTCTGCCCCTCCCTCCCCACCTCAGGCTCTCACTCTCTCTCTAAAATAAATAAATAAAATCTTAAAAACAAAACCAAAAACAACAAACCCCGACAAACACAAAAACCAAAGAGCGTGAAAGAAGCACAGAGGTCCTCGGATGGCTCCTGCTTAAAGGTCCACATGAACAGGAATGTTATAGCAATATAGTCTTAGCTTTGGTTTATGTTACAGAGGGAAACTGTCCTTAAAGATGGAGACAAAAGCATGATTTGAATTGAGGTTTAGAGATCCTACTGGACAGGTCCATCAGAGTGCCTGCCATACCAATAGCTTCCTTCTAAGGGAAAGTGACTTACCCACAAGTGGGCTGTGGGAGCTGCCTTGGGTGGTCATAAGTCCCCTTCTTAAAGATCCATCTGACTGGACCAGGGTGGTCCTACCCCCTAACCAATGTCTAGGCTGGCCAGTATCCTATGAGATGGTTTGGCATGAAAAACTGCCCAAGAAGGCAAAATGGTGATTAGTTGGGTCAGATGTTCCAGCTCAGGAATTTGAACTAGGGCATCTGAGGAGGGAGTCAATTAGTTGGTTTGGGGAGGGAGAATAAGTTAAAAAAAAAAAAAAACAACCCACAAAAAGAGGACTTGTGGCAGCAAGAAAGATGAGTAAACTGATGGTATAAGTAAACAGAATTTATGAGTAAGCAGAAACTAAAACAGAAATGACAGAGTAGAAGCTAAGGTAGCTAACTGATACCGGTGGGAGGAACAGATGCCGTCAGAAAGGAGCTGAGTCACCACCAGAAAGACGAGAGATCAACAAAATCCTGCTTCTAAAGGACCAATAAGGTAGCCACTGGAACCACGTTGGATCTTTCTTATTACCAAAGATTCTCATCCCTACGGGTGTTCCCGATACTTGTTGTGCCCTTGAATATACTAGGTTCTTAGAAATGACGGTAACCAGAGAGAGTATTTATTGGAAACAAGTTGCTTTACAGAGTCCTTCAACCCCAGAATTTCTTGCCTGACATACAACATGATGAAATACACCATTAGAAATGTATTCCTTTGGGCTAAAAACATGGGGTCTTAAGATTCTTCAGTAAAATGTAAATGTTACTGAATGGTATAATATAGAGAGCCATTTTTCAACAAGAAGAACAAGTACTGTAGCTCTATTATGTATTGAGTATTGGTGTGTGTGTGTGCACGTGTGTGTGCATGTGTGTGTATGCACGCACGCATACATGCTTGTATTGTGATGGAAGTGGGAATGAGGCTAATAGAGGTAGAAAACCCTGAGGAGTATAAGTATGCATAAGACAATCCTTTCCTTTAGAAGTTTAGAGTTCGGTTGGAAATATACTCAGGACTGGGAAGAACTTTAACAATAATCTTAGACTGGGGCTTATAAACTCAAATGTCCACAGGTATCAGGTTAGTAGAGAGTTTAATGAAGTGAGCAGTGAGCAGAGAGGGAGTCCTGGTGAAGTGCAGAATGCCCTAGTTACAAAGGGTTTCTCGGCAGACCTGCCCTGTGTTTCTATGATAAAATTTTTTAAAAAGGCTCAGTTTTTATATAAAATACCTTAAAATTTAAATTTTGGTGTGTACTTCAAGTTAAAGCAAAGCAAAACAAAAATCTCTGGAGCCAAACAAAAAGCTCTACAGGCAGGATTTGGACCTTGGGTCAGTAGTTGATTATCTCTGTTTCAGTGGGTTTCAAAATGTTTAAACATTCAGGACCTTCCTGCAAAATAAATGTTATGGCTAAATCTAACATAAAAAGAGGGATGCAGAAGAACTGGGGTTGAAACGGGGTGAGGGGACAGAGCTTTTGCTACCCTCATCTTTCTCTTTCATCCCTAATCAGGATGATTGACTAAATTTTGAAAACCACTAACATAGTTCAGTCCCTTAGTTTTATGGATGAGGGACAAGGAGGACCCAAGAGTCACTGGCCTAAGTAACAATATTTTAAGGATAATGCAGATAATGTCTGTTTTTATGTAATGTAAGCTTCTGTAAAGAAGTTAAGTGCGGTGGTTCTAAAGTACACTGCTTGGATTTGAACCCACTTCCTAGGAGCAAATTTAAGAAAGGGCATTCAATCATTCTGCCTAAATTTCCATATCTGTTGGATAGGAATGATAAGCAATACTACTCATCTCATTAAGCTGTTGAGAAGATTAAATAAAATAACAAGTGCATAACATGCAGTGCAGTCCCTGGCATACAGTGAGTGTTCAGTAAATGTTAGTTATTTTTACTGCAGAGTATCTTTGCCAGTCATTAACATCATAGCAAGATTTATTGCATGTGACAATTAGCTGTCACCTACAAAATAGTCTTGGAGGAAGGACACAAGTTTTGATGAGGGCACCTTGCGTTTGAAGCATGGGGATCTTTTTTTTTTTTTTGAGAGAGAGTGAGAGAGTTAGTGTGTGTACAAGCTGGCAGGGAGTTACAGAAGAAGAGGGAGAGAGAGAGAATCTCAAGTAGGCTCCATGCCCAGCATGGAGCCCAATTCAGGACTCTGTCTCAAAACCCTGGTATCATGACCTGAGCTAAAATCAAGAGTTGGACAGTTAACCAACTGAGCCACCCAGGAACCCTGGAGCATGGGGATCTTGTAAGAGATGACAGACAATGGTGGGTGGCTTTAACTGGGAAGTTTTTCTTTTGTTTTTCCTCTGTAGGTGTGGCCCTTGTAACTCCTTAGGATTTGAAGACTTCACAGAGCTGATTGGTAGGCTTCTGACGTTCATGTAAACCAAACCATCATTATGATCTAAAGGGCTGCAAAGGTATGCAGAATCAGATTTGATATTTGAAGATTAAATATTTATAATACAAATAGTGTGTCGTTTAGCCTAATTTGTGGGTCCACACCCACTTTTCCACCAACAATGGCACATATGGTCCATTATACCCCTTGTCAAGCACCTCCAGGAGAGAGCTGTAATTGTCTGGGAGGCAAGTTTAGAAGCCCTTCTCAGTAGACGTTGTCTCTATTGTCAGCCTCCTTGGGATAGACATTCAACAAGTAATTCCTGAACACCTACCATATACCCAACTTTAGAGTTCAACTGTTTTCCAGGCAAGCTGGCTCTGTCAACCCCCAGAGCTGGTCTGGATGGTGATTCCAGGACCCCGGAGACAGCACCCTGCACCAGGCCCCTTCTGCAGCTCATAGTCCTTTTCACAGCAGGCACTTTAGGGCATCTGGTCAAAGAAGAGACTGGAGTTTCTTGGCAGGAGGAAGCCTAACAAACAACCATAAAAGGATTTTCTAAATATGTCCACAATCCAATATAACCCTTGGTAATTTGATTTGTAGGAAATGGAGAGCAGAACATTACACGCAGAGTGCTTATCTATAATTCATAATAATTACTGTAATGGGGAATCTATTGTATAGATAGATGTAGGAACACAAATTACACCCCCAGAAGACTGCACTTCTGGCTGACATAGCCCTTCACGCCCTCCTAATCTGCCCACCCTTTTGTGCACATCACTTAGTTGTCCAGATTTAAACCTTTGGGGGACACCTGTTGAAAGCTGATGTTTCTCCTTCTGGTTAGAGAGATCATGGACCCGTTTTGGAGAAAGAACTCAAGTACTTCCTGAGCCTAGTTGTTCTCTAGTATTCTGAGTTTTGAGTGATCACAATGTAACATTTGGGAGTTTATTTATATGTGGTATTTGTGATCTCGTATTATGACAGGAACAGTGTCCCTTCAATGGAAACGATAGGGCCTCTTGAGTTGCTTGTGCCACTGAAGGTTCCCATTCAATCGGGCAGAAGGGGACACAGCCCCTTGAAAAGGGGCTGCTGGAAGAAACACATTTGTGAGGAACAATAAAAAAAATGGAGGGAGGTAACCTTTATTTCGAATGCAGACTTCAGAACTGCATATTCTTTTACTCTGTAAGTCCACTTATCTTTGTTGAATTCTGAGATCTGTACCTATCTATAAATAAATATATATTTCCCGAAAGTAAGGGTACAGTATGCCATGTACTTCACAAGAAAATAATTGTGGCATCTTTATTCTTTGACTTTACGCATTATTTTCATAACTAAAACCGACCCTCGCATTCCACCCAAAAGAGCTTTCTGTAGCTGCTACTTCAAACACTGATAATAGTCTCTTTTAGTTGTTCTTTTCACAGTTTATAATTGTCCATCATCATTTGCTTTTGGTCTGTCTGGGAGACATTGCAAATCTGGCCACCACTTTATTTTTAGTGGCAGAGCGTGTCTACTCCTCAGCTGTTGGGAATGCTGGTCCTGGCTGCGAATCTTGTTTGCTTTAAGTTGCAATGCTTTCTGCCCCATGTGTTTTAGTTTTTGGAAGCAGCTGTATTGGTAAAACTTCTGGCTGAATTACTGGACAAAGCCCACATTATAAAAATCCTCAACTTGTTTGCTCTTCACTTCAAAAAGACTGTGGGCTGCCAGCTTGTCATACTCACATTACCCACATGCCTGTTTAAGTTTTCACCAGCAGGCTGAATCTCTTGGTCTCTGCCTTTTTTTTTTTTTTTTTTTTTTTTTTTTTTTGCAATTGGTTGGCCTATAGTTATTTGGTTTGATACTGATCTGTCAAAGACAAACCATGAAGGGGCTGGCATGAGACAGCTGGCAGCTGATGGCTCTCCCGTTAGCAAGGAGAGGGTTTTGGAGGGAGGATTTTACTTTTTCCTCTGGTCATCATCTTCAGACGAGAGCTGAACCCGGCATAGAAGACTTTCTGTTGGCTTTTGCAAAGCTTACTGCTCAGTCCTTAAACTCTGAATGTGTGTGGGGTGAGGGTGAGTCTGGATGTGTCAGCATCAGGGACCCTCTGGCAGTAAAGCATGGTAGGAACAGTTCTATGTGCCTAGACATCAAGAGGAGGAGGAAGCTTCAGTTGGTTGGTGGCCCATAAAAGCACTGGGAATTCCATGCTGTGCAGTTGTTCAACTGCTTAAATTGCCACCATATCACTGCTTTCATTACCCCTAAACTAATCCTTCTGTTACTCTACATGTCATCATGCTTACTGGGCCTTCACTGCCATTTCTGATTTTTATTATCACCATAACCTAACTGTCTTTCATCTTTCCTCATGATTGTTTTCTGTCTTGGAGGACTTCTGGATAGTTGGAGAGTTTAGTGGATGGAAGGTGAATTGATCTGCAGTTGGTTATCGGTATTTATATTGGATATCATGGATTCCATCCTCCAGCATTCAAGATAAATGATAGGTGACAAGAGAATTAACTTCCTTTAGGTCTTTGGAGAGTCTGGCTCTGACAAGGGATGTCAGTGCAGACTTAAATAGCAGAAGTCTAGATACAACTTTTGGAATGTTCTCAGCATCAAAACCTCAGTTTAAATAGTAGTAAATCTTGTGCTCGAGTTAAAAGCAGAAAAAAAAATTTCTGAGCACTGCCAAGACTAGAGGTGCAAACTCTCAGCCTTTGGAGTTGATCTGGTTCGCAGATGAGATTTTGTTTAGCCTGAACATTTATACTTCCCCAAACGACTGGTTTTTTTCTTTCAGCTGAGTTCATTGTCATCACTTAAAAACTTAAAAATTGGGAGATTTCACATAAAAATCTTAATTTCCAGCTTCTTGGGAAACTATGTTCTCTGGCAATACTGAGCTTACATTCTTGCCTATAAAACAACTGATGGAGTGTAATTGCTGCTATCTCTTTTCAATCAACAAGTTTAGCAAAGGCTCCATGAATCCCTGTCAATTCTGTTACTGAGGTCAGTATTAATTGCCACTCATTCCCATCTGCAATTTTGCTTTTTAAAAGGTAGTATTAGGAATCTTTAACATTGTGCCCATGTCACCTTGTTTCATCTCCCATGTACTTACCTTCTTAGCTCCTAAAAAGATTTGCCTTTGTGGTGTCTGCCTTCCTCTTTCTATGACAGACAGGAAATACAGAGCAGAAAATGACATATCCTCTTATCAAGACACTCAAGAAATAGGGTCTGTTAAATTTATTTTGTGTGATTTGTTTTTCTAAAGCTCTCATGTCGGAATACTCTTGGTGTTAGGAATAATGTTTAAGGCAGATGCAAAAGAGACTTTGTTATCTCTGTTAGATATAAGTGATTCAGGATGGCAGTTAATACACTGGGTGAGGAGGGAGGCTGAGGGGTCACAGGACTGTGGAAAGCTTAAGTATAATGAACTGTGAATCCTTTGAAGGAAAACAAGCCCTCATATCCTTCTCTATGCTGGAGATTACAAAAGAAAACCCAGGCTTGAACCCTACCTCCTTTCCAGACTGCATCAAATAAGGAAATGTGAGAGTCATTGTGTATTGTGTGGAGGCTCTCCATAGTACAGACTTCCTAGCTGCGTTCTATGTGTAACTGTAGGGAGAGGACCATGGCCAGAATAACCTCCTAAGAATTCGTTCACTACACTATGCGCCCCTTGGATTTGGGGCATTCAGTGCCCATCCAGCATTTGTGGGAAGAGGCACATCAAGGAGAAATCACATAAAACATCCTCTGATTACTTGACAAATATTTCTAAAGGAATACGTAGCACAACGTTTGTTTGTTTGTTTGTTTGTTTCTAACAAGGAAATCAGGACAAAAAGTGATCAGCTCCTGGCTTTTTAAAGATCGGCTCCTTAGGAAGACACTGCCATTTGAAATTACTTAACATTTTTACCCAATATAAATGCTCAAGGCAAGAACTAGATTTTTATACCTAGCAAATAGCAATGTAAATGTCAAAGAACATATTCCAGAGCATTACACTTACAGCTCTTAAAATGGCATCTTAGAATGGTATTAATCACTGTCAGTTTTGTGTACAACGTTTCATCAATTAAATAGCAAGAGGACCTGTCCTTTCATGGAAAGCAAATAACACATATGGATTTCCTCTTAGCAATTAGCTGAACATTCTGCATTTCCTTCTCGCTTGCAAAAAGGGTTTGGACTGAAACCATCAACATGTTTGTGTTCTTCATTGGTAAAGCAAAGCAGATGTGTAACAGCTTCAGTAGAATCCAGATTCATTTATAAAGTATCTTGTGAAACATCTTGATGTGGAAGCATTTCTGTATCGTTAGATCTTTTAGAGCTGGATAGAGGGTGACACCCTATAAAAGCTGCGAAGTGCTTTAAACTTTGTCGTGCCTTGAGCTGAGGTTTTCAAGACTGTGTCACTATGTGTATGCAGAGGGGAGTTTAAAACTTTCAAGCTTAATGTGAAAAATTTGTTTCCAGCAGGGACTAGTTTCAACTAGGTCTACGGATTTATAAAATGATGAGGCAATTTTATACAGCAGAGACTGATGATAGAAATGCAGTTTACATAAATGGCAATGGATTAGCACTTAAACCACTCTCCACGTATGTTTAAACAATCTTCCACGACCCTCAAAAATCTCCTTTTATAAACTTCATCATTTATCTGGGATTAAAAGGGCAATGTTTTGACAACATTGTTGATTTACATGTAACTCATCATTTGTTTATCATTTATCTGAGATGATTAGTGCCTGAACTTCATATGCCTGGAATGCGTATTACACTTGTTTACATTTTTGGTAGCTGATGCTCTTTTTAATGTACTTTTTAGGGCTCAGGTGACTTTGATGAGCCTTCTAGTAATAATCAGTCCCGTCTAAGCCTGAGGGAAGTTGAAGATTTATAACTTTTCAGCACAGTTGAGTTTTAGTGATAATCCTTCAAAGTTTTTAGTATTCTTCTCAGACCCTCGTCTCAAACCTAGTCTGACAAGATGTATTGGTCTCTGAAAATTGGCCCTCAGGGCCATGAAATCCTGTAGAGAGTCAGGAATACAGCACCAGGCATAAGTATCCTCAGAGTGTAGATGTAAGTGAACAAATAGAAATGTGGATATCAATGCAGCAAGAGAAACTCTATATTGGTAAAGTACACAAATATAAAAACATACAAACACATAAATTCTAAGCAGGATGTAATTATCATACTTCAATATTGTCCGCTCACCTAAAATTGCTTTTGTATTCATTTTGCACTTCCAATGATAGATTATGGCTGTTGCCAACTATTTATTATCATTTCCCCCCACCTAGGACCATCTTAAATTGATTTTGTAGCTTAAAATAAGAAGATATTCAGAGAAAGTGACTGAAAATAATTTCTATTTGTAGAATGACTTCAGTGGTTGGGCCAACGATTGTGCATTTCATAAATTTAAAGTTTAACAAGGTGGTGAATTTTTTTTTTTAAAAATTCAACATAATCCCTGTGACAGCTGCTTGTTATGAGAAAAAGCATTCTGAGCAGAAGACAAACTCTGTTCCATGGGTACTGCAGAAGGTGTGGGGATTCACATGTTGGGAGCTCTAGATGTGTCAGCCACGCTGGGCAGAGTACGAAGGAGAAGAAATGGCAGTAGGTGAGCATGGAAAGAGAATAAGAGGCAACTTCCACGAAAGGGGCCAAAGATGTCCACAAATAATTTTGGGGAAGAATTCCCGTGACATTTGCGTAAATTCTCCACATTACTTATTAAAGGCAATTCACAATCAAAATCTACATAATACTTCCAGCCTTCTGTAGCCAGAGTGCTGTTTCATTGAGTATAGTGCTATTCAGAGACTGGTCCAAGTGGGAGTCAGCTATGTCTTGGGTAAAAATGGGGTTTTGGATACAAATCATTACCCAAGAACTAGGTTAAAAATGCATCTTCACTACGACCGTCTATGTGCTGGAATTAAATGTAAGTGAATATTCTGAAATTTGGACTGAATAGTTATCTCAAGCGAAGAAATTGCATAATATGGCATTATGCAATTTTACAAAATACGGACATACAGGAACATTCCTTCTATTGTGCTACATATCTGCCTATAGAACATATCTGCAATAATAGGGATAGCTAGATGCAGAGGTTTGGGAGAAATTTAGGGGAAAGTCATATAGTTCTAGAACTAGACCAAAAACAGGAAGAATTGATCTGTATCAATATATACAATGCCCAGGTAGAATTTAGAGTCAACAGTATCTTCTTAGATGATGTATTAGGGAAAGTATCAAGAGAAGAGCTGACTGAAAGGACTCAATCTCTTTATCTTCTAGAACATAAAACCTCTGGATGAGAAGGTCGTGAGACATCAGTAAGAAAACAGTAAAGTAAGAAGAATATTCGATAGCTAGAATGTAAGGTCATGGGGTTAGAGTAGTGAATTGCTGGTGGAAAAGTGAGGTGCGAAAGGTCAGAGAACAATTTCCTTGTATTATTATGTATAAGCCAGATCATTCACTGTGTCATTGATTCTTGGCCAGATTCTAACTGGCTAAGAATTGCTCTTAAAGATAAAGATCTCAGATGAGGTAAAGTTAAGATAGTCCCTGTAATGGCTACAGCTTCTTAAGAGGGAAGATGGCAGCTCCATCTGGCTCACCTGGGAACAGTTCTCTGCCTGGCGTGGATCTGGTGCTATTAGTCTGTGTTTTATAGCATCATGTTGGTTGGTTTGAGATTAATGGCTGAGAATCAACAGAGGAAGTCTTAAAAATTCCCTTGTGAACAAACAAGCGAAAAATTGATTTTTAACTTAGACTCAATGGACACCCATTTACTGAGAAAATAGGAGCTACTCTTGAGAAGGAAGGAGAGGTCAGTGACAGCCATGCTTGGGCTTGTTCAATGCTTTTGAGTTACCTCAGTGGACAAGAACAAATCCCTGGCGACTTGGCTGCCACTGTGGGACTGGAATTAAGCAGCTTTGAGCCCCTGGGTAAAGACCAACTCTCTTAGAAACTTGAGAAATTAGTAGGAGGTGCTATGCCAGGGACTGGAGGAAAGGTCTCTAAATGTAGTTAGAAATGCCACTGAAATGGAACAAAGATAAATAGCTCCAGAGCAGGGAAACGCCACCAACTAAGTGAGAGTGTATGGGCTTTCAGGTCATCCCGAGATTCAGATTTACCAGGCACTGCCGTGGAGAAGAACTGAGATTTACATTTTGAATTGACAACTATGAATCAGCGAGACCTCAGTGTTCAGCCTGAAGCAACCAGAACTGTGGGCGATCCACCAGGGGGCAGTAAATTGAAGCATGGTCAACCCAGCTCTTGAAGCAAATTTACTATATTCATAGGGCACTTTTTGGATTTTATTACCAAACCAAGGAGCCATCACGATCCTTTCTAGAGGAAAAAGAGGCAGCTCTAGCAAACCTTCAGGAACACAAAGGCCTGATGTGCTGGTATGATTTGGGCAGCTAGAATGATATAGTTATGCTTCTGTTTCAGGGAGCCTGATTGCCCTGCAAATAAAGTCGACTTAGGCCAGCAGAAGCAGATTGCAAACCCTGAAGAGGCTGGTTATGATCAGGTTGGACACCTGCCTCTGTGTTTGTTTCAGGAGAGGCAGGGCGATCATACGCAAAGTTGCTTTGGTTCTCTAGCTATCCATCAGGTTTTGCAGACCTCAGGACACAAAGATTGCTCAGAAAATCGGCCAGGGGGAGGGCGAGAGATGATCCTATCTTTGCTTTTGTTGTTTTAGAAAGGGCTTCTAGTGGCTGTCAGCTCCCTGAGGGAAAGAATTAAGTGAATATACCTTTCTTCTTACATTACCAGCAACACAGACTCTGCAGGAGGCTTGGACTGCCTCAGAAAGCTGACAAGTTTTGCTCCGTGGACGTGCTAAGAGAAACTTCGAAGGGTCACAGTGCCCAAGAGGAATCACGGCCAGCTCAGTAAAGGAAGGTGAATCCAGAAACGGAGTATGAGATTTCATAATGTGAACAGGAAGAGTCCCAGAGTAGCACACACAGAGATCAGGATAGTTCTTTGTGGAATATGACCACGATATAACCAGAAAGGTGCTGTAACAATACATATTAGCTAACATTTATGTTGCATCGGCCATGTGTTATGCACTGTCCTAAATGCTTACGTTTAACAATTTACTTAATCCACACAATAGCCCTAGAGTAAGATACTATCATGATTGTATTTTGTAGGTGAAGAAACTGAGGCACTGAGAAGTAAAGATCCCAAAGCCTGGCTCCGTGACTCAGCCTGTGTTTTTACTATGTTTTTCTGTTTCACGAATGGGACAGATAATTTACTGGTCAGTTTCAGGGGGCAGAGTACCAGAGTTGGTTATTACCAGAAAGGCAGTTGTAAATTTGGGGTAGAGGGAAACTCATCAAGCAGGCTATTTAGAAAGCATTTGCTGTGGAATGCTATGTATTCCCTGTCTCAAACAACTGTATAAACAAGAAATTATGACTAAAAAAAAAAAAAATCTATATTATTCTTCAAGATTTCTGGCATTGAACTTCTCTTGAATGCAGCACTGTATTAAAAAAAAAAAAAAAAAGGTCCATGATTCAGGTTGCAATGGTTGGTCTAATTTTGAAGAAATGTGGTCACTAGTTTTGCAGTTGCTATCTTCCTTCTTTTACATAAGGTCTTTCCTCAAAGTGCTGAAAGCTCTTTGAAAGTGGGAAATTCAGCATCATAAAGACTGCAGCAGGAGGTGGCACCACTCTGGCACAGTGGTTGTGAGCACAGTGTGGTGTCTTACCCTGTTTTGTGTCTCAGTTCCTCTTCTTAATAGTTGTGTGACCTCAGGAAAATCACAGGAATTCTCTGAGCCTTAGGATAAGTTCTCTAAGAGGTGGGAAATGATCTTTACTTAATAGGGTTTTGTGAATATTAAATGAGATTGTGATTGTAAAATGGTAAAACGCCTGGGATATAGGAAGATTACAATGTAATATATTACTCTTATTATTATTAGCACTTGCTAGCATCATCTTTGGTCCAAACTGTAGAACACATCAAGTCAAGCTGTAGTACAAACTGTAGTACAGTTTACTGTAGTAAACTGTAGCTTGTCATGAATAGCTATTGACAGTACCAGCCATACTGATAACCCTCCATTTCTGAAATAAGTTTTTCACCGGGCTTCTGCTCTCCCCCTACCACTCTGACCACTTCTCTCATCTCACTCCTAATTCCTGTTCATCTTCTCATCTTCTTAATGTCAAAGTATTCCAAGGCCTTGTCCTTGGAACTCTCCTTTCTCTGCACTCCTCTTCAACTGTCTCTTATTTTTTAATCTGAATACCTTTTAAAAAGTAAATTAGATTCCAGTATAATGAACATACAGTGTTACATTAGTTTCAGGTGTACAATATGGTGATTCAACAATTCTACACATTACTCATCATGTAAGTGTACCTTTAATCCCTTTTACCTATTTCCCACCCACTACCCCTCTCATAGCCATCAGTTTGTTCTTTATAGTTAAGAGTTGGAGTTTTTTTGGGTCTCTTTTTTTGTTAGTTTGCTTTGTTTCTTATATACCATAAATGAGTGAAATAATACGGTATTTATCTTTCTCTAACTTATTTCACTTGACAATATACCCTCTAGGTTCATGCATGTTGTTGCAAATATCAAGATTTCATTCTTTTTTATGGCCAAGTAATATTTCATTATCCATTCATCTGTTGATGAAAGTTTGGGTTGCTTGGCTTGGGTTATCTTGGCTATTATAAATAATGCTGCAATAAACATAGGGGTGCATGTATCTTTTCAAATTACTGTTTTTGTTCTTTGGGCAATACCCAGTAGTAGAATTACTAGGTCATTGGTAATTCTATTTTTAACTTCTTAAAAAGATGTTATTTATTCGTTTAAGAAAGAGAGAGAGAGCGCGCGAGCAAGTTGGGGGAGGAAGAAGAATAAGCAGACTCCATGTTGAGTGCCGACCTGAGGCAGAGCTTGATCCCACAGCCCTGAGATCATGACCTGAGCCAAAACCAAGAGTCAGACGCTCAACTGACCGAGCCACCAGGCATACCTATTTCTAATTTTCTGAGGTATCTCTACTGTTTTCCATAGTTGGCTGCACCAGTTTGTATTCCCACCAACAGTGCATAAGGGTTCCTTTTTCCACAACCTTGCCAACGGTTGTTGTTTCTTGTGTGTTGACTTTAGCCATTCTGACAGGTACGAGGTAATATGTCGCGGTTTTGATATGCATTTCCCTGATTATGAGTGAGGCTGAGCATGTTTTCATGTCTGCTGACTATCCATCCGTATGTCTTCTTTGGAGAAAAGTCTGTTCATGTCTTCTGTCCATTTTTTACTGGACTTGTGTGTGTGTGTGTGTGTGTTGAGTTGTATAAGTAATTTGAGTATCTTTTTAATGTCACATTCACATTGACTACTCCCAAATAAAACTCAATTTAGACTCATATATTCAATTGCATATTAACATCTCCACTTAGATGTCTAATACATACATCAAACTAATCATGCAGAACCTTTGACTTTCCTCTAAAACTTACTCTATCCACATTTGTCCCTACCTCCAGTTTCTTAAAAAAAGAAAAACCAAAAGCAACAAAAAAAAATTAGAAAACCTGAAAATATTCTTGTTTCCCCCTTCCCTCATGTACTACTATATCCATTCTATCTCAACAGAAAACCTTATTGACTCCATCTTCAAAATATTTCCAGAACCTTACCACTTCTCACTCAGTACCTCCTCTGATGCCATCTAGATCCAATCTACCAATATCTCTTTTCTTCATTTTTGCAAATGCCTCCTAACTAAATGGCTTTACTGCTCCTACCAGTGCCTCCTTCAGTCTGCTCTCTACACCATATTCAAAGTAATCCCCTTAAAACTTAAACTAAGATCCTTTCATGCCTCTGTTCACATCCAGTGTCACTCGAACTGAAGCCAAATTAAAAAAAATAATTGCGGGACACCTGGGTGGCTCAGTTGGTTAAGCAGCTGCCTTCGGCTCAGGTCATGATCCCAGCGTCCTGGGATCGAGTCCCACATTGGGCTCCTTGCTCTGCAGGGAGCCTGCTTCTCCCTCTGACTCTGCCTTCCACTCTGTCTGCCTGTGCTCGCTCTCGCTCGCTCTCTCTGACAAATAAATAAAATCTTTAAAAAAAAAAAAAATTGCGCTCACTTCCCACTCTACCTCTCTGACATTTTCCCATTGCACATACTCTTTCTCTAGCCCCACTGCGTTCCTTGCTTTTCCCTGAATATGTCAGACTCACTCCTTTCTCAGGGCATTTGCGCTGGCTTCTCACTCTACCTTGAATATTTTGCTCTCAAATATTGGTAAAACTTACTCTTTTACCTCACCTTGACCACTGTATTTATAATAGTAATCCCTCATTATCTCTATCTCCCTGCACAGGGTTAAACTGGACTAAGACATGTGACTGAATTCTTTTTCTGCAGAGCAATCAACACCTATTAATTTGCTCTGTGTTTTATCTGTATTGATTTTGTCTTTTGTTGATTCCACAATTTGAATATTTCAGCTCCATCAGGCCCGCAAATTTTGCTGTTACGGCTACTGCCATATTCCTCATGCTAAGAACAGCATCTAGTTTTGGTAAATCATAGAAATAGGCCTGGGTGACATGATAGACATTCAATAAGCACTAGTTGAATAAATGAACAATTTGTTTATGATTTAGACATTGGTTTGGTGCCTTATTGTACCAATTACTGCCATCAACAGCTGTATGCTCTATTTAAATTTCACTTCTTTTACAAAGCTGATTTCAAATATTTGGCATGTAAATGTGTATACATATATTGATGCTGGCCTCTGCCATCTTAAATGTTTACAGTAATATCTCCTGCTGGGGTGTGTAGCTAGGGAAATCATCTTGGTTCTTATTCCCCTCTCTCCACCAAAAATAATAGAGAATGCCTCAGCTGAGGGGAAATAAAATGGAGATATGTTTGCTTTTCCTATCATTAGTATTTTTAATTTTTTTCTTTCTTACTTGTGACACCACCGGTATTGCAAACCACGGAACCCAATACTAAACTTTTCCTGCTGTTTGGAATTCAGGCAATAGCTGCCTTCATCCCTGCTCTTTCCTTGCCAACAATTGGAGGGGCTATTATATTACATGCATGGACTGTCCAATGAGCAGAAGGCCAGGTGTCACTTTGAGTGACAACCTTCCAGGTTGCAAAAACTGTAATTCTGTTCATTCAATTGAATGACTGTGTGGCTGTATGTCACTTTGCCTTCAGAATATCTCCTCTTAACCTCCACTGTTGTGACTGCTTTCTGGAGTTGATGCTGTAAGGAGAGGGTGGTGTAATGCAGAGAACATTGACAGTTTGAAGCATGTGCAAGCTGGAGCATATCTCCTGCTGCAATGTTTATATCTTTGGCTAATAGTGATATAATTCCTCTCTCTCTTTTTTTAAGTGACAGGTAGTTGGAATTTGTGCTTTTATTCTTCTATAAAAGGGAAAGCAAGCTCATGTGGTCTGTTAGGTAGGATTCATCTAGTTTTAAGATTTGGATCTAATTCCTCAACATTCCTATATTAACTTAGTTTAACAGAAATAATACAACTATGGTTGTGCTTAACTGATTCTGTCATCTTACTCAAAATGGAAATCACTGTGTGGCTGATTTAACTGCAGTTGTTTTCAATTGATATCACGGGTGTCAAGACTGCCACAACAAGCTTGGAAATAAAGTGATCTGGTGAACTGGCCACAGGTGATAGTCAATGGACTGGTGTTTTTCTTAGCAGCATTTAGCAGGGCTATTTTTTCTCAAGTGTCCTGTGATAGTAAGTAAAAACATCTATATTGCACTGACCAGATGGCAGTATGGTTGCCTTGGTAAGCTCAACAATTTCCTAAAAATTGGGAAGACTTACTATTCTTCAGGGTCAGATCTTGAGTGGGCAGAAAAGGCACCTTTCTTTGTGGTGTAGCTGGATTAGGGCTCAGGCAATCTCCTCTTTATCCAAATAACAGCAGCATTGTACTATGAAGGTCCGGACCCCTAGGATGGGGACTTTGACTTCACTCTTTTGGAGAAGACTCTTCTCTGGCTCCAAGTCCTTTTTAGAAAAAGATACATGAATGTATCAGACACTGCTACGCATTGCCAAAATTCATTTTCTGCTCTTCTGGAGATTCAGCTAGACTTATTTCCCAGTCTTTCTTTGGTTATGTGAAACTATACGATAGACTTTTGACCAATGAAATCTGAGTGGAAGTGATGTGTGTCACTTCTTTGTCAGAGTAGTTAAGAAGTAGTTCTTTCCTATCTGCTGGCTAAATGGAGGCCTAGATATGGGTGAGGTCACGAGACAGAAAGATCCTGAATTTCTGAATTGAGATTGCTTGACTAAAAACACCTGTGTTGGAGTGTAACAAGAGTGTGTATGGGTGTTCTCAGCCATTGAGATTTTAGGATTTACCTGCAAACAAGCATTATTGCCCACATTAGCCTATCAGATAGAATGAATAGGGAAGGAAAGATTCTGGAGTAAATAGGATCAGTTGGACTGCTCTTGCACAGATAAAGTAATATCAGCTGATTCTAGAGTCGGGGCAATAAAGAACAAAAAGAATTTTGAATAAATTTTAGACGTTAAGGACAAATTAAAAGAGATAAGATAACCTCAATATTTTAAGCTGAGATATCAGAATAGTAGTTACCTCAAAGAGTGATAATTGGGAAGAAGAGCTGAAGTGGGGATGAAGATCATGAAGTAGGTGCAGTGAATGTCGTTTGGCATACGAATATGAGGAGTTGACAAAACAGAATGGGAGCCTAGGAGGCGCCTGCGTGGCTCACTGGGTTAAAGCCTCTGCCTTCAGCTCAGGTCATGATCCCAGGGTCCTGAGATCAAGCCCTGCATCAGGCTCTCTCCTCAGGGGGGAGCCTGCTTCCCCCCTCTCTCTCTGCCTGTCTCTCTGCCTACTTGTGATCTCTGTCAAATAAATAAAGAAAATCTTAAAAAAAAAAAAAAAAAAAAAAAAAAAAAAAAAAAAAGAATTCCCTGGCAGACTGGATGTAGAAATGAGTGGAAAGCTTAAGAAAATTCAACATTGCTGCCTAAATTTGAGGAAGCCTTCACAGGTATAGAGGTGTGGGGAACTGGTATTATATACTTAGATTATTATCCACTACACCTAATCTGGGGGGAAGAATTGTCTTCAGCGTCAAGGAATACCCAGAATCCAACCACTTCTCATCACTTCCTCCTCTACTACTCTAGACCAAGCTGCTGTCCTCTTTTGCCTGGATTACTACAATGCCTTCTAGTTTCCCTGTTCCTACCCTTGGCTTTTCATAGTCTGTCCTCAGTGCAGCAGCCAAAATTATTCTGCTAAAATATAAGGACAAGCCTCTCCTCAATATCTTTCACTAGCTTTCTACCTCTCTCAGAGCAAACCCCAAATTCTCATATGATCTACAAAGAATTGTCCAATCTGTCATCCTTTCTGCCCTGCCCCTTGCATCCATACATCCACACCGACATACCTACTATCTGCCATCTCCTTCCCTTCGCTTCAGTTTTATTGGCTTCCTTGTGATTCCTATAATAAACAGGTATACTTTTGCCTCAGGCCCTTTGACTCGCTTTTGTCTGTGTTGGGAATGCTCTCTCTTGGAAACCTGCCTGCACGGTTCTACTGTCTCACTTTTTCAGACCGTTTCTCAAATATCATATTTCTAGAGAAGCCTTCCCTGGTTATTCTTTAAAGGTAAGGATGCCCCTTTTCTTCCCCTTCTCTGTTTAATTTTGATTCTTAGCACTTTTTATTGTTTAACATTCTTGATCTTTACTTAATTTCCTTGTTTATTATGTCTTGCTCCCTAGAATGTAAGCTTAATGAGGATGGGATTAAAAACAAGGAGTGCCTGGAGGCACCAGGGTGGCTTAGTAGGTTAAGCTGCGAACTCTTCATTTCAGCCCAGGTCATGATCTCAGGGTCATGGGATCGAGCCCTATGCTGTGCTCTGTGCTGGGTGTGGAGTCTTCTTGAGAATCTCTCTCTCCTTCTCCCTCTCCCTCTCCCCCCAACTCTGCTGGTGAGCTCTTTCTCGCTTTCAAAAAACCCCAAACCCAAAAACCAACCAAACAAAAAAACACATAGCCATTGCTCAGTATTTGTTGAATGAATAAAAGTTTCAGGGAAAGGCACATCAAAATGAAAAGGCTAACACCGGGGAAATTATTTTAAAAATTAAAACCATTGAGAGATATTCCCAGCTCTCCATCAGGCAAAGATGTTACTTATTAATATTTCTTCAAAATGCCTGAAATAATATTCAAGATATATTACCTAAGTAATAAAGTAATAACAAAATCATTATTGTTTTAAATGTTGACCTGGGATTACACAAAGAGTTTTGATCACATGTATAATAAAAGGTGTGGTCTAGAGATGTGTCTCTTAAACAAGGTGAGGAGTGGAGTCAGAGGCTCAGTCAAACCATCTCTGTGAATTCCATATCTACATCAGGAGGCTGGGTGCACTGATTGCTGAGAGGTTGCAAGTCAATAAAGGGCTCAAAGTTCTCCTTATATTTATACATCTTTGAGAGTAAAGAGGAATTAATTCCTGCTTGTTCTTTATTCTAAAGCATGACACTGAAAATCATAAGACAATATACCTCATTGCTCTTCTAACTTCTACAAACAATTGACTAATGATGTAACTATCAACTGTCACCTTTGGATAAATGTGTTTTAGAGAATAAAGGAAGTGTAATTGGAGAACATTATAAATGTGTAACACCCAAACTAAAGAAGTAAAGAAGGTGAAGATAATAAACCCTTGGCCATGGAAATACCATGATCACCTCCCAGGGTGAGGCTCAGGTTGTGCTGACCTCTGCAATTTTCCCAAATGTGGGAAACTCGACTTAATAATTTGTTAATGGGAGACTGTGTTCATCTTCTTTTAAAAAATATATAATACTGGGGTGCCTGGCTGGCTCAGTTGGTAGAGCATGTGACGCTTGATCTCAGGGTCATGAGTTCAAGCCCCATGCTGGGTATGGAGCCTACTTTAAAAAAGGGGTGAAAATAATTAAGTCAGTCCTATGAACTGCATGATTGATTCATCTATTTGTCAATACTGAATTTGTTTTGTGCTAGGCACTGTTTGGGAGACAGGGATGCAAGATTAACAAAAAATAATGCTCCTTGCAGATAAAGTCTGCACTGTAATTGGGAACACAGACAGGAAAATGAGTATTTTATTGTATAAAATATTATGATAGAATTACACAAAGTATGCTATGGGAGACAATGAGAAGAAAATGTCCAGTCGCAAAGCCTTTTGTTTGTGGAAACAGAGGATGCAATTGTGAGGAGCAAAAGCAGTATACATAGTTTGGCGCATATATATTTATAGTAATGTTAAATATAAAAATATATGGAAGTTCAAGTTTAAAATATTTTTAATTAATCAAATTGATAGTTGAGTTTATGGATGATGCAGCATTTTCATAGATGATTATGTGTATGGCAGTTGAAAATTTGAATCTGAAGCTCAGAGTAGAGGTTGGGGCTAGAAAGCAGCATTTTGATGTTGATTTATAGTTGATAAAGCTATGGAAGTGAGTAAGATTACTCAGAGAGTACAGCAAGATGGTTCAATTATCTATCTATCTATCATCTATCTTTGTATCTATCTATCAGATGGGTGGGAGAAGAGAAGCTTGTGACAGAAATGGTGGAAAAACATCAAGGGAGTTGGAATCAATAATGGAGACTTGTTTTAAATATCAAGGAGGAAAAATTTTGGAGAAAGAAATTCTCAATCCTGTCAAATGGTTTGCAATATCAAATGAAATGACTAAAATATTATTAAAAGAAAATACTGCAGATAGCTTCTTTAGTTGATGGATAGACTCAAAATTTTAAACGGTTTTATTACTCTTTAGAATACTGGGTACCTTCATATCTACAAAAAGTAACTCAGGAACTAGAGAAAAAAAAATCATTAAATACAAAGTTTTCAATGTGGTCTTTTCATTGTATCAGCAAACACATTACCTGGTTTTTATTAGTACAATAAAAGCTATGGCTTTTTCAAAAATTCAGGTTTGGATAAAGTCCACATGATTTCTGGATTTTCAAAATCTACTCTCTAAGACCATAAGGAGGATATCACATGGATCCAATTTTATGGTATCTCTATATTTTTTCCAGGTCACTTGTTTCTTGCCCTCTTCTTTCCTAATATTTCCTAGAGAGTTTCTCTGTGGTTTTCAAAATCTCACTAGCATATTTTTGTTATACCCGACATTCATCTTGTTGTGGCCTTAGATATTTCTGGAAGATCAAATCACAGAGCCTAATAAAACACAGATAATGGCATTTCTGACTATGTGGTACATCCATTTTTTAATGAGTTTAGGGGCCATACTATCTGGTATATGAAGAGCAGGCACTAAGGCATTTTGGGTCACTGGCGGGCGTCAGTGTGATTACTGGCTGGAAGAAATGTGGATGAGTTGGTCTATGTCTAATCATTTTGTGGCTTCCTGTGTGATACACTATAATGAAAACATCACCGCAAATTACAAGAATTGTCAAAATGGGCTACCAAAAGATTTTTTTTGCTCTAGAGTTTGCTAACCAAAAATGTATGATGCATTGTGTCATATCTATAGGCTGCTCTTGCTCAGTGGATGTACACAAAAGCTGGGCAATTAACATGTGATAAGAAAGCTAAACCCTCTTTGAAGTTGATGGATTGGGGTCTAGAGGATAACTGTTTCATAAATTGGAATACAGAAATAGGTTGAAAGTCAAGTTTCACTCTTTAGGCTAAACTCATATTTGCTTTTGAATACTAGGTATTTAGTTTGAGTTTTAGAGTCACCCTGTTTCTATACTTATTATTTAAGATTTGGGGTGTATGATATAACCGTTAAAAACACACAGACAGGGGCACCTGGGTGGCACAGTTGGTTAAATTATTGACTTGGTTTCAGTTCGGGTCCTAATTTCAGGGTCGTGAGCCTGAGTTCTATACTGAGCTCCAATCTCAATGTGGAGTTTGCTTAAGACTCTCTCTCCCTCTCCTTCTGCCTCTCCCCTCTGTTCTCTCTCTCTCTAAAAAAAAAAAAAAAAAAAAAAAAAACCAAAACAAATCTTAAAACAACAACAAAAAAGCCTCAAACAGACTTTCTTTTATAAAACTATTTAATTAAAAAAATAAATAAAAGTGTTTAATCATTTAGGTCCTCGCAGGAAATTGATATATTAGTATATTAATTGTTTGCTTGGGCCATGCAATGTAGATTAAAGTTCTTGGGAAAATTAAAAGATCTTAACCAATTCACCACTGAAACCACAACTAGAGTAATAATAGATACAGTGCAAAGTGCTTTTCAATGATTTTCTCACTTCCAAGAACTGTGGAGATCTGTTACTATTACTCTCCCATTTTACATATGAAGTGTCAGAGACGGGCATACACAGGGAGCAAGGGCAATATTATTATTCAAACCCAGGGAGTTTCACTCCAGGGTGCATTTCCCTGGTCACTCACCCAGTCTTTGCCCACCTCTGCATCGTTTGTGCTGCCAAATACTTTATCTCATTTGAGTTTCTCAGTACTAGGAGGCAGGCATGGAAGGATGACTATTTCTACTTTGAAGATGAGGCTCAACACAATTACGTAACTTATATAGGGTCTCATTAAAAAAAGAAAATCTGTGACAGAGCAGACTAAATTCTAGTTTTCTAAATTCTATTTTAGTCACTTGTTATCTGTTAATCAACTCACTTCTTTTAGAGAAACAAGAATTTTTCTTATAAAAAACAACGAAATACTCTAGTAGAGTATATGTGTGCTTTAAAACACATTAACATTTCTTTTAAAGATAACAAAAAATGAAAGCGAACTAACTTTTCTTTGATGCATTAATTCAACAGGTAGTTGCAAGGCAGTTTTGAAGGGCTAGAAATAAAACTGTGGAAGTATTTGGTTTAGAGGTAATAGCTAAAATCATCAGAGAATAATGGGCTTCCCCAGGGTGAAATAGTATGAAAGTATCATGTTATGGTCAGCAAGGAATGGAACCCCTCAAAAGATTTTGATGTGTATAATTAAGTTTGAAGTAGTTCAAGACTATTACTCTATTATAAACGGCTATCCCCTCCAAACCTAAAAGACCAAATCAATTAAGCATACACTGTACCTACCAGAGCAGTAGGT
The DNA here is from genome assembly GCF_022355385.1 of Mustela nigripes. Taxonomy (NCBI): domain Eukaryota; kingdom Metazoa; phylum Chordata; class Mammalia; order Carnivora; family Mustelidae; genus Mustela; species Mustela nigripes. Next base: position 128,094,584 of record NC_081568.1, on the reverse strand, counting down.
ACAGGAGGACAAACATGACTGAGACTAAGACCCAGGTTTCTGGGAAGGCTTTGTAAATAAGGAACAGGCACATGGCAATAGTTCTGATATGAGACAGGATGTGAGAAGTGCCACAAGAAAAGTAAAAAAATACAATGGGGTTCAAGGAAAGGTGAGTGCACATCTGGTTGGGGGCAATCCAGAAAGCTTTATAGAGAAACATGTTGTAGGATAGGTAGGGTTTCAACATGGGAAAAAAAATGTGTGGGGTGAGTGTAGTGGGGGAAGTTAAACAGGGTGACTTTAAATCTACAAATTGAGAAAGAGAATGGGAGGAAGTTTATCTTTTACCCCAACTTCTTAAAATTACACCTATTTTTAATGGTTCTCTGCAAAGAAGAGAAGCATGAAATGTACTAAAATTAAATCTAAAACTTCTAATTGATAAGGCTTTTCTTCCAAGGAAGTTGAAGAATTGTGCAATGAAGATAATCTGAATGATTATCTTTTGCAGTAAGTAGGAACTAAAAAAAAAAAAAAAAAAAAAAAAAAATTGAGTGCCTAAGTAATTGGCCTTTCTAGAAAAATCACTGGTAAGTTAAAAATAGAGTTAGTACCATCTTTGGAATTTCTTCTACTTCTCCACTTTTTAGTACAAATGATAGAGATTATAAAAGCTTAGTTCTGGGGGCGCCTGGGTGGCTCAGTGAGTAAAGCCTCTGCCTTCGGCTCAGGTCATGATCCCAGGGTCCTAGGATCAAGTCCTACATAGGGCTTTTCGCTCAGTGGGGAGCCTGCTTCCTCTTCTCTCTCTACCTGCCTCTCTGCCTACTTGTGATCTCTGTCAAATAAATAAATAAAAATTTTTTTAAAAAGCTTAACTATGGAATTGAGAAGTGGATACTAGTGAAATGAGTAGAAAAATGTTTTCTAATAAAGTTGCAATCTACAACTTTTTAAAAAAGATTTTATTTATCTATCTATCTATCTATCTATCTATTTATTTATTTATTTGTCAGACAGAGAGAGAGAGAGAACACACACAAGCAGGCACAGTGGCAGGCAGAGGTGGAGAGAGAAGCAGGCTCCCTGCAGAGCTAGGAGCCTGATGCAGGACTCGATCACAGGACTCTGGGATCATGGCCTGAGCCGAAGTCAGTGGCTTAACTGACTGAGCCACCCAGGCATCCCGCAATCTAAAATTTTTTATAACAGTTTCTTCTTAACTATGGGGAAGTGTACAAAGGTCCTTGATTTTTCACAAACATCCAAAAGCGATTTTCTACTGGATAAAAATCTCTCAGCTCATCATGCTAGAATGTCTGAGACTCATTAGAACATACCAAATACATTCCACTTATCAAATGAATGAAAGTACCAGAAGGTTGGTATGTTGAACACAACCTATGTAACAAACGTGTGGCAACTCCTCCAAGGACCTATTCGAGAGTAGTGGTAACAGCAGTGAACTCAGTCACTAGCTAACAGTTCAAGACTCTTCCTTTTTTCAAGGAACAAAGCATTTCCTAGAAATCCTTATCCCAAAGTGTTTAAATTATTAGCACTTAAATTGTGTTTTAGCTCAAATAGGCACCATCCTGGTATAGAACAAAAGAAATGGGAGGAAGGGAATCCTGTGTTGAGTAAATCTGAATTTGAGAATGGCTAAATAGGTTTTACACAATATTGTCAGATGATTTAGCAGAAAGTTGAAGCTGTTTTAGTGGACTCAAACTTCAACTCATGGAAAGGAAGAATGGAGTTTTCTTCTAAGTGAAAATAATGTTCTGGTCACATGATTTAGGGCCCTTCTAAACTGGCTTTCTTTCTATTCGATTTCAAAAATTTAGTGTACACTGAGAAAGAACTGCTTAAATGATGATAATAGAACACTCAGAAAGTCCTATGTTTAAATTGCTCAAGTTCATTATTTTAAGAGTTTAAAAAAATTAAGGAGAATTTTGGGGTATTTTGGTGTTATTCCCATATTCAGTCCCTAGTTTGCTTTTATTTAAAGATTCTAAATTATTCTTTAGAACAATTTTAGGTTTATAGCAAAATTAAGCATAAAGTACAGAGCTCTCACATACCCCTGTCCCCCCCCCACACGCTACCTCCCCCACTACAGGCATTCTACACCAGACTGTTGCGTTTGTTACAATGAATGAACCTACAGGGGCGCCTGGGTGGCTCAGTGGGTTAAAGCCTCTGCCTTTGGCTCGGTCTTGATTCAGGGTCCTGGGATCGAGCCAGGCATGGGACTCCCTGCTTAGCAGGGAGTCTGTTTCCCCACCCACCCTCCCTCTGCCTGCCTGTCTGCCTACTTGTGATCTCTCTCTCGGTCAAATAAATTAAAAATAAAAAAAAATTTAAATGAATCAACCTACAGGAACACATCACTAGCAACTAAAGTCTACAGTTTACATTAGGATTCAATTTGGTGTTGTACATTCTATGAGTTTAGACAGGTGTATAATGACATATATCTATCACTTTAGTATCATTCATAATAATTTAACTCTCTCCCAAATCAGCTCTGTTCTGCCTATTTATTCTTCCCCCACCCCTAACTCCTGGGACTATAAATCTTTTTGCTGTTCCCACAGGTTTTTCTTTTCCAGGACATCATATAGTTGGTATTATACAGTATGTTGCCTTTTTAGATTGGCTTCTTTCACTTACTAATGTGCATTTAAGTTTCCTCCACATCTTTTCATGACTTGATAGCTCATTTCTTTTCAGCACTAATATTCCACTGTTTGGATATACCAGTTTTTTCATTCACTTATTGAAGGACACCTTTTCTACTTTCAAATTTGGGCAATTACAAATAAACTGCTATAAACACCTATGTGCATCTTAAGTTTTCAACTTCTGTGGGTAAATACCAAGGTGCATGATTGTTGGATCATAAGGTAAGAGTACATTTAGTTTGATACGGAAGCTGCCAAATTATCTTCCAAAGTGGCTCTATCATTTTTCATTCCCCACTAGTAATGAATGAAAGTTCCTGTGCCCCACATCCTGGTCAGCATTTGGTGTTTTGATTTCTGGATTTTGTTTGTTCTAGTACAGTAGTATAGTTCTAATAGGATTTTGTCTGTTTTAATTTGCATTTCTCTAAAGACATATGTGGAACCTCTTTTCATATGCTTACTTGCCATTGGTGTATCTTCTTTGGTGAGGTATTTATTTAGGTATTTTGCTTCCCCACCCCCCTTTTTTTAGAGATGGAGAAGGTGGGGAAGGGAAAGAGGGGAAGAGAGACAGAATCTTAATCAGGCTCCACTGCCAGCATGGAGCCCAACGTGGGCACCTTAGGTCTCACAACCTTGAGATCATGCCCTGAGCTGAAACCAAGAGCAAGATACTTAATTGAGTCACCCAGATGCCCCTCTTTCTCCCATTTTAAAAATCAGATTGTTTTCTTATTGTTGAATTTTGGAGTTCTTTGTATGTTTTGGATAAGAGTCCTTTATCAGATGTGCCTTTTGCAAATATTTTCTCCCAGGCTGTGGCTTTTGACATTATTTTTCACAGAGCATAAGTTTTTAATTTTAATGAAGTCCAGCTTATCACTATTTTCTTTCATGGATTATGCCTCTGTTGTTGTATCTAAAAAGTAATCATCATACCCAGGGTCATCTAGATTTTCTCCTGTGTTGTTTTCTAGAAGTTTTATAGTTTTGCATTTTACATTTAGTCTGTGAACCATTTCAGTTAATTTTTAGGAAGGGTATAAAGTGTCTAGATTCTTTTTTTTTTTTTTTTTTGCACATGGATATCCAGTTGACTCAATACTTTAAAAAGACTATATATTTCTCCACTGTTTGGCCTTTGCTCCTTTGTCCAAACATCAGTGGATTGCATTTATGTGTGTCTATCGCTGGGCTCTCTATTCTAGTCCATCGATCTATTTGTCTATTAGTTTGCCATTGGGGATAATTTTTTTTTAAAGTATGAAGATTAGTTGTTATTCTAGATTTATGAAGACAAAAGAAAAACCTCTTCTTACATGTTCTTCTTGTAGATAAAAATATTTTAGTTATATTGATTAATTTTTTTCAAGTCTGTGTGACACAGTGGGAAAACAAAACTTAGTTTTCTTTCCAATGAGTTGTAAAATGGGATACTTAAATTTCTGGAGGAAAAATGTGGAATTTTGAGTCTTTTTAAAAATTTTTTAAAAATTTAATATAATTCATTTTTTTGGGAGAGAGAGTGAGCACAAGTAGGGGGAGGGGCAGAGGGAGAGGAAGAAGCAGAGCCCCACTTGTGGCTCGATCTCAGGACTCTGGGGGAAGATGACTTGAGCTGAAGGCAGATCCCTAGTGTTTTCTTTCTGCAGCTGATACTCAAACTCTGCACCGGATCCACTAACTTTCTACAGTGGTACCCACTCCTGCTTGGGGCAAAGAAGGTTTCCATGCCTAGGGGCTGAGTCTTGCATGGTGAATCTGAATGTTAAAGAATCTGTTTAGCAGGAAAGAAGGGGTGTGGTAGTGAGAGTTTCTTTAGTCCTGAGGCTTGCTGGAGGGCAGAATCAAGTGCTCAAATACCTCTTCCTTCACTACATTTTCCCTCTCTTTTTGTTCTCCCTTCCATTTAACTAAGGATTCCTTCACAAATACACTCAACTGCAAAAGTGGTGGCTCTACGATTTAAGTGTTCTTGAAGCATCTTTTGCAAAACACAGATTCCTAGGCCTCACCACCCAGAAGTTAGGATTCCTTGGGTATGGTTGGGCCACAGGAATCTACCTTTTTTTTTTTTTTTTTTTTTTTAAAGATTTATTTATTTATTTATTTGACAGAGAGAGTGAGAGCGAGAGCGGAAGCAAGCGAGAGAGAACACAAGCAGGGGAGCTAAGCAGGGAGCTCCATGTGGGGCTCTGTCCCAGGACCCCGAAATCGCAATCTGAACCTAAGGCAGACACTTAGGCGCCCCAGAAATCTACTTTTTTTCTTTTTTTGAACATTTTATTTATTTGACAGAGAGAGAGAGAGAGAGAGAGAGATCACAAGTAGGCAGATAGGCAGGCAGAGAGAGGGAGGGAAGCAGGCTCCCTGCTGAGCAGAGAGACCTATGCGGGGCTAGATCCCAGGACCCTGAGATCATGTCCTGAGCTGAAGGCAGAGGCTCAACCCATTGAGCCACCCAGGCGCCCCGAAATCTACCTTTGGAGCAAGTTCCTGCCACGTGTTCTAATGTAGATGGTTCCAGAATGCACTTTGAGGCATTTTGTCATTGAGGTAGTTAGATACTAATAAATTAAGTGCTGGAGTGTTAAGACAAGTATGTAAAAGTAAGCAGAAAATATGAGCTAAATACCATTTAAATTTCAAGATTTATTTGATTGCAAACTACCAAATAAAATAGATGTAATGCTCCTGGGAGGTTAGTGCTTCTAAGATTCTCTATCAGGAACAATGAGGATACAAAGATGTACATGCTTGTTTATGTAACTGATGGATCCAGATTATAACTAGCCTCATGAGAAGGGCTACAAATGGTGTAAGCATTTACTGACATACTTTGACCACGAGTTTTCTTATATGATATTGCTTATTCCCCCAAATTTGTGTTTTCTATGCAAATACATAATTAATGGGTCTAAAATAGAAATCAGATTTTTAGAAAATTTGTTTGCAAGTGCTGATATTTTCTAGGACAAAATTTATGTTGAAGCGAAAATTGATAGAACATGAGGGTGGAGCTCATTTCACCAGTTCATGAGTTCACTTTGTGATTATGAAATATTTTCTGATTTCATTTTTTTCATTTGATGTTATTAAAATTCCACACAGCCCATCCCCAGAGTATCTCAAATGTACCTCTTTCCTCATGATCTATGTGGGTTTAGCTAACATGTATTTCCAACTTAACCTAGGATCTTAATTTTTCACCAAGATGGTATTCATAAGAATCTCTTTTTTCATTTAACAACATACTGCCTTTTCTTTGAAAAATTATTTCAAGGGATGTTAAGAGAAATGTGGTAGAGCCAAACTTTTAATGTGTCAAATTAAATACACTGAATATTCTCCTTTTAAAAAGTTAAGCTCTTTAGTATTTTTCAAGGAGTATCTATATATCTATATATATAGTATATTTAATCATTGGTGGATATATAATTTAACCTATTTTCGTAACAGTCAGCTTAATTTTATTATTAGCATTTTAAGAACAATATGAACAGAGCTTTCTTATAATTTGTCTCTGGAAAGCGACTGTCAGCTGTCAATTCTATCACATACTCAGAACTCTTTATGGGTGAAATCCAACATTAGTAATTCCTCCTTCATTTCATGGACTAAGATGTTCTGACTGTAATATCTTGATTTACTCATTTAACAACTGTTTACTGAGAGTCCATCTCAGGCAGGGCATTGCTGTAGGTACTTCACGCAAATGAAGACATTTCTATCATTCAGTTCTAATAACTTTTTCTATTAAAAACATTTACAAGAGCGAATCTTTCAAACAATTAAAAAAATTATACAATGTGCTTTTGTAAATAAAGTCTTCTCATTTTACCTTGTATCCAGTTCTGCAGGATTAATAATTTTCTCAGGTATTAAAAGGTACACTTTTAGATAATTTTCTACACACATACAAGAATATACATACACATTTGTATACACTATTTATGACAAGATGGAACAACACTGAAAGTACTATTTGACAATTTGCCTTTAAATTTGAGTAAACATAAACTGAGTATTTGTATATGCCAATCTTCTTGCTCTTACTAGTAGAGAGCCTCCTATTATTGGACATCAACTTACCTTTTTTTTCTATTCACAATGACAGTATAGTGGATGTACTTACACACACAATCTGACACTCTTTTGCTAATATGTATGTAGGATAAATCTTTGAATTGTTAGCCCTGAAACAGATACATACTATCAAATGATATTTATGCCACATTTTCTATTGCTGTCTCACAAATTACCACAAATTTACCATGATACACATTTATTTTCTCACAGTTTCCAAGGACCAAGAGTCCAACATGGTTTAGATAGGTCCTTTGCTCAAGGTCTCACAAGAATGTTATTAAGGTGTCATATGGGTCTGGGGTCTCATCTGAGGCTTGTGGTCTCTTTCAAACTCACATAGTTTTTGGCAGAACTCATTTCCTTGCAACTACTGAACTCACACTGGGTTTGCTTCTTGAAGACCAGAGGAGAGATTCTCTATTTCTGACTCTGACCTCTAGACTTTCTATTAAAGGGCTCCTGTGATTAGAACAGACCAACCCAGGATATCCCTCTTAATTAATTTAAAGCTGGCTGATTAATTATACTTTCAAGTCCTTTCACTTTTGCCATCTAATGCAATATAATCACAAGAATGACATCCCATAATTTTTACCATATTATATTGGTTAGAGCAAGTTATAGGTCTCACCCACACTAAATGTGAGGGGACTATACAAGGGCATGGGCCATTGAAGTCATTTTAGAATTCCGCGTACCACAGTATTCTAAGAGTGTTATAATAATCTCTACTCTCCAAAAAGCAGAAAAAGACCCATAAATACAAAGAACAAACTGATGGTTGCCAGAGGGCAGGGGCATGGGGGCATGGGCAAAATGGGTGAAGAAGAGTGGGAGATACAGTCTTCCAGTTATGGAATAAATAAGTCATAGGGATAAAAGGTACAGCATAGGAAATACAGTCAAAGGTATTCTAATAGGGTTTCGGTTTTATGGTGACAAATGGTAGGTAGACTTGCGGTGAACACAGCATAATGTTTAGACTTATTGATTCACTATGCTGTACACTTGAAACTGATGTAACACTGTGTGTCAACTATAATTAAAAAAATCTATATTCTCACCAAGCTTCTTTAAAAGGACTTTAGAAGTCAAGATTTAGTCAGGCAAATAGAGGTCACTCTACAAATTCCATAAATCAGAAATTTTAGTACTTGGAATTAGAAGCTTCTATAACCATGGAAGGGTTAGGGAAACATCTAGATAGCTGCCAACAATGATTTCTGGCTGTAGCAACAGCGTGGGTGGTTCCTTACAACTCGCCAGCAAATTGCTAAAATCTCCAAGAATTTCTGGGGAGCTCTGACCAACTACTTCAGTCAGGAGCAGGGAAATGGGTGGGTCTCTAGAGCTAGTCAGAATCTCACATTTGCACATTTGTCTGGCTGCAGCACCCTCTAGAGAATCATGGTCTTTCCCCCTCTTCAGCTTCCTTAATTTGGCACAAATATATCTTATTGACATGGTACCTGGAACCATGCACCAAAAGGAATTTGGAGAAAGGTAATTCCTGGCTTCTCTCTTAATGAAAGGGACTTTAAAAGGGAGTTGGTGATGCTGAACTACCCACAACAATCTAGTGCCATTATCCACAAGTATTTCAACACTAAAAATGATTAGTCTTTTAAAATTTTGCCATTCAAATAGTGTGAAAAATAGTTGTATGTTGTTAGTTTTAACTTTCATTTCCAGTCATCAGTAAGGTGAATTACCTATTTGTTCCAACATTTGAATCCAATTTGAATTGGGGCTCCTAGATGGCTCAAGTAGGTTGAGTATTTGACTCTTGATTTCAGCTCAGGTCGTGATCTCAGGTTCAGACATGGAACCGTGTGTTAGACTCTGCACTCATTGAGGAGCCTGTTTGAGAGTCTCTCTCTCCCACTGCACTGCCCTCCCATCCCCTACCATGCTCTCTCTCTAGCAAAAAAAAAAAAAAAAAAAAAAAAAAAAATTAATTAATTAATTAATTAATTAAAAAAATCTTTATAATTCAATCTGAGTAGTGTGTATTTTATCTCTTAGAAGACACCGATACAAACTTGGGATATTCAAACCTGCTTCTACATAAAACATTCAGATTGCCCCCAGTCTCCTCATTCAACCACTGATTTAAAAGGAAAAGGAAACAGAGCCAATACTGGAAATCAGCATCATCTTTCATTTTCAGGCTTTTGTTCAAACTACTCTATCATAAAGAAAATGCTTAAACATTGGAACATGCTCAAGGATCAGATGGCACAGATAACTCTAAAGAGTTATATAGGGAATAATTAAAGGGAAAATAACACTTTTTTATTAGTATCTTAGTTTTAAACCTAGAAGATATCAATATTGATTGTTGTACTTTACATTTAAAAGCTCATTTGAATTTCTTTTTAACTTCATATCTTGTGATAAACCATTGTTTCTAGACAACGTGGGTAATACACAAAAAATATTATAGCCAAACCCCTATGTCATCAATAATTCACAGACTAAAAATGGGGCCTCCTGGCAATCATTGTTGTTTAAAAAAAAATCATTATGTTTAATCTTTACATGCTACTCAAACTTGCAAAGCATATACTAATATTTCTTTTATGTGACATTTTTTGTTTCATATATACTTTAGGCTCATTTTAGCTATTAAAACTATATGCCATATCCTATCAAGCTTTGTTTTTATTTTAGAAATGTCTATTGCAGATTCAGTGTTTAATCTGATCAACAGAAAACTAGGTGAACAGCAAATAAATTGCATTTCTTGGCAAGCCTGAAAATGATTATTTTTCATTTTGCTCATTATTGAATGTGTTATATGTACTCTACAAAAATACTATCTCAATTACATGCACTGAGCAACAATTCAACCCAATATATCAATAAAATACAACATTTTTAGAATGGTCCTGAGCAATTGATCGTATAAGGTGGAGAACTGCTATAGTAAGAAACAAATCCCTAAAGCTCAATGGCTAAAAACAAAGGAAGTTCATTTTTACTCATGGAACAGTCTGATGCAGGTGTTTCTGATCTGCAGGCATCTTTTGCCTCATGTGGTGATTCAGGGATCTAGGTTTCTGTTATCTTCTGTATACATAATCTTTCAGAACATGCAAGATGTCCTTTGCATCTAGCTTGCAGTGGGAAAATTCCCAGTAAAATCTTTCCATTGATTAAACTGCCTCTGGGAGGAGGCCAGACTAAATGTATGGCACCCAGAAAAACTATTCGGTTGGACAAAATAACTCAAGGAAATAAACAGATTAAAAATTTAGGTTTCCATAGCTAAACTTGCAGTCTCAAGGAGTGCCCCTTAAACTAGAAGAGAAATATGGTGTGTGTGTGTGTGTATGTGTGCGTGGGTTGCAGAGGGAGGGGATGCTGAGAATGGAAAAAACAGAAACAAAAAACAGGAAATATGAGACTGTATCTTGGAATGAACGATGGTCATTTCATCAGAAACATATTCTGGGGGGATAAAATCCTATTGCTAAAGAATCCATGAGACTGGACTAAAGGGCTGTGATTGCTCAAGATTTAAAACAGGTCTTGCGAGTCTATCCTCTTCTTCTGTGCAGGTGACTGAGAAATCTGTGCAGTCCACATGGGGTTGAATCTAAGGATTACTTCAACTGCAACCAAAGAGGACACGGAAAAGGGAAAACAATCTCAGGATGGAACCAGAAAGATTGTCCTAAGGTGTGGAATTAGGGCTTAACAAAGGAATATCCCCATATTCTTGATTGAAAAACCTCAAATTCTGTCACCTTCAGAATCATTATAGGCCAGTGGGTTCTGTGTGTCTAATAACCATCCTATTTTCACTGTGGTTACTATTCCATCACTGTGCATTGAGTGGCTGTAGGACAGATGGATTCACATTTGAAAGTGATTTAGAGGTGACTACACATCCCTCACAGATAATGGACTTTGATGAGGATGCCAAGAGAGTGGGCCTTCTGGCTTTCTCCCTTGGGGAGGACTTGAATGGGATCCATGTGTGGAAAGAAGGGAGCAAAGGAATGTTTGGTGCTTGGAAAGGCAGACTGACACACATATTTATGCCCTCCCAATGTTCCATCTGCTCCCCCACAGTTCCCAGGCTGAGTCCCTGATTGTATGGAACAGAGTTCCTTGTAGAGTGCCAACTCAGGGCAGGGCAGGTAGCCTGGAAGGTAAGGAATGGAATTGAGAGAAAAGATAAGAAGTAGAAAAGTTGAAAATGTTATGACACAATTTGCTTATATTAAAATTTATCTAGGAATAATACGGAATCCATCATCCGTCTGATAGAAATAATAGTAGCTAACGTTCATTGATCATTGATGTATGCCAGCTTCCGTATCAATTCATTTAGTCATTACAATTATTGCTCTGTGAATTGGTCGTATTATTATTATTCCATTTTACAAATGAGGAAACTGACAGAGAGTATAGTTAAGCAGCTTTTCAGTGGCACAGAGCTAGTAAATGGCAAAGATGGTTTAAGTGACCTCAAGCAGATTTATAAACAGAGCAGAAGGCAAAGTCAGGAAAGGTTCAAGAACCAAGGTTAGAGTACCAGAAAGCCCTGTTGTTAAAATAATTGGTATGTTTACCAGAAAGTGCAAAGTTAAGGATGGAAGCACCAGAGACTGGTTATTTCCAATTCTACTCTGTGGATTTATCTAACTAGGTGATAGTTATTTAAGGGGAGAATTTTATGATAACATTTTACTTAGATTGATTTTTCTCTCTTTCTTAAGATTTTATTTATTTGACAGAGAGACAGAGCACAAGCAGGCAGAGCAGCAGGCAGAGGGAGAGAGAAAAGCAGACTCCCCACTGAGCAAGGAGCCCAATGTGGGACTTGATCCCAGGATCCTGCGATCATGACCTGGGCCAAAGGCAGACATTTAACTGACTGAGCCACCGAAGTGCCTTTCTTTTTTCTCTTTCTGCATTTCAATTATGAACTTATGTGGAACATGTTTATCTGAAACACACCAGGTATTTTATAAGTGAAATTTCAAATTCCAAATGCTAGTTTAACACTACATAAAATTAGGACAGGACTTCAAATTGTACTTAAATAAACACTATGTATAAGAAAAGTTATTCTTTGAAACTGGCTCTTTAAAGTTTCCCTAAATGTAACATTTTTAAAGGAAAAAAAGGAACAAACTAGGCAGTTTACATTGAACTGGTGGTGGTTGGTGATTTTTGCTACAAGTTGAATGAAATATCTTATTTTTGAAACCAATTTGCTCTTGGTGCTACCAAACCATAAATGCCATCACAAATGATGAGGTATTACTGCTGCTACATTTTAAGAATTACCAAATTTAAATGTGTCATGGATGATATTTACCTTTTCACTAGACACTTACTTTGGTGACAGAACACTTATTTTATTTTTTATTGCAATAGTAATCACCCATTAACTTATTGGTCTTTTTAAAAATTTTTTTTTTTTTTTTTAATTTTTTATTTTTTATAAACATATATTTTTATCCCCAGGGGTACAGGTCTGTGAATCACCAGGTTTACACACTTCACAGCACTCACCAAAGCACATACCCTCCCCAATGACCATAATCCCACCCCCTTCTCCCAAACCCCCTCCCCCCGGCAACCCTCAGTTTGTTTTGTGAGATTAAGAGTCACTTATGGTTTGTCTCCCTCCCAATCCCATCTTGTTTCATTTATTCTTCTTCTACCCACTTAAGCCTCCATGTTGCATCACCACTTCCTCATATCAGGGAGATCATATGATAGTTGTCTTTCTCTGCTTGACTTATTTCGCTAAGCATGATACGCTCTAGTTCCATCCATGTTGTTGCAAATGGCAAGATTTCATTTCTTTTGATGGCTGCATAGTATTCCATTGTGTATATATACCACATCTTCTTGATCCATTCATCTGTTGATGGACATCTAGGTTCTTTCCATAGTTTGGCTATTGTGGACATTGCTGCTATAAACATTCGGGTGCATGTGTCCCTTTGGATCACTACATTTGTATCTTTAGGGTAAATACCCAATAGTGCAATTGCTGGGTCATAGGGCAGTTCTATTTTCAACATTTTGAGGAACCTCCATGCTGTTTTCCAGAGTGGCTGCACCAGCTTGCATTCCCACCAACAGTGTAGGAGGGTTCCCCTTTCTCCGCATCCTCGCCAGCATCTGTCATTTCCTGACTTGTTGATTTTAGCCATTCTGACTGGTGTGAGGTGATATCTCATTGTGGTTTTGATTTGTATTTCCCTGATGCCGAGTGATATGGAGCACTTTTTCATGTGTCTGTTCGCCATCTGGATGTCTTCTTTGCAGAAATGTCTGTTCATGTCCTCTGCCCATTTCTTGATTGGATTATTTGTTCTTTGGGTGTTGAGTTTGCTAAGTTCTTTATAGATTCTGGACACTAGTCCTTTATCTGATATGTCGTTTGCAAATATCTTCTCCCATTCTGTCAGTTGTCTTTTGATTTTGTGAACTGTTTCCTTTGCTGTGCAAAAGCTTTTGATCTTGATGAAATCCCAGTAGTTCATTTTTTCCCTTGCTTCCCTTGCCTTTTGCGTTGTTCCTAGGAAGATGTTGCTGCGGCAGAGGTCGAAGAGGTTGCTGCCCGTGTTCTCCTCAAGGATTTTGATGGATTCCTTTCGTACATTGAGGTCCTTCATCCATTTTGAGTTTATTTTTGTGTGTGGTGTAAGGAAATGGTCCAATTTCATTTTTCTGCATGTGGCTGTCCAATTTTCCCAGCACCATTTATTGAAAAGGCTGTCTTTTTTCCATTGGACATTCTTTCCTGCTTTGTCGAAGATTAGTTGACCATAGATTTGAGGGTCTATTTCTGGGCTCTCTATTCTGTTCCATTGATCTATGGGTCTGTTTTTGTGCCAGTACCATGTTGTCTTGATGATGACAGCTTTGTAATAGAGCTTGAAGTCCGGAATTGTGATGCCACCAACGTTGGCTTTCTTTTTCAATATCCCTTTGGCTATTCGAGGTCTTTTCTGGTTCCATATAAATTTTAGCATTATTTGTTCCATTTCTTTGAAAAAGATGGATGGTACTTTGATAGGAATTGCATTAAATGTGTAGATTGCTTTAGGTAGCATAGACATTTTTTTTTAAAGGTTTTATTTATTTTATTTGACAGACAGAGATCACAAGTAGGCAGAGAAGCAGGCAGAGAGAGAGGAGGAAGCAGGCTCCCTGCTGAGCAGAGAGGCCGATGCAGGGCTCGATCTCAGGACCCTGGGATCATGACCTGAATCGAAGGCAGAGGCTTTAACCCACTGAGCCACCCAGGTGCCCCCCTCTTTTAAAAATTTTTAAATATAAAATTCTACTCTTTATATTACTAGAAATTAAAAAAATAAGAAAAGTAAATAAACTATGGTAACACTGTGGTCAAGTTACACTTTTGTCTGTCTATACTTTTTCCATTAAAAATACACATATTTTAATGTATGTATTTAAAAAATATATGCAATGTCTAAAGATATATATAGATAGATATAGACATATATAATTTGTGCTGCTGCTATAATAGTATTAATTTTCTTTTCATTTTCCCAGTGAAGTATGATGTACACATTGAAAATAGAACCTAGCCTAAAAGACATGGCTTAAGACAAACGTTTGAATTTGAAGTAATCCTTCCTGAAAGCCCCCTAAACTTCATAAGAGATGCCCTATAGCAACAGATACAGATTCTCTTGTGAGGGATGAAAACATTTCTACCTTTTTAGTTGTTATAAGAAGTTGCTCACTCTAAGATTCATGGTTGGAACTCACAGGACCAACCAAGAATAACACCTATTTTAGTTCAAACAAGTACCTCTTGTTTCAGAAATGACTTAATTGATGTGACCTAATAGGCATACCATGCCCAATGGAGCAATCTCATCTTAGTATGGTTTTTTCTACATTTCTCATCACTGTTGCACAAGGGTTGACTTGTGTAATATTAATAATGTTTTCAAAGTCTATGCAACAATGTAATGAACTCAGAGAAGGCTGCACTGGCATAAAAAGTGCTGAGCAGGCACACTCCAATTAACACGGGAGTCTTCTGCGATTCACATCAGTACTTCAAAAGCAAATTATATGCGTCATTATTTTGCATTTTATTCCCTGGGATAAATCTAACAATATTAATGAAATATCCAAGGAATGCCCTGAAATTTTAAAGGATAAATAAAATGTTATCTTGCCTTTCTGCATATAAATTTTGTTGCATATGCCCATGGAAATTGTGGCTCTCATGAGTGAAGGACTTGTTAAAAAAGAATTGCACAGCTGCATTTTGAGCCTGAAATTGCATTTAGTGTTAGGTGACTGGTAACCCCCATAAAAAATAAGACGCTAAAATTATCCATCTGACTGTTCCAGAAATACATTTTTAGGTTTCCTGTAGCTTTAAAATAATCACATATAAAATGAATATAAAAGATCTTGATTAGTTTTTTACTTTTTTAACTGTAAAGTTCATTATGAAACAATAGTGCTCTTTTAAAATATGTTATTACTGGATAGATAATAATTTTTAATTTTTCTTAATATTTTAAATAATTCAACAGGAGATAATATAGGTAAGCTTGATGAACAAAAGATCACGATGTATTTCATTTATCTAATCAAGACAAATGAATAAAATATGAGTTCAGCCAAGTAAACATCCCAGGTAGACTGTAAATAGATTTTTTTTTAATGAATTAAAGAAAAAGCTAAGGGGAATGGAATGTTACAGTAGAGAGAGTCTGGGGTCATTAACTGCTTGAGTGATCAGCGCTAAAAATAATAAAGCAGACAAGAAGATTTATTCATTGTGTCTAGAATATTAAAAAAAATTGGTGACACAGAAAAGTTAATACTTAAGCTTGTGGGCAGGTGTCTGATTGCTCATTTTATAAACTTATTTTTTAAAAATATGTATTTTGACCATGAAAATGTACATATTTAAAACAATGCCATAATCTTTTCAATGTCTCCTTCACTTCCCAAGAACAGGATCTACTGTGAGTCAGTAGATGGGGGCTGACCCTCCCAGAGGGTCAGGTTTCTAAGGCATGAAGCTTGCAATCAATGCTTTAGCACACTCTATTAAGAGAATGATTATTAAGAACACCGGGTGAAATGTGCATTTTGGCAGAATTTATTATAGATAACATTGTATTTCTGTTGGCATTACAAGGGATGAAAGCTCCATTAACCTGTTAAGCACAGAGGGTATAAAAATGCTAATAAGTAGAAAATCATGGAAACTGGGAAGGCAGATTTTTACTTCAGTGCTGTGTTCTAAATGGATGAAAGAGATTCGGCAAGCAGTTTGTACAGGGAGCTAGGTCTTAACCTCTTTGTCATAGAAAGGGAGGGACTTTCTGAAAATGGACACCTGCTTAATCTCCTCCCTCCTCAGGAAGCCCTCTGGCAGCAGAACAAGTTATGTGACTCCAGTGTGGGCACGTAGATGCGGACGTTGGCTACACTTCCCAGCACATATTGCTCTCTGCAGAAGTCTATGCAGTCGTATGGTTGTCCCTGGGTGGCCATCTGTGGCCATTCTGCAGCATGTCAGTACTCACAGAGTGCCTCAGATGTTATTCTAGAGACCTGGCAGGTTTGTTTCCATTCATGTGCTTTGGGAGGTAAATGTGCAGAGCTGCGTAATAGAGACAAGGACTGCCCCCGAGCATAGGTGCAGCAGACGTCAACCTATGTGGTGACATCTGAGGGGGAAAGAAGTGCTCACAAGTATCCAGTCTTGCTTCAAAGGTGCCATGAAGAATGAGATGAATAATAAATATGTTCTCTAAGTGTGCTGATGTGAAAAGGCAAATTATGCTGGCTGATTTCAGGGCAGTTGGGAATGTTCACTGATCCAAAATCTCACCCTCTTCTCACAGTCCTTGCTCCTGAACTCATACCAATCAAGCATTCATTCCAGGAAAGTAAAGCTTTGTGCTTTCTAGGAATAATCTTTGGAAAACTACTTAGTGCACTGAGGGAGAATTTTTTTTTTTTTAAAGATTTATTTATTTATTTGAGAGACAGGGAGAATGAGTTTGAACGTGAGCGACGGGGGTGGGTGGGGCAGAGAATGAGAATCTGCAAGCAGATTCCCCACTAAGCACAGAACCAGAGATGAGGCTCTGTCCTTGGAACCTGAGATCATGACCTGAGCTGAAACCAGGAGTCAAATGCACAACTGAGCCACCCAGGCACCCCAAGGGAGAATGTTTTTATACCAATTACTTTTTTCATGAAAAAGACAGGAACTTGAATCAGGAATGATGGTTTGAGAAGACTAGGATGGAAGAAAATAATGGTTCCATCTGTTTCCATTCATTTATTCAGTCATTCATTAGCAAATGCTAGCTTTTGTGCAGGAGACACGGAGATTAAGGCTGTTCCTGACCTCAAATTCTTACCATATAGAAGACATATTAATAAAAATATTTGAATAATAATAATTCAAGGCAAAAATACAATTATTGGTATAACTTAATGGTTGCCCCCAAACAAGTCCTGTATCAAATTGTTTGCTATCTACCACCAAGGATGCTCTTAAAATAATTACAAAAGGTAACATGCCTGTTACCTGGTAACCACTATCCTGAGTTTTCCTTGGATTAGCTCATTTAATTCTCATTACAGCTTTAGGAGACAGCTCTATCTTACTATCTTTATTTTACAGAGAAGTTAAATAACTTTTCCAAGGTCACTCCACTAGTGAGAGAGTGGGCATCTGAGCCATGCCTAAACAAAAATGCTCTAGACATAAAAACAGAAATAGAAAGGAAAAGAAATAATTGGAGCACTTGTCTGAGAAGACCTAATAGCTGGTACTTTCAAAGTACCTGAATATTTGCTCGCACTAAACTTTTCTCTCCTAAATTAGAATTATAAATACATTCTTAATCAATGGCCCCTTTTGTTGAGATCAGTTTGATTTACCTAGTGGGACACATTTCATTAGGATCTTCCAAGACCTCTCTGTCCATGTGGAAGGGCTCATCTTCTGCATTAATAAAGTAAGTCTATTTGGTGATATTTGAAGTAAATAAATACTTATTTTCTCTATTTCCTTCTGTGTCTCTTTCTTTCTCCCCCCCCATTTTCCTGTTTCTATTACTGGATTATTCTCGTTTTCTTTCTAGAATTGTTACTCTAGATTAGGGTATTGTTCTAAAGTCTCTACCAAATGGTTTTAATGTATATCTAATTGCTTTTCCCTGCTTAGAATCTATTTCAGATAATAGCACCTTGTTTTGTATTTGTGGAAGCACATCTTGCCAACATCTAGTTGAGGTAGTTTGGGGTGAAGCCAGCCTCATTCCCTAGGGGTCTATGATCCAGACCTGGACAAACTGCTATATTTTTAGGTTAGCCAGGCCAAGCCAATAGCACTCAAGCCTGAGTTTCTCACCAAAACTCCTGGAAAAGAGATTATTTCCTTGGTATTTATAAATAGGTGAGACTGTAGCTACCGCTGGTCATACTGCCATTATGACAGAAGAACCTTTAAGAGAATAGAGCTGACAGAAGATAGTAGAAGCTAGGAATAAGAACTTTCTGACAACATTTCTAGACTATCCGAATCCAGTTATATCTAGAAAATCTCTGTAATTTTTCCAGGCATTGCATATAAAATTCTTTCTTTGTGTAAGCCAATTTACTTTTTTTTTTTTTTTTTTTGCCTTATAACTTAAGAAGTCCTGACTGATACAATGATCATAGATTTTTGCAAATGTAGCAACTGAGACAGTTCAAAGTCATTAGCAAAGAAGGGTTTGGGTTTGCTAAAATGCACTGAGAGTGGTTAGTCAAGAGCATAGAAGAATCGGGATATTTTACTGACAAAGATGGAGTAGCGAAAAAAATCTCCAGATCACGGGCTTCTGGTTAAGGGAAGTAGGACCTAGTATGAACAGGTGTAGCCCTAGATTTACACCACCATGTAAACTCTACAGGAGCAGGAAATTCATTTTAGTCATCACTATGTTCCCACCACCAAGCACAGTGTATGGCACTGAATGGGAAGTCAAATAAAATCATGGGTACATGAACATAGGAGGACATGATGCTGAGGGAGACTGAAAGGTTCATTTACTTCATCAGGCTAGGTATGGTGCCCCCCGGTATTGTGAGGAAGGGAAGTCAGGTTTAACCTGTAAACAATGGAGCAACTCTGCAGCTAGATTAAGTGAGTCACATTTGGGAGGTTGGAAGGCAGAGTGGTTAGAACACATGCTTAAAATCAAGCAGAAAATTTGGATCTAGGCAACATAATTTACTTGTTCTCTGATCTTAGGCAATCTAATTTAATTTTCTAAAATTTAATTTCTTCAACTGTGAAACTGGAAATATAGTATCTCATGTGTTGTTATGGAGATTAAAGGTGATAATGAATGTGAAATCTTAGCACACTGTCTGGCACGTGGGAAGGGCTGCTATCATTTTTCCCTTTTTATTGTTATTCATGTCATCATAATTATTATTACTATGAGTCAGAATAGTAGAGTGGAAGGCTCTAGACATTACAAAAATACCTTTCCTCTATTCCTGATCCTTTGAAAACATTTTAAACTGTATTTCTAATCTTGGGCAATTCAGATCTCTGAAGTACTGTCTTCTCTGTAAGATACACTCATGGAGAAATGAGGTTACACGTAAAAGCACTTGGTAAATTGCAACGCATAATAAGAATCCCAAACAGTATTATTTTTTCCTACTTTTGTAATCGGTGCTTTTGGTATTTGTTATTGGGTTATTTGACCTTCACTCTCAAACCAAAGTATTCATAAGAAACACCAAGGAATTTTAAACAGGCAGTTTCCTGGGCCTCACCCCAGGATATTCCAATTCAATAGGTCTGGGGTTGGGGAGGGGGTGAAGCTGTACTTTTAACCAGCTTTTCTACTGCCACCAATGCAGGTGAACTGTGGACATCTTTTAGGAAGTACCATTCTGTGATGTGTAACTAATTTGAAGACTGCCATGAGCGCTCTGGAATTCTAGATCCTGTTCAGTCCTGAAGCAGTGGTTGGTGAAGGCTACTATGAGAGCTGTGGCCCACTGTGCATCATCATTTCTATTTGTAGCTGAGTGGAGTTGGCAGCAGGCACAGGCTGGCGGCGGCTTGCAACCCACTCCTTGTCAAAGCACATACTGTTTCTGCAGCTGGCATCTATTCCCTGTACATCCCAATTATAACAGTATTACTGAGACTTGTGACAGTCACACATTTCATCACCTTAGGGGACTGGGCAGAGCAGGTTTGCCATGGCATGGGTGCCCTGCTCCCTCCTTTCCACATATTCATCATTGCTTAGGAATCTTGTTGGTTGTGTTTGGCACCAAGTGTTTGCTGTTCCTAACTGGGGATGTTCAGAGCCCAGATCAGGTCAGAGATTATGTACAAGCTGCAGGTTGTGGAGAGTCTACCTGCTGTAAAACACTCATTTTTGAAGCATTTTTACTATTAAAGTTGTCACTACTATGATGATCACCATGGTTCTGCTCTCCTGTGCTGGGCCCGTATGCCTCAGCAAACCATTCCTACCCCTGGATGCACATGGCTAGCTCTCTATAATTTGATGGAACTATAGGGTGCATTTCACTCCACCTGCATAATGCAGAGTTTTGAGTCTTGCATAGCTTTTTCCTCTTAAGGGAAGTAAAGGGACTTAATAAAATTGATGTTGTACCACTGTATGAAATATACTATTGATATATGATATATTACTCAAAATGCCTCTATTTAGTAACCTGGTTTAAAAAAAAAAAAGTAGCAAGTCTTAACATGTGTTAAGATCATCATCCATCATTTGGATTATTACTGGCAGTATGTTATATCTGAAGGTTACAATTAAGCAAGATACCAAATAAATAAACTTTCTTCTTTTTATTTTTTAAAGCTATCCTGACATGTATGTGGGATCAATAAATATTCCTGATAACACCTTCTCCTTTAGATCAGTGTAATATTTACAAGCTACTAGGTATCAGTTGGGAAAAGAAAGATTGCTTATAGTAAAATCTGAGATAACAGGCTGAATATAATCGATATAAATAAAAGGAATGACTGGCAAATGTAAATGTGAACAATAAATGCAGTAGTAGCCACCTTACAGACACAATTAATCGTAAGCTACACTTGTGTGTTATGCAATATCTCTCAGAACAATTATTAGCAAAGGTCCTAGAATTTAAGAAGATGCAGGAATTAATAAAGGAATTAGCTTTTTTTTGAGTGTTGTGGTCTATAATTAAAAGGAAATAGGTGGAGTTTGGAAGAGAAAAAGAAAATGGTCATGGGCTTTATGAGAATATAAACCAAACAAGTGAAGTTCAGAGGATGAGGATTCTCTCGCTGTACAGGAAATAGATAGGATCTGATATCAATTTAGTAATGGCCTTTAAAAACTGGATATAAAAATTAATATAGAAGGTGGTCAATTGTTGTCCCCATTACATTTTAGCAAGAACAAAGGGAAATGTGCCTTAATGCAGAGTCTGATAGATTTAGATTTGAAGTTGATGCTTTTAGAAAGAGAACAATTCCTGAAGGATGGAATTGTGAGAGAGAGCTCTAAAAGACAACACAATCTCTATTGTTTGTTAGGATGGTTTTTGAATGGCTGTTGCTAATGCAGGAAAGGTCATAGTATTTTGTAATACTATGTATGTAATACTTTGTAATACTATGATTAAACCTAGTTGTAGCATGATACACAGGAGGAACAGGCAATTGCTGTGAGAGAAGTTCCTAGAATTGCCTCAAACTCAAAGGTTAAAAGAAATGACAGGGAAGTTTTCAGTTTAACTTGGAGCACACAGCTAGAGCTGTAGGAAGACTAGTGACACACACTGATCTGAGGTAAATTTCCTGTTGGAGAAGTGCCACAGAGACTGAAAGAGTGGCATGGCTGAAAATATCAATTAGAACAGTCACAACCCAGGGAATTGATAAGACAATTCTCATCCTAATTTATATCCATGATGATGAATAGTCATTTCTTTGAATACAACAGGCACCACTGATTTCCTTATTCTTTCAAAACACTGATAAAATTACTTTACCCTAAAATTAATTTTTTTATTGTGGTAAAACACACATAGCACAAAATTTACCTTTTTAACGATTTTTAAGTATACAATTGGGTGGCATTAAATATCTTCACAATGCTGAGTGACCGTCATCACTATGTCTCCAGAACTTTTTCAGATTCCCAAACTGGAACTGTGTACCCATTAAACAATAATTCCCCATCTGTCCTTCCAATAACATGACTTTTATAATTAATCATATTAATAAACTGTTGATTAGTGGGTATGTAGTAGTTTTGTCAAGAGGAGAAATCTAATTGTGGTTATCCTACCTTAAGGAAAAAAAAATGTGAGCATATTACCATCCAAAGGATATGCTCATTCATGGTAACAAGTCATAGAACTGGAAGAAGAAAAATCTATTACAATTTTTTAAAAAAAATTTAAAAACAGGGTGCACTGGAAACTACAGAGGTCATTCTTTTCTCCTCTTCACCAATTTGTACACATGTGAATATTCAGGTTTGGGTTGGAAATACTTTCTCATTTGAAACTATATTGTTACCAGGCTGTAGCTGTAATATAGTTGATGTTTGAGTTTGTGTTAGTAAATAATTGGCTCACGGATGACGAGAAGATGATGAATTTTATGTTACAGAAACACATCTCCAGACTGCTGTGCCTTCCAAAGTGGTTACATTTTGGATTTCTAATGACCACAGTTCAGTAATAGATTATAAATACCAGTAACTTTGATGTAGAGAATTTAACATTCTGGATTCAACTTCATTTTAGCTGCCGTAAAATATTTGTTGTTTGTATTTCTAAAAAAAAAAAAAATAGCAGTGCTATTTTTATCATTGTTTATTGGCTATAAGATCAAAACAAAACGGGCTCCATTAACATATATAATTGTCTGTAGGATGTGCACAAAAATAATTTAAAAACTGAAATGGTTATCTAACCATCTAAGTAAAGTAAGGTCTATGTCAAATTTCATTTTTTTAAAAAAGTTATCTCTCCTCACTCTTCTCTTTATCCCTGTTGCTCTGCAATTTCACCATGCTGTGCCTAGGTTGGCGCTACTTTTACTTACATGTTTTGCCTTTTATCTTAGGTTTCGGAAACCTCAGTTATTAGCTCTTTAAATATAATTTATCTTCCAGCTCTTTTTGGTAGACTGTATCAATCTATTTTTTGGTGCCACATTCTGAGTGGGTTGGTTAATCCTATCTCCTAATTAATTGAACTTCTCTGTGTTAATAAGGTTTTTAGAAAATTCAATAAATACTTCTGTTTTAAATTTCCAATTGGTTCTATTTTTAAAAATCTGTTCTTAATTTGTTTATGCCTATTTTGCTTCATTCTTATTTTTTCATTTTTTTTAAAAGATTTTACTTATTTATTTGACAGATCACAAGTAGATAGAGAGGCAGGCAGAGAGATAGAAGGAAGCAGGCTCCCTGCTGAGCAGGGCTCGATCCCAGGACCCTGGGATCTTGACCTGAGCCAAAGGCAGAAGCTTGAACCCACTGAGCTACCTACTACCCCATTTTTTTTACTTTTTGAAGATACATTTATTTTTTAAGGAACTAAAAAAGTTTATTACACTCATTTTGAAATAATAAAAAAAAATTCCCGCTTAATTGGTAGTGATATCATGTGAATGACTATTCCAGGGCTTTGGAATAATCACTCCTAACTTTGTCATGAGTAAGCTGTCCTCCCTGACTGCCTGCTGCCTTCTGCCCCCAAAACTCATTATTGCTTGCCCTCTAATTTTGGGCAAGATCCCCCTGCCCTGGGATCTTGACCCAGACCTTAACACTGAGCTAGCTGGTGAGCAGCAAAGCCTGGGTCCTGCCTAAGAGAAGTCTTTTGGTATTTCAATTTCTGAATGGTCACAGTTTTATTTAAGAGTAGCCTCAGGCAATGGAGAGTTTTGACAGCATCCTTTCATTGGCCAGCAATCTAGTTTGATGATCTCTATGTCTCTCTTTGAATCTTAATGGAACCACAGATTCAGCCTTTACTTTTTTTTTTTTTTTTTAAGATTTTATTTATTTACTTGAGAGAGAGACAGTGAGAGAGAGCATGAACGAGGAGAAGGTCAGAGAGAGAAGCAGACTCCCTATGGAGCTGGGAGCCTGATGCGGGACACGATCCTGATCCCGGGACTCCAGGATCGTGACCTGAGCCGAAGGCAGTCGTCCAACCAACTGAGCCACCCAGGCGTCCCCAGCCTTTACTTTTAAACCTATTTCTGGTCTGTTTCTGGTGCATATATTTTTAATTTTAATTTTCTTTTTTTTAGCACGACAGTTTGTTCTTTTCTATGTATGTATGTATGCATGTATCTATCTAACTATCTTTCATTACTGCTGTCTTTGGAATAGAGGAAAAAATTTGGCTTCGAACTAATAGTATTAACTTGCCTATAAGCCCAAGGTCTACATGTCGAGGAAATTAATACTAAAATCTGTTTATGAACTTAACAAATCAGCTAGTTTCTTTGAGCTCAGTATTAAGTAAGTTTTTTGTGTATGCTCTAGCTTGAAATTTGGGAGGTGTATCAGCTGATTTAGAACAAAGTCCCTGTAGTTATTAAATGATTATTTCAATGAGAAGAGAAGGGAGACATGAGTGATAAGGGGCTGTATGGCTTCTAATAGCTCAATGATTCATAAGTACACATCTACAGTCCATTATTTTGATATTTGTATATATTTTATGTAAAAGCAATTTTTGTCTTGAATGATGAGCAATTTTCTCAGAGTTTCTCAAAAAAAGTGTAAGTTTGGGAAAAAACACTTGGTCATGCACATAATAAGGGTGAAAATGGAAATACCTATAATAACCTATGATATTACTACTGTAAGAAAAATTGAAACAACTTAGTTTGAAATTTGAAGTGGGTCAGTGCCTTGAGTCACTAACTTTGCAAAGTTTTCCTGAGTATATTCCTTTTTCTAATGAGTTGTCACATGTGCTTAATGTCAACAACCAGCAAGGTGCTTCTTGTGATTCAGAATGGTTGCATTTGTCTGAAATATTGAGTGTATGAGTCGTTTGTAAAAAACTGGCACGATAATTAAACTGGAGTAAAGCAATGAGGTATAAAGAATATACTCACAAGCTAAATTTAAGAGTGATGTTTTGTTGAGCTGCCAAGAAAAAAAAATATTCCCACACAGCTTTATGAATGATATTGAAATCTTTGACAACAGTATCAGGCTGTTACCTCAATTTTAAATTGAAACTTCAGCCAGATGTCAGCAGATTTGATGAACTGGAACTGGAAAAGACTTGTGTCTTTTATTTTATTTTTTTAATTATTATTTTTGTCCTCAAAGACTCAGTTTTGCTAAGACATGATTCACCCAAATTTTGCCTAAAGGAAACCTTGTGAATGTAGAGCAGAATTAAGTGAGGCAGACCATG
Source organism: Mustela nigripes (assembly GCF_022355385.1). Taxonomy (NCBI): domain Eukaryota; kingdom Metazoa; phylum Chordata; class Mammalia; order Carnivora; family Mustelidae; genus Mustela; species Mustela nigripes. The sequence continues at coordinate 128,069,352 of NC_081568.1, read as the reverse complement.
CTTTTCAGCTGATCCGCACATAAGAATATCTGTTCTGGGAGTGGACAGAAAAATAGGGGTTAGGTAAACGTGTCTCTTTCTATCCTTGAAGAGAAGGCTGGGCAACTGGAAAGAAATCTTTATGCACACTGCTGGCAGGGAAATTCTAATGGTACTTTAAGCCTGATTTGGCACACCATGTAACTCTTCCAGGCACAATGCACAATTTTCATAAACAGATTGAACTGAAAGATTCCCTGCCATTGTTTTGCCATTCAGCTGACCCTGAGTGTAACTACACAAGATATTTTAGCCTAGGTTCTATGCAATATTTTTTTACAGTTAAAAGACTGATATTTTGGGATTCACAAAAGTTATGGACATGATTTATAAAAGCAATGATTTGTTGCTTATTTTTAAGTGTTAAATCAAAAAATTGCTAAACATGTTTCTTTGGAAATATCTATGACCCAAATGGCTCTTTTCATCAAACCAGTATAGTCAGGGCGCCTGGGTGGCTCAGTGGGTTAAAGCCTCTGCCTTCGGCTCAGGTCATGATCTCGGGGTCCTGGGATCGAGCCCCGCATCAGGCTCTCTGCTCCGCGGGGAGTCTGCTTCCCCCTCTCTCTCTGCCTGCCTCTCTGCCTACTTGTGATCTCTGTCTGTCAAATAAATAAATAAAATCTTAAAAAAAAAAGTATAGTCTATTTTTTAAGAATTCATTAAGATGTTCAGGAAAAAAAATCCAGTAACCATGGATTTTTGAAATAAATATGGTTTGTTAATTCCCCACCTCTTCTAGTAAAAGGTCAGTAAAACTTTTTGATCTTTTTTCTGCTTTTCCTGGAAATATCATTTGTGTTTCCATTATGTATTTTTCTGTGTGAAGTTCCACAAGCTTTTTATTTAAAGATTTATTTATTTGAGAGAGAGAAAGAGTGTGCAAGTGGAGAGAGGGGCAGAGAGAGAGGGAGAGGGGCAGCAGACTCCCTCCTGAGCGTGATCCCTAGATCACTACCAGGGCTGAAACCAAGAGTCAATTGCCCAACCCACTGACCCAATCAGGGCCCCCACAGGATTTTGCTTTGGGAAAGAATTATTTTTTTAACGTTCTTCACTATGTCAAGTATGATAAATATAATCAAGGTGTAAATAAAAAAATGTAATCAAAGGGTAAATAAAAAATAAAAATAACAGTTTTCTACTTTTCAGTGAAGAAATGAAGTGTGCCCATATTCCTGTATGCTTCAAAGAAATTCAAGAACTTGGCAAACAAGGTTGGTGGGTGGGACCTTGAATAGCGATTGGCTCACTTTGTTCATCTAAGGCACAGGCATGATAAGGAGCTCTCTGATTAATAACACTTTAATAATAATATTAATAACAAAGCAGTTCAGTTTAAAATCTTCTATTATGCTTAGATTACTCTATTTTCTGTTTTTTATTCATAGGATATTGAGCTCTGCCTAGGAACACCAACATCATAGTAATATTTCTTTAAATATCTTTGTTCTATCAAAGAGTGTTGACAAGAATTTTTTTAACCCTGGCAGAACTGTACAAATCAGTGATTATGTTGAATAGTTTTCAGAACATAATGTTATGTTTACAAGAATACAATAAAAAATGTATTTACAACAATCCAATCAAATTTCTAGTTTGCTAGGAGACTGCATTGCAGTAAATGCTAGTGAATTTTAATTCTTAATCATTCTATTCTAAATATTATTTTCATACAAATCATGAAAAATAGTGTGAGATAAAGATTTTTTAGTTTCCAAAACCAAAGAAGCTACTTCCATATATTTTGCTTTCTTTAAAAATTTAATTCAAAATGCTTAGAAACATTCAGAAATGAGGCATGTCTGAATGGCTCAGTGGAGTTAAGTGGCTGCCCTTGGCTCAGGTCATGATCCGAGGGTCCTGGGACTGAGTCCCACAGGGAGCCTGATTCTCTTTCTGCCTGCTGCTCCACCAACTTATGTGCTCTCTCCCTTTCTCTCTGACAAATAAATAAATAAAGTAATAAACTCTTTCAAAAAAAATTCAGAAATGAAAATAAGTATGCTGTGATGCACTACTTTACAACCTAAGAAATAATACATTATCTATACAATTAAAGCTAAAATTCATCCCTCCTGATTCCATCTGCCTTTACCTCTGCCCTCCTCTGTGGAAACCACTCTCCTGAACTTTATATTTAGAGTTCCTGCAGATTTCTTATAATTTTACATCATAAATATGATTTTATGTATATGGTACTATACTGGCTGCAGACTTCTGCTTATTGCTTTTTTCATTTCATCCATGTTGGTATATGTGACTGCACTTTATTTATTTTCTGTGAATGACACCATCATTCATAATTCTTTTTTTCTATATGGGGACAGAAGCTATTCCAACTTTTTTCAGTATTACAAACAATGCTGTATAAGCAGCCTTATTATTCATGAAAGTTTCTCTAGGATGTAGAACTAGAAGTAAAATTGCTGGGTCATAAGATATTCTAACTTCAGCTTTATTATCAATTGTTAAATTGTTCTTCAAATCAATTGTACCAAGTTTATATTCTCACCAGCAGTGAATAGCAGTGAATTTCTTTTTTTTTTTTTTTAAAGATTTTATTTATTTATTTGACAGACAGAGATCACAAGTAGGCAGAGAGGCAGGCAGAGAGAGAGAGAGAGAGAGAGGGAAGCAGGCTTCCTGCGGAGCAGGGAGCCCGATGCGGGGCTCGATCCCAGGACCCTGAGATCATGACCCGAGCCGAAGGCAGCAGCCCAAACCACTGAGCCACCCAGGCGCCCCAATAGCAGTGAATTTCTATGTTCTTGTCAACTCTTGATATAGTCAGATTATTGTTTCTTAATCTGATTAGTGGAAAATGTTATTTCATTGGTGTTTAAGTGGTACATTCCATTCTATATAAGGAGGGGCCTTTTTATTGACTGATTGATTATTCATAATTCCTCTTTTGTGAATTGTTTAGCTTACAATGCTTGCTAATTTTCTTTGAGGTATTTATCTTTTCCTTATTAGTTGGTAAGTTTTTGAAAAATTATGCATACTAATCATCTATTTGTTACATGTTTTGCCTATACCTTCTCCTGGTCCATGTTTGATACTTTTAATACTTTCTTTTTTTAAAGAAGAGTGACAGATTTTAGTGGAAGAACTAGTATATATGTATATAACTAGTACATATGTTTATCACATACACATATACATATGCACTTATGCATACAAGAATAAATAATACACACACAGAATAAAATACCTAGAATAATATATACCAAGATGATGTCTCCATGTGCTGGAACTAAAATTTTTTTCTTTTTAAGATCATCTGGGACCTTTTAGTTTCCAGTCAGCATGTAAGCAGGCTGGAAGCTGCCACTTTCTTTTAACAACAAATAAGAAGCTGAACAAAGTGAAAAATAAACAACTTTTCTTAGATCCATATGAAAAGTGAGGCCATAGGACAAACTTCCTCCCCCAAACTGGAAAGACAGGCAAATACATAGAATTACAAATCACCAGAACGGAATCTTCTACAGAAACCAGTGCCTAGAAAGGAAAACCTGACACATAATTGACATATTGCTGGGGTTGCATGGTGAGCAAGTCCAAGAGATAAAAACTCCAGGAGTTTAGTCACACCTAGTCACTGGGGTGCCCCCACTTTGAAATTCTTCATGTCTCAGAGTCAATATTGGAGAGAGATCCCCACCTACTTCTGGTAGAGGGAGCAGAAAAGGAAAATATGCCAGAGCATTCTATACTTCTTACCAATGTCTGTCCTTAGGAGAAAATACTTAACCATCCTAACTTTATTTTTTTTAATTTTTTTTATCAGCACCCAACTGGCCTGCGGGGGAAAAAACACTCAGTTCCAGTTGGCTTGAGCCTTTCACATGGAGGAAGAGAAATATCCAATTCTTGCCACACTAGCCATTCTGTCTTACCTAAAGAGTAAAAGCCTGAGAAGCCTATGTGCAGTTTAGAGTGCAGAGGCAAAGGCTGACTAAAACACCGAAAATTAATCACAGGGGTGTAGAGTGCTGCTTCTCCCCCCAAAGCTTACCACCAAACTGTTAAAGGACTGAAATTGGTTCCTTTTACCCAGAAAGAAGATTGCGTCTGGCTATCAAGAAAAAAAAAACAATCACAAGACACATTAAATGGCAAAAAACACAGTTCGAAAAGCCAGAGGACGTGTCAGAACCAGATACAGATATGGCAGAGATGTTGGGATAATTAGACTTGGAATTTAAAACAATTATGATTAATATGCTAAGGGTTCTAATGGGTAAAGTCGACAGCACGTAAGAACAGATGAGTAATATGAGTAGAGATGGACATTCTATAGAAGAACCAAAATGAAATGCAAGAGATAAAAACTAACAGAAATGAAGAATGCTCTTGATGGACCCTTTGGCAGAATGCAGTCAAGGAAAGAAACTCTGAACTTGAGGATTTCTCAACAGAAATCTCCCAAACTAAAAAGCAAAAAAAAAAAAAAAAAAAAAAGACTGGGGAGGGGAAGGAAGCCCTCAAATGAATCACAGTTTCTGAGGACTGCATACAATGGCAAATGTAATAACATACTTATAATGGGAATGTTAGAAGAAAAAGAGAAACAAAACCAGAAAAGAAATATTTGAAAGAATAATGACTGAAAAATTCTTCAAAATAATGTCATATCAAAGTACAGATCCAGAAAGCTCATGGAACACCAAACAGAATAAATGCTTGGTATATATATTCATAATATACCTAGTCATATTAATTTCAAGCTACAGAAAATCAAGCATACATTTAAAATCCTGAATGAAGTCGGAGGGGAGGGGACAACTTTCCTACAGGGGAGCAAAGGTAAGAACTACCTCAGCTTTTCCTCAGAAACAATGCAAGCAAGTTGAAAATCCGGTGAAATATATTTAGGATGTTGAGAGAAAACTCTCAGACCAACCTAGAATTGTGTATTTTGTGAAATTATCCTTCAAAAGGGAAGGAGTACTGAAGACTTTTCTCAAACAAACTTGAGGGAAATTGTTAGCAACAGAGCTGACTTGCAAAAAATGTTCACAGTTCTTTAGGGAAAAGGAAAATGATACAGACCACAAATTCAGATCTACATAAAGAAAGGAGGAGCACCAGAGAAGCAATAAGTAAACAGGTAGTGGAGGAACCTGAAGCAAACTAGATGGAATATACCTCTTAAAAAAGTGCAACCACACATCCTTCCAAGAAACTCCGGATATGTGTATTTCCTGTAGCTGAGGTCACTGTCAGAGAAAATAATCTAAAGGTTTTGCAGACTTCCCGTAGTCTTTCTTGGTTGTTCACTTCAACTACATTGCTGCAGAGGGAAGAAAATGAGGATAGAGAAATGGAGATCCTGTACTCTGGGGATGAGGCTTTTTCCATCCAGTGTTCCTGTTGTCTCAGGTTGGAACATCCTTCATACCTTGCCAATACTTCCTCTACTGCTTCAGGGCTTCCCTTCTCCAAACATGAGGAAAGAGAAGGTAGAGTCTATATGAAGCTGATGAACCTCATTACCCAAAAAGTGTGGGAGATCCAGATTTTTTAAATTTTGAATTATTTAAGAAAACTCTATAAGGTATAATTGATATGTAACAACCTATATGTATTTAAAGTGTACAATTTGAAAAGCTTTCATCATACATATAAACCAATGCAAATGTCATAATCGCAATAAAAGTAGGAAGAGAGGAAAATTTCCTCAATTTGATAGGAATGTCTACAAAAAATCCTATAGCAAATGTCATATTTAACGGTGAAAAGCTTAAAGCTTTCCCACTAAGATCGGGAATAAGACAAGGATATCCCTTCTCAGCACTGTTTTTCAATATTGTACCAGAAGTCCCAGAAAATAAAACAAGACGAACAAACAAACAAACAAACAAATAAAAGGTATAGACTGGGAAGGAAAAAACAAAACCATATTTGTTTACAGATGACAGATTGTGTATGTAGAAAATCTGAAAGAAATGACAAAAAAAAAAAAAAACCCCGAAAAACACTAGAGCTAATAAATGACAAAAACAAGGTTGCAGGACACAGTTCATAAAAAGGTCAACTGTTTTTCTATAAATCCACAATGAGAAAGTAGAATTTGAAATTAAAAAGACAATATAATTTACAATAACACCCCCAAAATGAACAATGTAGGTACAAATCAAACAAAGTATATATATGATTTGTATGTGGGAAACTACAAATCTCCAATGAAAGGTATCAAAGAACTAAATAAATGGTGATACATTCCATGTTCATGGAAAGGAAGATTCAATATTTTCAAGATGTCAGTTTTTGGGTAAAGTAGGTGAATGGGTTTAAAAGCACTTATCTTGATGAGCACTGAGTAATATATGGAATTGTTGAATCACTATATGGTACTCCTGAAATGAATATAACACTGTAGGTTAACTACACTGGAATTAAAATTTTAAAAAAAGTTTTACAAAGAAAAAGAAATTTTAAAAAAGTCTGTTCTTCCTCACTTAATCTATAGATTTAATGCAATCCAAATCAAAATCCCAGGAAGTTACTTTGTGAATATTGACAAAGTGATTCTAAAATTTACATGGAAAGGCAAAAAGATTCAGAATAGCCAATACAATATTGAAGAGGAAGGATAAAGTTGGAGGACTGATATTACCCAACTTTAGGACTTAGTATAAAGACACTGTAATCAAGATAGTGTGGTATGGGTACTTTTCAGATTGGCTTTTTTCACTTAGTAATATGCATTTAAGTTTCTTCCATGTCTTTTCATGGTGTGATAGCTCATTTCTTTTCAGCATTGAATAATATTCCATGTCAGGATGTATCACAGCATATTTATTCATTTACCTACAGAAGAACATGTCAATTGTTTCCAAATTTTGGCAACTGTGAACAAAGGTGCTATAAATATCTGTGTGCAGATTTTTGTGTGGACAAATTTTCAACCCCTTGGGGTAAATACCAAGGAGTGGCCCTTGTGCTCTTAATTTATTTTCATATTTTCCTAGTTATAACCTTTAAGTACAGTGCTGAATTAGTCATAATGGGTGGGTGCCCCCCCAGCTTTATTAAAATATAACTAATTTATTACATTTTACAAGTTTAAGGTATACAACATGATTTGTATATGTTTATGCTATAAAATGATTACCCCAATAAGTTTAGTGAACACATTCATCACCTCACATACTTAAAATTTTTAAGATACACATTCTCAGCAACTTTCAATTATACAACACAGTACTGTTACCATGCTGTACATTACATTCATAGAATGTATTTATCTTGCAAGTGGAAGTTTGTATCTTTAGATCATCTTCACCCATTTCTTCCATCCCCTGCCCTCTTCCTTTGGCAACTACCAATCTTTGCTCTATTTTTAAAGTTCATTTCTCTTCAGGTTTCACATATAAGTGAGATCATACAGTATTTTTCTTTATATGATTTATTTTACTTATCATAATACTGTCAAGTTTCATTCAAGTTGTCACAAATGGCAAGATTTTCTTTTTTGTGAATAAGTAGCATTCCTATATATACATATACATATATATTATATATATACACACATACACACATATATGTGTATATATATACATACACACACACATATACATATGTATACATTTTCTTTTTCCATTCATCTATTGAGGAACACAGAGGATGTCTTGGCTACTGTAATGCTGCAATGAACAGGGGTTTAGCAATCTCTTCAAGACAGTGATTTCATTTTCTTCGGATATATATGTAGAAATAGAATTCATAGATCATAGAGTTGTTCTCTTTTTAATTTTTTGAGGTACCTCTATACTGTTTTCCATGGAGGCTATACTGATTTACATTTCCACAACAGGCTACAAGCATTCCCTTTTCTCCATATTCTCACCAGCACTTGTTACCTACGTCATTTTGATAATAGCATTTTAAAAGGTGTGAGGTTATTATCTCATTGTGGTTTTGATTTGTATTTCCCTGATAATTAGTGATGTTAAGAATCTCTTCATGAACCCATTGGCCATCTGAACACCTTCGGAAAAATGTCTACTCAGGTCCTTTGCCCATTTAAAAAAATTGAATTATTTGCCTTTATGCCATTGAGTGTATGAGTTCCTAATCTATTTTGGATATTAAACCCTCATCAGATATTTGCAATATTTTCTCCCATTTTATAGGTTGCCTTTTCATTTTGTTGGTCATTTCTTTTCCTGTGTAGAAGGCTTTTAGTCTGATGTATCCTACTTGTTCATATTTGCTTTTGTTGTTTGTGCTTTAGATGTTATATCCAAAAAGTCATTGCCAAGACCAAGATCAAGGAGATTTTTCTCTATATTTTCTTCTATGAGTTTTATGGTTTCAGTCTTTACTCCACTTCAAGTTAATTTTTTGTGAGTGTTTTAAAATAGGGGCCTAGTTTCTTTCTTTCTTTTTTTTTTTTTTTTTTGCATGTAAATATCCAATTTTCCCATACCATTTATTGAAGAGACTACCTTTTTTCCCATTGAAGATTCTTAGCTCCTTTGCAAATATTAGTTGTTTGTATACATATGGGTCTATTTCTGGGCTCTTAATGTGTCTTTTTTTTTTTAAAAAAACACTGGTACCATATGATTTTGATTACTATAACTTCGTAATATAGTTTGAAATTAGAAAGTATGATGCCTCCCACTTTGCTCTTTCTCAGAACTGCTTTAGTCATTCGGGGTCTGTTGTGGATCCATATGCATTATAGGTTTTTTTTTCTAATTCTGTAAAAAAAAAAAAAAGCTACTGGAATTTTGATAGGTATTTCATTGAATCCACATTAAGTTTAGTATCGACATTTTAACAATATTAATTCTTCCACTCCATGAACAAAGAATATCTCTCCATTTAGGTTGTCTTCTTCAATTTCATCAGTGTCTTAAGTTTTCAGTGTATAGGTCTTTCACTTCCTTAAATTTATTCATATGTATTTCATTGTTTTTGGTACTATTGTAAATAGGACTGTTTTCTTTATTTCTTTTTCAGTTAAATTCATTGGGCATTCTTATCTTACTCCTGAATTTGGTGGAAATTTTGCTCAGGCTTCACAAATAAATATATTTGCTGCAAATTATCAGATTAGAAATGCTGTTATTATTGAGGGGTTTCTCAAGAATGAGAATTGAATTTTATTAAAATGCTTTTCTACATCACTTGAGATAAACATATGGTTTTCAAATTTAAATTGCAAATATTAGAAAATCATAATAAAAGATTTTTTTACATTAAATTATCCCTGAATACTGGAATAAGACCAGCTAAGTTATAATTTTTTAAACATTGTGCAGTATTCATTTTCTAATAATTTCTTTAGGATTTTTGCATCTGTGTTCATCAGTGATTTGTTTTCTATGTGTATATTTTGCTAGCAATCTGACCTCAATGACTTTTTCCAATTAAAAAATACTTCCTTGGGCGCCTGGGTGGCTCAGTGGGTTAAGTCGCTGCCTTCGGTTCAGGTCATGATCTCAGGGTCCTGGGATCGAGTCCCGCATCAGGCTCTCTGCTCAGCAGGGAGCCTGCTTCCTTCTCTCTCTCTCTGCCTGCCTCTCAGTGTACTTGTAATTTCTCTCTGTCAAATAAATAAATAAAATCTTAAAAAAAAATACTTCCTTTTGTCGATTAGTTTTCATACCTTCTTAAAGGGAAAGATGAAAGAACTTTGGTGTCTGAATATTGGGAACACTTATTTTTAAAGGAATTCACCAAGATTTTATACATATTTTCCTTTTTTTCCTCCAATCCTGGAGCTATTTTTCTTCTTACATTTCAGTTTTATTCTCCTTTCCAATCACCTAGCACTTAATGACTACAGAATTCATTCATAATTTATACAAAATTTTATGACTATTTTCTGTAGGTTATATGTGCACATCTCCCTCATATATGTTATAAATACTCTATGCACACTTTAGTACTTTCTTTTGAATTTTCTAGGAGTTCAATAGTTATTTTAATTTTGATCTGGCTTTTATTAATGAAAGTAATACTTAGCTTGGTGATCTAAGTATTTTGGGAAAATTTGATATATCTTTTTAGTCTGTAAGTCTTAAAATTTTTTTCATTATATCTTTTACTCTCATTTTTGATCAACTCTGCTTCTCCAGGGTACTTTTTTCTCTCCCTGAAGATTGTAGTTGTCACTTCTACATGGTCAGTTTTTCTAGGTCATTGACTGGGTCAATGAGGTAAGTGTCAGAAGAATGAACAATTATTTTTGGCTATAACATCTGATTATTCTAGTCCATGCCATATTCGCTTATTCCTAAAAACATGACTGTCAACAAAATTTCAATGAATCCTGAATAGCTTCTGAAGGGATACTGAGTTCTTTCACTTTAAAAGGCAACACAAATCTTCTCAGTGGGAAAATAAATGATCGAATCTCACCTCATTCCAAATGAATTAGAGAGTTGGCAGGCTTGTGTGTCTGGAGCTGACTTACAGTACTTGATGCTAAAATGTAGCCCCTTGTAGTAGTTATAATAAATTAAGGCTTCTGTCAGAGGCTGAAGTCATGAAAGTTAAAGGAAAAAATATATTGCTACCCTTTATATTTTGGGCTCTGATAGGAATTTTGGTCTGCAGCAAGTTGACGGCACAAAATGGACAAATTCAATATTTTAGGATATTGTGCCAGATTTCATGTGTAGAAGCCTGTGAATGTCTTGCATTAAGTGGTGAGTTATAGCAGTGAAGGCCTAGAAAGTGAGAAACGGCATATTTCTTCAGGCCTGTAGGGCATGCAAGTTCCACAGTTCTCCCTCTTGAATGACAACATGGTCCAAATTCCTAGTGAGAAGCATGCTGGTGTGTTTCTCTTTCATAGTCTCTTCTGAATAATGTGAGGTGTTGTTAATTTAAAAACTGTCACTCACAGGGCATAAAAATGTTTTTCAGTTAGAAGTCCAGTGACAAGCAGAAGACAACAGCTGCAATGAGTACTCTGAAAGAGGGGATAATTTTTTGTAGCTAATTATCATTATTTTTCTACATGAAACATTGTTTAAAAGCCTACTGAATAATATATGCTTTGATAAGGTATGTTTGGAAAAAGTGGCATTCCACATTAACTCTGCCAAGTCATTCGACATTAAAAAAAAAAGTCACTACTGGTCTTATTCGGAGTTGGAATATCTTTGCCAGGATTATTTTTTGTCCTTTTATCTATATGATCTTTTGTGAACTGACTAAATAAAAACTGGAGAAGAACCTACAGATAACCTGGAAGTGGTTTCAAAGTATTAGTGTTCTGAAATTGGATCTATTTTGCCTTCCTATTCCTTTTCTTTCCTGATAAATTTCATAGTAACCCAGGACTCTTTCTGCTATAGAACACTGCAGCAGCAGGAAGCTGCCCAGACATCTTCCCAATGTCTGTAGTAGTCCATCTGTCAGTGGACTGAAATTAATTTCAATGATGTGACTCACTTGTCCGCCCAGTTATTATTTCAAAAATTGTTACAAATTAAATGGGCATCCTCTGGCTTCAAATGGAGAGCCTGATATATTAGCAGTGGAAACAATCTAAAATATTAAAAAAAGAATCTAAGAATGGCTCAGATTACCTAAACATACCACACAATCAATAGCAATGGAAAGCAGTAAGAGTTCATACAGATTCTGGTGCTGGGCAGTAAAGGGTATGAAAGTGGAGATTAATTTCCTGACTTCTGAGGATAATTCAAGAGAAATGATGAACAAAAAATAATGTATCAATACAGAACCAGAAAGTGAAAAGAACGCAGATCTATTCCAAATGTGATTTCAATTTCATTATATTTTGAATATTCAGTGGGAAACTCCTAAGGTTTTAGTTTCTCTTTGGGAGTAAAATGGGTTCTTAAAAGTGCATTCATCTATGCTGCTAGAGTATCGTTTACTAACAAATGATTGCAGCTGTACCCAAGCGGCCTAAAAGAGTTTTAATGTTGCTTCCAGATGTGCCTAATTTATTTCCACGGTATAATGTTTGCCTTGGGAGCCTTGGGTGATTTTCTCACTTATCAGTGCCAATTTCATGGGGGCAGGTAAAATTTTAGTCCTCTTCTAGATGGGGAAATAGAACAGGAAGATATTATGGCTTCATTAATATTAAATGAAAAACCTTTAACAATCCTGGATAAAATATTAAACCTAGTGTGTATTTCATGAGCTTACACACCTGGACTTGTTTCTGAATGGGTTTCCTAGGACTCTTCTTGCCAATATTCATATTATATAAATGGTATCTGTCAGGAATTTTAAAAATTGAGGAATTTTGAAAACTGCCCTCTAAGTTTGGCTTTCAAAAACTCTAGTGTTTGCCTTGTTATTAAATGTTAAGAGGATGAAACATCTACTTTTCAACTACTTGAAGGAAAGCTACTGAATTACAGCTATGAATATTCTTAGAATATCGGATATGAATAGTAAGGTATTTATTATAGAGCAATTATATAAATTTAATATGGAGCACATTCAAATGAAGACTTGTTTAAATGTAAAATCCACAACATTTCTAGAACAATCGGGATACTTATTATTAAAGCTAATTTGGTGATGCACAAACCATGCAGCTGGATTTCAAGAAATTTTTCACAAAGACAAATCGAGTTTTTGAAGATATTTAAATGTATTCAACTGAATTTAAATCCTTGCTAAAATAGATAATCTAATATGTATCAGAAGCACAGAAATCATCTTGTGAATGGTCACTTAGTGTCTGTACTGGAACATAAACCTTGGTCTCATGTACTACACTTTTAGTGCTCTTTTAAAATAGAATGTTGATCTTTAAAACCAATGAGAACTACTTTCCCAATACCTAAGTAACACATTTCGGAAGAGCGTGTATATTCAATTACTTATTTCCAGTGCCAAAGCCGCAGGACAGTGTAATCTTCCCCAAAGAATTAAGTACTTTAGTCAGTGACTAAAACAAAAATTGAAATATTGCATACTGCCAAAATTATCTTGAAAATCTTTTATTACCTTTGAAGAAACAAACAAGCAATTTCCTTTTACATTGGTCTGGAAACCCTGAAAACTACCCACACGTTCTTCACACAGATTTGCCAAACATAAGCACGGCTTCAAGATTTTTTGCATTCAGTAAGTCACTAATACAAACAAAATGATGTTCAAATGCTTCCTATTTTCAGAAGTAAAATTCCCAATGATACAACTAGAGTAACTTGGTAGAATGTAAGATCATGAGGGCTGAGAATTCTGTCAGTTTTTTTCACTGTTAATTCAGTCCCCTCCTAGTAAATTCAGTTCTCTCCTAGAACAATCCTGGTCATAGAATAGGTGCTTAATAAATAATTTGAATAAATAAATAAAACATGAATTAAATATGTTAAAAAAGTAAATGAATGAGAGTTAAACGATTATGTCTCATAAATCTAGTTCATGGAGGTTTTAAGTTAACACAAAAATACCTAAAGAATTGGTTACATGGAGTTAGATTAAATAACAGGTTTTTGGCTTCCTATGTATTTCTGTTGGCTGATAATAATCTTGTATATTTTTGGATAAGGTGATTAATTGCAATAAATTTTAGTTGTTATATGTTGACAACTTCATTCACATTCAGGCTAGCTCCTGAATTAATTAGATATTTTGACATCAGACAGATATGGTAGAAACTTGCTATTGTAAAGTTCCTATGTAAAATAAGATACATGAGATATGAGTAATAAGTTGTTGTACAAGAAACTCTTATAGGAGCCAGATTCCTTCCTTCCTCTCTTTCTTTCTTTTCTTTTGGGGAGAGAGAGAGGGTGGGGCAGAGGGAGAGGGAGAGAGAATCAAGCAGGCTCCATGCTCACAGTAGAGCTCAAAGCAGGGCTTGATTTCATAATCCTAAGATCATGACCTGATGACTTGAGCTAAAATCAAGAGGCAAATGCTTAACAGACTGAGCCAGCCAGGCACCCCACCCCCCCAACCCTGCCCCACAATTATCTCCTTATAACAAGATGTCTCACAAAGCTATTCAACATTTCAAAAATTGAGTGTGTGTGCATGTGCATATGTGTGTGTGTGTGTGTATATCTTAATCTGCTGGCTTTCTCTATCTCAAAGACTATTTAGAATGTTATTAGAATTTATTAATTAATTCGAATGCTCCGGAGACACTTGCTCTGGAAATGGTTTTCCCTGGGATGGCTGTCTTTAAGAGATTCATGTTTTCCTCTGATTGGGAAGGCCTTCTCCCTTCTATGAAAGTTTCATAGATTTCTCGTTTCTCCCTCTTCCTCCTTTCCTTTCACCTTTTCCTTTCTTCTTTTTTCTTTTCAATTATTTAGGGTAGGGTTATAAATTTACTTATGTTACTCTTAGATATGCTAGAACATAGAATCTCTTTACTTCTCTGTAACCTGATTTCTCTGATGAAGTTCCAAATAAGACTTTGCAAGCTGTGGGGAAAAAACAGATTTAGTCTACTTGGATAACATCAATGCTAGTACATAAACAATCTTTATCAAATACATACCCTTTTTGCCTAGGTGCTTCATATCTTTTAGGTAATGTGTTTTCTTAGAGATACTGCCCCTCTCTCACATCCTTGTTTTTCCAGCACATTCATTCATAAAAGTGTTGAAAGACTTGCAGCTGAGTATAAAGGGTTAAGTCTGTGGAAGTAAAATACTGTTGTGATGCAGCTCTGCCTCCTGCAATTCACACATCAGCTACTACCTGATTAGTTACAGCAATGACTTCAAGGGTCTAATAAAGTAAAGCCTCCAAGTTTTTTTTTTTTTAAGTTTTTTTTTTAATTTATTTGACAGAGACCACAAGTAGGCAGAGAGGTAGGCAGAGAAAGAGAGGAGAAAGCAGGCTCCCCACTGAGCAGAGAGCCCGATGTGGGGCTCGATCCCAGGACCCTGAGATCATGACCTGAGCTGAAGGCAGAGGCTTAACCCACTGAGCCACCCAGGTGCCCCAAGCCTCCAAGTTTTAAATCATTAAAGCTCCATTTGGTTTGGAAACAGTCTTATATTAATTGGATAACATAGTCAAAAGGGATCAGCTATTTAACTACTGTTGTAGTAAGAAGATACGGGCCAGGACTGAAATGGTGTCTCTGTAAACAGAAAAGAGAAACAAGGAGTTCCAGAAAGATCTGTTAGAGCAGAAGAAGCAAGGTGGGCAGCTGGTCTCATCTGTTCAGCAGTTCAACTCTTAGATCTCCTCCCTCTTCTGAGGAAGAGATAATCTTTCAGCTTTTCCCCCCAAATAGCAGGAGAGAAGCACTTTTTCCTTTTTTAGTGTTAGACCCTTGATTCATTCATTACTGGCTTGGTGGAGGAATCATGTATTTTGTTTTTTGAACTGCTCCAGTGAGGGATGCATGTAGAACTTAGGAAGCAGATAAAGAACTTACATGTTAGCAAGTAACTTAAAAGCATGGAGATAACTATGTTAAAAAACAAAACAAAACAAAACAACAAATCAAACATAAGAAATGGTAGCTAAGTACCAATATGTTGGATCTGATCCAGAGTTTCTAGGGTCACAGGATGTTGGTCAATATTGTCCCCTTCTTTTATAGACTTTATGGCTTCATTTAAACTGCTCAATTAATTATATTCTCCATGTGAGTTTACTAAATTATTTGCTTTTAGTTTAAAGTCTTCACTTTTCTATACACATATGTACGTATGTATGTATGTACGCTTTAAATCATGGAATTTTGGAAAGAAAAATTCTATCGGACCTTTAAACTGTACAGAAGGAACACTCCTTTGAAGCTAATGAAACTTGTTACTTCTAAGGTAATAGGAGAGGCCCTCACAACACATCATACAGTTTGATAAAGCTGACTAAAGTAAGGGGAGGTGTCTTTGTTCACTGCCACTTCTCTTTATTTATTTTTTTTGTCAGATGGCCCTGGAATGCTATCTAAAAGCTGGTCAAGAGCAAGCTGAACTGCAGATACACTAAGCTTGGGTTGAATGGTGGGTATTTATATGGTTTCAATCTCCTCTGTTAAATTACTAGCTACCAAGGTATAGTTAGAATACTCCAAATATCCACTGGGCTGATTCCCTTAAGTATGTAGGACCACAGGTCTTATCATGACATGAATGTGTCTTACATGGTCACCACCTGAAAGATACAGGTGGAAGCTGAGAAACAAGGCCCAAAGTATATAATTCCAGAAGCTGGTTTATAGAAAGTATTCCCAGTCATCAGATGTTTAAAATTACAAGGGGAGGATTCCATTAACATCCACACTCAGTCAAAACGGAAGTTCCTGCCTATCATGAATATACTCGGTGATGCATCTTATGAAATTAAAATGTACCTTACATTATTTTAGTTTTTGATAGGGATTTTACAAAATGGAATTTATCAGAAATTCCATGTTATAGGACATAAAACTTCTAGCACGTCTATACATGGTGATTATGTCTGTGTTGACATTTCATGTTTTATGCATCTTAATACTACTAATAAAACCAAATCCGATCAACTATGTTAGGAAGATTGAATTTTTTTTTTAATAGAAGGAAACTACAAATTTGTTCTATGTGAAGAGGTGACCAAACAGTATGTAGCCAAAAGTGGAAGAAAAGCATTACAGGGTGTGTCAGGGAGTTTATTCAATAAAAGTCTTCTGCATTTTGTATTGTTTTCTGCATTTTGTAATGTTTGCAGTATTTTTGAGATTTTTTTTTAGAATTGATTTTACTGTGATTTCTATTGTCATTCTAAGTAAATATTCATGCTCATACCTAATTTTGTATTCATAATATTACAACATTTTCCTGAAAGAGAAATACCCAAATTATATATAGTTCAAGCTCCACAAAACCTGAGTCCACCCTTGTAAGTGAATCTAAAATAAGGTGCGTACAGGCAGGAGTGGAGCTGTACAGGATGGGGTGCGGGTGAGGGTAAAGAGAAGTAGGTGCATGAGAGAAGGAAGCTTTATCTCCATCAGGTCACTTTGCTGTCTTCATTCACATTCTCAGGAGATATAAGGGAAAAGTGAGGTCCACCACAACTTTTAAATGAGAGTTGGTACCTCTAAATGCATTTAGAGGCTAATAACGGGAAAGACAAGGTAGCTGATGGAGGCCAAGTATAACTTTTTCTTTGAAATCTGGCTGCCGAAATACGGCTTCATTTGTCATGAAATGTTACAAGTTTTGGAATCTTTTCATTAATTTTCCATAGCCTTCATTGGAGTAGGTCTATGCTGCATTTGACAGGAGTCCTTCCTCTTGTAACTCAGAACACCCTGATACCAAAGAGCCTCAGCCCTGCTGCTTCACTGAGCAATCACACTATCCATTCTACCCCACAGCCCACCACCAGCCCTGACTTTTGGGCAGTAATTCTCTATGCTTAGTATGGCCAACACTTTACTCTACAGAAGTTGCCCCCTAGAGTTTGGGAACTCTTTAAAGGTCTGATAGAAAGCTAGCACAAATGTGTCATCTGCTTTTGATTTGTGGATTCTAAACACATGGCTTCCAAATGTCACATTTGGAATGTGGAATTCAGTAATTCATAAGCATTTTGATCAAATCATCGATTTTTTTCCTTTGTCTTCTATGAATGGATGATACACGCTGTCTGGTTCTTTCCAAGAACCCTTCTTTCTTCCTCTTATATATATTACACAATTATTTACCCTATACGTTCTTTCAAAGTTAGGAGACTTGGGGATTTATGTGTTTTAAGAGAAAAGGCAAATTCATTAGATTCCCTTTCTAAATATTTTAATAATATGACTAAAGCCTGGGATGCCATCTTTATTCAGCTATCCCTTTTGTTTTTCTGCCACCAACTTAGCACTTATGGTGAATGGCAATACATATTAATAAGCAGGCAGCTTAATAAGACTCAGGTTAATGATGATAATTATTCCTACATGGTGTATGCTGACAGTGTGTGCA
Source organism: Mustela nigripes (assembly GCF_022355385.1). Lineage (NCBI taxonomy): Eukaryota > Metazoa > Chordata > Mammalia > Carnivora > Mustelidae > Mustela > Mustela nigripes. Next base: position 128,051,422 of record NC_081568.1, on the reverse strand, counting down.
AAGATATTCACTCTTCAAAAAAGCCCCAAGGCAGTACAGATAATTCTGACACCAAGTACGTTATCTGAGAAGAAGGTTAACAATGCAATGTGATACTTGGCTTTTTTTTTTTTTTTTCTGTAAGTGAACATTTTAATTACCTGGGGATAATGTCCATGGCTTGAATTCAGTGAGTGGGCACAAGGCCAATAACTTTTCAGGAGATCCCTGAGAGAGACTTAGAATTTTAACTGTTAAAAATTACAGGCTTGCAAACAGGGTCACTAGAAATAAATAAGCATAGTCAAGAATTAAGAAAAGGTCAGTGTCTTAACTCTAATTCTCATAGCGGGTTCCTAGTTTGAAATGAGTATTTTTTGATTAACCATGGAAAAAGTATGAAATTGTGGAGCACTGCTTCCTTTATTCTTTCTAAGACTACCAAATTCTTTACAAAACCAAACAGTCTAATGCTTAATGATCTTGTGTTCTCTTTTCCATCCCTCTACTCTAGGTTGCTCTCCAAACCTTCATTTACACCTGAAGAATTAATGACAAGTGACTGATTAACAGCTCAGAGCTACATTCCATTTTTTTCCTCCAGAGTCAATTGCCTTTTCAGAAGTATTAAAACTGTAAACCAGGCATCTCAAATAAAACACCAGCTAGGGCCTGTCAAGTAACATTAATAAGTGAAGCTGGTCTAGTGAGCACTGTACTAAAACTGAAAGGCAGGCTTCTAGAAGGGGGGTGGGGGGCAGTGTCACTGCATGTCTCCAGCAGATTATTTCCACATAGACATTCTGGTTCAGAGTTGCTCAAAATGTACTTTCAAAAGAAGCTTGAAATCTGGATTTTTGTGAATTCTTCCCATGTTTACATTTTGTCCATGAAACATGGTCTAGGTCAAGTACAACAAGTCCAGGGCTGAAAATGGTCTGAAGGTCACAAGTTTGTAACTTTTGCTTTGAACCAAAATGAAGAAACTGGAGGACCTACATCCCTGTAAAGCACTTGCAACTCTCTGCCCTTTTTTGTGATGTTCCATTTGCTGTTTACCCATGCTGCCCTCTGCTCCCTAGGGACTTACTTTTGATGGCCTTGGTTAAATTTACTCTCTCTGTAAAGCTTTCTGAGTCCCTTCTCCTCTTCCAAACCATTTCTCCACCATCTCCCTTTCTTGCAGAATGAATCTTTTTTCTCATTATGCTGCTAGGACATCTGGCACACTATAATTAGCACCTAACATAGAGGGTACTAAACATTTGAGAGTGTGTTGGTCATCCTAGTTACAATATGAGGTCCATATGGGTAGAGTCCTCTCTCTCTCTCTCTCTCCTTTTTTTTTACCATCATCACACAGTATCTACCTCACGATAGACAGTAAATATTTGCTGAAAGAATGAATAGATCAGTGGATAAATTTTAGAAAGCTACTTAAAGGTTTAAGGGTACTTGTTAGCCTCTACCCCCTAGCAGAGGACATAAATATGGAAGACATTCAGCATATATTTTTTAAATGAGAAATGTATGTGAGCCAATGGGGAAGAATTATTCTTTGAAGAGTTATAGAGTGGCACATAGGTAAATTTCAGTGTGGCATCTTGTATATGATTGCCCACTGGGGTAAAACAGGCTCTTAAATTCTTTCTGATCCTAAAATTCAATTTAACATTAATATAAATTATCATATATATGATGGAGATATATTCATTGCTTTTCATGGTGACCTTTTAACAATTCCCTTAATGCTTCTAATTGAGGCAACTATGTAAAGGTTTCAATATCACAATTGAGCAGATAGTATTAAGGCAACACCTTATGTAAGGTCTAGTAGCTATAAATTTTTTCAGAAGTAAGTCAGGATGAATTTGAATAGAAAAGCCATCTGGCAGTACTCCATTCAATTGGCATTTATTATAAATATGTACTCGGTTACTTACATTTATTTATATCAAAGATGTTTAGTCTGCTCATCACATTAGTAAAAATCTGCTTGAGTCTTTCTGTCCTGAGTCTTCTGCTTGAGTCTTCTAGAAAACTGCCTTACTCTAGCCTGATTTTAATTAGGAAATCTCAATTAATTTATAAATATGGTAATGATTAAATTAACAATCTGGGATAAAGGAATCACCAAGAACTCTATCTTACCAGTTGACCAAAGAAGACTATTAAAGTTGAAAGAATTGACACTTTCTCTATAAGAAACATTGGCCATGCTTATGGGTCAACATTATTTTGCAGGGATAGATATCAGTAGAAGATTAGCTAATTGTTCTGTAGATGAGTCTAGTTCGCTGAACAGTTTTAGGGACACAGTCATATGATGCAGGCCGGTTGTTTATAACAATTAGCTAGTCAGCTGTGTGAGATTCAACCAGTGAATTAAGGGCCTAAGTTTGCAGACAGCTCTGGCACTGCAGTTACTCATTTAAAAGAAAATAAATGTTGTTATGTAGGTTAGCATGCTGCATTCATAACATATTATGATACTATTATGGAGTTTGTGCCATTTTACCTGACATCAGACACTTTGACAATGAGCAGGCATGATTCATGAACACTTTTTTTCCACTGGGGCAATGCATACAATGCAACTAAATTCAAGTGAGCAGATTTTCAGAGTGTATTTGAATCTCTTCCTGGGGCTAAGATAGACCTGCCACTGGTCTCTCCATTTCCTTTAGTAAGCCCTTGTATATTAAGCAGTGGAAAATAAAACAACAAATGTTATTCAGCAGAAAGATAAAAGCCCAATCTATGAAAAGTGAGACAGAAGAAATGGAAACATAGCATGTGGATTTTGCATGCTGAGCCTCATAAAATGCAAGCGTGAATTTCCTCTCATAGTGAGTGTGGTCCAACATTAAACGAAGCATGGGGCATGATTATGAGAGATAAGATCAGTAGTTGGAGAATATACAGCAAGCTGTTTTACCCACATTGAATATAATTTCACTCCTCTGATCTATTAGGCCCTCTTGGTGCACATCTTTGTAGATTTTTGCTAGTTCTCAGGAATGCATTAAAAAACCCTACAGGCTATAACTAAAATTACTGAATATTTTTTAATGTCTCACATGTTGACAGTCCTGATTTTCGGTATAGAAGAAATAACTGTCGATAGTGCCATTTAAATCCCTACTCTTTAGACTTGTGAATGCTAATGGCTGGGCTGTCGAACTTCAGCTTTTCCTGTAATCATTATTCCTGGTTTCCTGTGGTGGATATGTATCGAACATAAGAAATTAGCTGCAGAGAGAATTAGAGGGTGTAAGTCTGAGTCATGTAAATGCCAAAAGCTTTTTGTGACATTTTTCAGACTTTAAAAATGGAAATATGTTATTTGCACAGTAGCTCCTGATGGAATATGACACACTGCAGCGATGTGGCGAGTTTAAGATTGGGCTGCAGGCCATTAGGAACCCTCTGTGTGAGAGCCTGGGGTCTGAGCAAAGGAATGGGAGTGAGCTACTTGGAAGAAACACGGCATTTGCTGATGAGCCAAAGAATCCTCGCTAGATCAAGAACTGCTAATGAGAATTGAGAACTTGCTTGAACCTGTTACCATTAGCAAGGCTTAGGAATATAATTTTCAGCTTGATGTAACTTTTGTCTTTATTCCAGATGGTCTTACATCATCATCATTATATCAGCACATGAAAAAAAAAATCATAAAGCTAAGTACATACCTTAACTCTCATACTTCAATTAAGACTGAGGTCTTTAAATCAGTCAAAGTAAGAAATCCCGGAGCACCTGGGTGGCTCAGTGGGTTTAAAGCCTCTGCCTTCAGCTCAGGTCATGATCGCAGGATCCTGGGATCGAGTCCTGCATTGGGCTCTCTGCTCAGCGGGTTCGTCCTCTCTCTCTGCCTGCCTCTCTGCCTACTTGTGATCTCTGTCTGTCAAATAAATAAAATCTTAAAAAAAAAAAAAAAAGTAAGAAATCCCTCAGTAGATTCTGAACCTTTGTTGGGTCCTGAGATGTATGGAGGATTGGGTATGGGGGTGCAGAGCAGAACTTTCTATAGAGAAAAACAGAGGACACCCATCTGTCGCACTGTCCTTCACTCCTGTTCCAACCCCGTTTTGCTTTAAAGGAAAGCTAAAAGGGAGTCAGAAACTGTCTCTGGTTTCACTTTTGTGTTAGAGGGTAGACCTCCTCGAGGCTTATTTCCACTTCAGGGGATAGTCTTGCAATCTACTGAGCCCACACTCCTTATAAACATGGGAACACGGGGGGGGGGGTGTATCTTTTTGTTTGTTTTGAGGGATAAAGTAACTGTGTAATCTTATGTTAATTTTGGTATTTTCCTACAGGATCTAAAGGACTATCATGAGAGACAAGCTTCTCTGCTTTCTATTCTAGCAAATTCAGTGTTCAGTTTTTGAAAGATATGGAATTCAGGAAAATTGATAAATGACATTTGGAAGAAGACACAGATGACCAAGAGGACTGCTGAAAGAATTTCATAAATGTATCCAGAAATACATGTCATTAGTGAAAAAGACAAAATAAAAGAAAACAGGAGATAGGGGTCTTGACTGTTTCCCTTTCAAGAATGTCTCCTGGAAGCCTCTCTAGGACTTCCCATTTTCCCCATAAATGCAATTCTACTTTTCCCTTTAAACACTCAGTGATGCTGAATAATGCCATGGAGCCTCTTCTCCCAAAGCAAAATCCTAGCTGTCATCTTTCACAATGTCCTCTTCATCCTTTCCCTTCAACTCATCATCAAGACATGTTGTTTTTACAAATCTCATTTCTCCTTGCTTTCTCCACACTGTTTCTTTTTAGGTCTCATCTTTATTTTATCACAACTACACTAGGCAGTTTTAACTGGTCTCTCAGCCTCCTCTCTTACCCACTTCTCTATCTTCACCGTTGATATTGATAATTTCATGTATTTTTTCCTTCTCTAATGATGCCCAGGCACCTTGCAAGTATGTGTGAGTCATGTGAAAAAAGTAGTTCACTGTCTCCTGGGAACCATGAAAACCTGCAATCGTATTCTTTTCCTCCCCTGCTCAGGAACTTTTCATCTACTATCTGTGGAAAGAAGTCTATATCAACAGTCAAAACTATTCACAATTTGGTCCTTCCTTAGCTCTTGAATACACTCATCACGTCCCCTGTGTTCCACTTCTCGCAGACCGAGCTGACCGTGTTATGGCTTCATGAATTCACATTCACTTTCATAACTTCATACTTTTTCACAATCAGTTCCCTCTGCCTGAAATGTCTTTCCCCATCTGAAATATGTGGTCATTCTTAAAATCCCTCCTAAATGTCATCTCTTCTATACTTTCCAGACACTCTCAGGCTGTACTTTCTCAGCTGTACTTTCCTAACAAAGTATACCTTCATAATGTGATATGTATTTACCTCTTTACATGTCTGGTTTGCCTATGATATTATAAGCCCCTTCATGACAGCAACTTTGTTTTATTCGTATCTTTGGATTTCTAGCTGTTAGCACTGTTTCCACAAAACAAAACAAAACAAAACACACCGTTGAAATGAATAAACAAATGAATTGAAGTTGTAGCTCCTAATACTTTCTCCTTGCATCAATTTTCAAAACAGTGGAAATCCAATACATTGAATATCCTATACACTGCCTGCACAGAATAGATCCAGGAGCAGCAAATTCATAGAACAAGCATCTGCATTTTCCCTTGATCAGAATCTTTGCTCACATTGAGGTTTACTCATCAATGCCATTTGAAGAAACATTGTTCTACTAACAATGTGCTACTTTATTGAATTCTATTAGAGAATTTCACTACAGGTTTAATTATTGCTCACCTTGGTGTCAGGCTGCTTTCCCTTTATTAACTAATCATCTACTGGCCCAGTGGGGTTCCTGCAGCCTCCAGGCTTCTCAAGATATGTCAAATCAGATTATCTGCTCTTATTTTACATAGATGAAAATTTAAGATTTTTTTCTAAACTCAGTGAAGAAACAATCTCCCACTGCTTAATACATGCAAACTATACGAAGGCATGCATTTACATAACCTGAGCTGAGTTAGGCATTTGAGCTTTGTTAATTAGCTTTGGAAAAGAAAGCTTAACCGGAGTAGTAAAGAGATGCATCTGATAAAATTTTTATTTTACCTTACAACACACACTATCGTGTTGTTACGATGATTTCTAAATACCATTTGTGGAATAGAGATCACGAACCAACCGTGTTTATGCTATCATGACAATCATAACTCAGAATTTATTTTTGCTTCAGGACTCTCAGGAAGGAAGATTCTGTGAACTGGGCTGGCCTTGAAGTCTAACAGTTATTTGTAAACTGTTTTTGTTGATTCCAAATCGATATGCTGAGAATTACTTCTATAAAGCCTACCTTTCTGGAAGGCTTTCATCTTGAAATCTTCTGAAACTTAAAAGTGAGGTATTTTGAAATATCATGAAGTGCCACATGACATAAAATATGTCAAAAGTATCTTCTGATTTTTAATCAGTTTGAAAATGAGAGTTCAATGTTTTATGATTTTTGGAGTATACTTGAGTCCCTCCTAGCTAATGTTCTATGAAGCCCAGTCACTATGTGTTACAGATAACAAAACTAACACTTTTTTTTTTGCCTTGGGGTATATGTTTCACATACAAGTCCAGTATATAGTTAATAGATGTTAGATCTTTTTCTGCCAAGAATATATGATTATTAAAATTCTTTATATGGGGGCTCCTGAGTGGCTCAGTGGGTTGGACCCTCTGCCTTCGGCTCGGGTCGTGGTCTCAGGGTCCTGGGGTCGAGCCCCGCATTGGGCTCTCTGCTTGGCGGGGAGCCTTCCTCCCCTTCTCTCTCTGCCTACTTGTGATCTCTGTCAAATAAATAAATAAAATCTTAAAAAAAAATTCTTTATATGATCAGGGAATCTAGAAGTTGCATGATTTACTAACATGAATGAAATGTAATGGTACAATTTGTGATTTCTTGCCATTCTCAGATCTTACTGTATGTAACAATTAAAAATTTAATCCAGTAAGTAATGGATAATCAGGAAATATTTGCTTTTCCCCATATTTGTAGTAGTTCTTATATATTTTCCATTTTTGTATTACTATTTTTACTTTCAACAACAAAAACTAATTTCTGATAAAATTTCAAATTTATAGCAAACTTGTAGAGGAGGGTTAACCTAAGCAGAAAATACACTGGAGTTATAAATTCACTCTAATTTTATTGCTTCACTTTGTTATTTAGTTATCTAACAATTTATAGTCTATAACTAATAGAGAACTTTTCAGTTATTTCATTGAAGGGTGAATTCCCTTTTAGTTCTATGTGTGTATTTTTTGGCTTTTTTAGTTATTTCTATGTATAGTATTTTAAAATAATTTTAATGAAGATTTGATTTCCTTTCTTGTGCTGTTGAATCAGCAATTTTTTAAACAAATATCCTGAGTTACATTCAGCATTTTTTAAAATATCAATCTTATTAAAAAATAAAATGTTATATAATAAAATATGTATTTTATTATATAATAAAATATATATTTAAAAATAAATTCTAATATCAGTTCACAGATATGTACATACATGTAACTCATCTCTCCAGTCAAAATACAAAACATTTCCATCTCCCTAGAAAGTTCTTTTGCTCTCATTTGCAGCCAGTCTTCTACACTGCCTCTCACCTCAGACAACAAGAGTTTGATTTCCATCCATTGTGATTAGTTTTCTTTTTATTGTTGAGTAGTATCTCATTGTATGAATGTACATTTGCTTCACCCATTCAACTGCTCATGGACATTTGAGCTGTGTCCATTTTTTTGTTATAAAGAAAGCTGTTCTCAATATTCATGTACATGTCTTTTCTTTTTAGAATTGCTGTTTTATAAATACATGTTTACTATTATAAGAAAATGCCAGCTTGTTCTCCAGATTGGTGACAAAAATGCATGAGAGTTCCTCTTAACTTTATATCCTCATCCACACTTACTTTTGTCAGTTCTTACTGTTATGAAGTAACATTACATTGTGATCTTGAGTTTAATTTCTCTGGTGATTAATGAACTTATTAGCATCTTCTCATGTGCTCAGTATCTGTTAGTTTATATTATGTTATGATGTTTGTGTCTTTTGCCCATTTAAAAAAAATGTGGTTTTTGTTTACTTGCTGAGTTCTAAGAGTTCTTTTTTATATTCTGAATATGGTCCTTTATCATATATATGTATTACAAATGTTTTCTTCTAGTGTGTGACTATATTTTTCACTTTCTTAAAAGGGGCTTATGAGTAACAGAAGGTTTTAATGTTTTGTTTTGTTTTTTTAAAGATTTTATTTATCTATTTGAGAGAGAGACAATGAGAGAGAGCATGAGCGAGGAGAAGGTCAGAGAGAGAAGCAGACTCCCCTTGGAGCTAGGAGCCCGATGTGGGACTCGATCTCGGGACTCCAGGATCTTGAGCCGAAGGCAGTCGTCCAACCAACTTAGCCACCCAGGCATCCCCAGAAGGTTTTAATGTTGATGAAATGTAGTTTATCAGTATTTTATTTCATGGAATACGTTTCCTTGTTCTGTCTATAAATACTCTGCCTAACTAAGGCCATAAAACTTCCCTCATTTTTCATAGAAATTTAATATTTTTAATTTTTGCCTTTAGGATCGTGATCTATTTTGAATTAATTATTGTGTATACAGGTGCAGTATTCATTTTATTATCTAATAACTGGTTGTTAATATTTAGAAATACATTTGATTTTTGTGGACTTGCTTCCTGCAACTTATAAATTCACTTATTAATTCTAATAAAAATTTAAAAACATTTATTCACACAATTGTGTTGTTTTGAGAACACACAGAATTTTAACTCTTTCTTTTCAACAGTTATGGCTTTCATATATTCTTCTGGTCTTATTTTCCTGGCTAGAATCTATTGTACACTACTGAATAAAACTGGTGAGGGCAGAATCCTTGACTATTTATAATCCTTGGAGAAAGCACCTAATATATTACCATTTTGTATGAGGCTAGCTATAAAGTTGTTGTTTTGTAGATGCATTTTACCAAAAATGAGCAGTTCCTACATATTCTCTTTTTTTAAAAAGATTTTATTTATTTATTTGAAAGAGGGGGAGAGAGTGCGCACACACGCCAGAAGAAAGGCAGAGGAAGAGAGAGAAGCAGGCTCCCCATTTAGCAGGGAGCCAGATGCAGGACTCCATCCCAGGACTTTGAGATCACCACCTGAGCCGAAGGCAGACACTTAACTGACTGAGCCACCCAGGTGCCTTGAGAAGTTCCTATGTATTCTTAATTCCCTGCAAATTTTTATTATGAATAGCTTTGAAATTTGTCAATGCCTTTTTTCTGTCCTTACTGAGATGATAGGATTTTTCTCTTAGTCTGTTAATGTGGAGAATTATACTGATTAATTATCAATGTGGATAAACCCCACTTAGTCAGGATGGAATTTTAAATATTGTTGGATTCTATTCCTTACAATTTGGTTAATTTTTTGGTCTATTTTTATGAGAGATAATTTTATTTTTTCCTCTTTTTGTGCCTTTTATGGTTTTAACTGAGCATTTTATTTGATTCCATTTTATCTCCTCTCTTTGCATATTAATTGTATTTCTTTTTTAAAAAGTTGGTGGCTGTCCTACAGTTTGCAATATACACTAACTTAAGTCTACCATCAAATAACATTATGCCACTTCGCAAGTCATACAGGTATCTTATAATAGACTATTTTTAATTCTTCAATTTAATTCTTACGACATTACTGTCATTCATTTCAAGTATGTATATGTTATAATTATGCAATACGTTGCCTTTCTTTCTTTTCTTCCTCCTCCCGTCTTTCTACTTTCTTCCTTCCTTCCTTATCTTCCTTTGTTTTTCCTTCCCACCTTTTCCCTCCCTCCCTCCCTTCCTTTTCTTTCTTTCTTTTTATTTAAAATGGGCTCCATACTGCTGTGGATCCCAATACAGGGCTTGAACTCAGGACCCTGAGATCAAGACCTGAGCTGAGATCAAGAGATGGTTGCTTAACCTACTAAATCACCCAGGTGTCCCTACGTTGCATTATTTGAAAGAAAAATGAAAGATTTTTTTTCCCTTTTATTCTTTCCTTCTCTAAAACTTGTTCTTTGTGAAGATCCACATTTCTGAACTATAGGATTTGTTTTTTCCTTGAAGAAGTTCATTTCTTACAGGGCAGGTCTACTGGTGATAAAGTCTCAGTTTTTGTTCATCTAAGAAGTCTCCAATTTTTCTTCACATCTGAAGGGTAATTTTGAAGAATAACTGGTGGGGTCTTTTCCCTTTCAATACTTTAAATATTTTACTTCACTCCCTTCTAGCTTATATGTTTTCTGACAAGTCTGCTGTAATTCTTAATTCTTATCTTTGTTTCTCTCCAGGAAAATGTCCTCCACCTCCAACCCCAGCTTCTTTCAAGATAGTTTTTTGGGGGCGCCTGGGTGACTCAGCCATTAAGCGGCTGCCTTTGGCTCAGGTTGTGATCCCAGCATCCTTGGATCGAGCCCCCCAGTCAGGCTTCTTGCTTGGTGAGACGCCTGCTTCTTCCTCTCCCACTCTCCCTGCTTGTGTTCCCTCTCTCACTGTGTCTCTCTCTGTCAAATAAACAAATAAAATCTTAAAAAGAAAAAGAAAAAGATTTTTTTGGTCCCTGCTTTCCAGTAGTTTGAATATGATATGCCAAAATATAGACTTTAGGATATTTTTCCTGCTTGGTTACCTCTGAGGTTCTTGGATCTGTGATTTGGCATATTTCATTGATTTTCTAAAGTTCTTGGGCAGTATGAAAACACTTCTGCTCTGCTTTTTATTCTTCTGATATTTTAAATACACTTACGTGGCATCATCTGAAATTTTCCCACAATTTGTGGATGTTCTTTTCTGTTCCCTCACCAACCACATTTTTTTCCCCTCTTTGCATTTCAGTTCTGGAAGTTTTATTAACCTGTCTTAAAACTTGCTGGTTCTTTCCTTAGCTGTGTCTGGTCTACTGATGAGCCCATCAAAGGCGTTTTTATTTCTGTTAGTGTTTTTTGATTTCTAGCATTTCCTTTTGATTTTTTTATATGGTTCTAATCTCTATGCCAGAGTCAGAGAAATGCTGTTTCCCCAGGTGGGAAAAAAGCTCTGATAAAGTCCTTCCCACCGGAGAGTTATGGAGAACACTCTAGGCATATTTCATCATGTTACTCTACCCTTCCCTCTTGCCAAAGCCAAGATGATATGTTTGTTGGCTGTTCACTAGGACAATCTGGTGGGGTCCGTGAAGTAAAAGTGCGAGCTCACTTCACACTTTTCTGCCGTCCTAAGAAGTTTCTCCAACTACCTTCCTTGGAGGCTTCAGCAATTTGTCAAAATTATCAGTTAGTGTCCTACTCTTCATGGCTTTTGCTCCAAGAAATCTGACTTCAGCTGGGACATTTTGGACCTGTCTCTCCAGATTTTGTGGTGCCTCAGTTTTCTCACAGGTCCAAAAAAGAAGTTGATTATCAATTTGTTCATCTTTTTTCTTGTTTAAGGATGGGAGTGATGACTTCCAAGCTCTTTCATGACTGCAAATGAAAGATGAAACTAGGAGGAGATGAAACTAGTAGAAGTTCCAATTTTCTGTTTTTGTGATACCTTTGTCACTTCAGTAGCAGGATCATGGTGTTCTCATAAAGCAAGCTGGAAAGAATCCTTTCCTCTATTTTCTGAAATATTTTGTGTAAAAATGACATCTTATCTTCCTTAAATGCTGGTTAGAAACTGTCAGCTGAACTAATCCAGGTTTCTTTTTGAAAAGATTTTTTTTAAATTATAAATTTGGTTTCATTAATGGATATAAAATTTTTCAGATTTTTCTTTCTTCTTTTGTCAGTTTTTTAAAAGACTGAACTGTTTTGTAAGTTTTTCTTTCCCCAAGGAATGTTTCCATTTTATTGTCTAATTTATTGACATGAAGTTGATTATAATGTTTCCTTATTATCTGAATATTCTGTAGAAATAGTCACTACTTCATCCTGCTATTGCTAACTTTATTCCTTTTTAAAAATTCATTAGTCTTCATAGAGGTTTATTAGTTATTTAAAGAACCAAATTTGGGTTTGTTTATTTTCTCTGTCCGTCATAGACTTCTGTTCATTATTATTTCCTTTTTTTCTACTTTCTTTGCATATAATTTATGGGTTTTTTGGTTTTTTTTTTTGTTTTTACTTTCTTAAGATGTAAAGTTAAATACTTCATTTTATAACTTTCTTCTTTTCCAATACTGACACTTAAATCTATAAATTTCCCTTTAAGAACTGCTTCACAGAATCTCACAAATTTTGATATGTTTTACATTTATTGTTATTCAGTTGAAAATAACTGTGATTTTTTCCAGTTATGTTTATTTATAAATGTGTTGCTTTATTTCCAAATATTTGAGAAATTTCTAAATATCTTATTTTTATTATTTTCTTATTAAATTCCATGTGGTCATAGAACATACTCTGTAAGATTTCAGTTTTTTGAAGTCCACTATATTTATTGTATATCTGGTACATGCTTTATCTTGGTGAATGTTCTATTTGCACCTATCAAGAATTTGGTTTTTTTGTAGGTTTATGTTAATATCAATGAGATCACAATGACTGATAATGTTTTTCATGTCCTGTATATTTGTTATATATATATATATATATATATATATATATATATATATATAGTTTTTATATATTTGTTCTATTAGTTCTATTAGTAACTATGAAAGGGTGTTTAACCTACAATTATGTTTATAGATTTATCTGTTTCTCCATTTAGTTCCATCAGTTTTTGTTTCATATTTTTTTATCTTTTCTTATTAGGTGCATATTTAAGCTTGTTATGCATTCTACTGATTGAACTTATTATTTTGTAACAACCTCTTTATTTCTTGTAATACTCACTGTTTTGAATTACACCTTGTTTTATATTAATATAGCCATAACAGTTTTTTAAATCTAACTCCTGTTAGATGGATGATGTGATCATCCATCCTTCTATTTTTAATCTCTGTATGTCTTTTTTAGCATACCTATATTGTAGACAGCATTTAGTTGGAATATGCTTTTTAAAACCGGTCGTATAATATCCGCCCTTACAGTATTTAATCCATTTTCTTCTAATGTAATTATTGGTATTGTTGGATTAAAATCTGATATTTTATAAACTATGCATTCTATTTGCATCTTTTTTTGGTTCCTCTTTTGATGTCTACTTTTGGTTTAATTGAGTATTTCTAGTGTTTTATGCTTTCTAGCTGTATCTATATGATTATTTTGGTGGTTGCTTTACTAAATACAATATGCATCTTATTCTCATTAGTGTATTTAGAATATTTTATCATTACAGAATTTGCATATCACACATCACAGATGTAAGAATCTTACAAAGGCATCTTACAACCTCCCTCTTTTGTTCTAAGCTGTCAAATATTTTCATTTTACGTTAGTTATAAAGCACTTTACAATTATATTACTTTTGGTTTAACTCACGTTTTGGATTCCTCTTCTTTCAGTAGGAAATCTTGTGCTGCCTTTTGTACAATGCCAGAGAAGAGTCATTTCTCTTTGTTCGGTTTCATGGTTGTTTAACATAGTTGGGCAAATCTGGTACAAGTTAATCTCTTATATTTGGAAGTGGAAGTCCCACATTGTTACCTTTTAAAGAGAGTAACTTCTCACTCAGTGGAATCTAGAACTGGAAGTTGCTGATTCCAATCTTATACAGTATTCTTTATTTTGGCACTATGATATGTGTCCTCTTCAAAAGTGGTCCCTGACTTTGATATCTATTGTCTTATTTTGTTGGTGAAAGCATCTAAATACAAAATGCAGGAAGTGAGGAGCTAAAACCAGAATGCTTTTTTGGCAGGTTAGTAAATATTTATAGTTAATTTTTCCTTGATATTAAAAAAATTGAGTGTGAAACCTGACACGGTGTAAATTATATATTTCAACATATTATGGGAGACATGAAAACATTGAAATGTGCTGTATGATATTAACACATGCCCATTTTACTCAATTTTGAGTTTCTCACATTCTACAGTATGAATAACAGTTAAAAGAATGTGGTTAAGTTACTATGAGAATTTGAAATTTTTAGTTTCTTTCTTCTGTGAGTTTCCAATTTTGATATTTATTATTACCTATTAGGGATTTTCAACATTTAATATATTTCAGAGTAGTTTTTGTATAATCAACAAAGTGAAAAAGACATGTGTTGAGCATAGAATTTTACATAGCAAAGTATTTGGCATGGATCATATTACAGTGGCTATTTTTGAACATAACAAAGCCCATGTTTCCTCATTTGATCTTAAGTGAAGACTGAAGCAGCTGGTTCCCATCCTCTTTCCTTCACCCAACAGACCTAAGAGTCTGTTTTTTAGCTGCCGCTCCTAGTGTTTGTTTCTATTGTTTTTATTTTTTTGTTGTTGTTTTATTTTTTAACTCATTGCATTCCTTCAAAATGTTTCTATACATTTTCTTCTTACTGTTTTGGATGTCTATTAGAGACTATAAACTCTCTTTCTGCTTAGTATTATGCTTAAAATATTTTGCCTTTAGGTTAAACTTTTTAAATTAATATCTCACTTTAAAAGAATATCTATTTCTGTGTCCTGTAAAATTTTCTGAGCCAATTCCCCCTCAATTTTGAGAATTATGTTTTCAAAAAATTCCTGCTGTTGGAGATCTAGTGGAAGTTCATTGCGTCTTGTATGATAATAACACTTTGAGGGCATGTATTCTGAGTAAAACCAAGAGAGCTCATATTAATAGTTTTTACTTTTATCAAAGTAAAGCAATAAAGATGTCCTGTGTTACTGTATTTTACTTAGTAATAAAGTGTCCTGTACTGTTAATATATATAAATCTCTTATTTGCTAAAAACACTGGATAGCCTTCCCTCTTTTCCTTAACCTGATGATTTATAATTGTACATTCCTTTGTTCCAGTTAATATGTACACTAAGGAGTACTTCTTTTTTTTTTTTTTAAGATTTTATTTATTTATTTGACAGAGAGAGAGATCACAAGTAGGCAGAGAGGCAGGCAGAGAGAGAGGGGGAAGCAGGCTCCCCCGAAGCAGGACTCGATCCCAGGACCCTGAGACCATGACCTGAGCCGAAGGGAGAGGCTTAACCCACTGAGCCACCCAGGCACCCCTCTTTTTCTGTTTGATACTCCATGCAGATGGCTGATAGCTTTATGACTTTATAACTTAGTCTGGTTGGCTCCCTCTGTTCAAGTGCCATGAGATGGAGTGACTCAGTGCCAGGGTTGGAATAAGCTTTTTCACATATTTAACATGATCTTCCACTCATTTTTACTTACTATTTTTCTCTTCCACCCCAAGTTTCTTCCCTTTCAAAATCTCTTCAGGAAAAATTATTTATGACTCACATATATCTGATTTTTATGTAAGGAGAATTTGAGCTTGGGAAGGATTTGATATATGTATTTGTCTCCATTATTTAAGGGACTTAGTAAAACATTCTAATTTAGAATAACTCAAAAAATTTATTATCTTGAACATATGGTAGATGGTCAATGAGATCTTATTTTATGAGTAAGAAGTCTCAAATATTAGCCACCTCTTCCTACTATCCACGCACATATAATTCAACATCTGACTTCTTCTCAGTTGTGTTTTAAATAAATAATTATAGTTATTTTCCCTAGTTCATACACAAATCCCAGCTTTTGTGGAGACTATTCATGTATACAATTCATTTGTTCTTGCAATTCAGAAAACTTAGATAAATATTAAAATTTGATAAAAATGCAAACAACTAAGAAAGCGGTAAGTAAAACATGATGAAATAGAGATTTCTACAAACTAATTTTTCAGAACTTATGGTTATTAATCATCTGAAACAGAAATTGTTAAATGATACATTACTGGACCTGGAGGACTCCTAAAATTTAGAGAGAAGCTAAATAATTTTCCTACCTTAAACTGATCCTAACAAAAGATTAAAAAAAAGAAACCGAGGTTAGCTATTTGTACAGACTCCATAGGAAATGTCCCTTCCAGTTGCAGAACAGGGGCTGATTTTACTAGGAAGTCTTCTGAACCGTAAGAACTGAGGACCAATCTCTAGTATAGGTTGGTTTTATCAAAGTTCAGCCATCCCATGGAGCTAACTTAAAGTAACCTGAGAGTTTTTCAAGTCACTTGAAATATATTATCGTTATAACCCTTTAGCTCCTGGTAATCTTTATGGGTATGTCTGTTGATAAGAGGTTGACACTGAATATTACTGAAAAATCAACAACTTAATTGAGATGATGTTGAATGATCTCATAGGAACTGATAGAAATTAAGTATTAAAATACAGTTGTCAGCTTCAAATTCACATATTCAATAACCTTCTCCACACTTTTACATATTCAAAAGCTTACAAGTCCAAAATTGAACTCCCTAAAAGATTCCTCTGCCCAAGTCTGCACCTCCTGTGGTTTTCTCCACTTGTTCCTGTTCTCAGATATTGACATTACCCATAGCTCTCTCTCTCTCTCCATACTCCAAGTTTGACCCAGCCACAAAGCCTCATGATGATCTTCTGTATGTCTGGAATCTGCTGTCTACACTGCTACCACCATTACCCAAATTACATCACTTCTTGCCTAAATTATTGAAATGCTATCTTATTTATTGGATGAAGTTATTTATGGGTTACTATGGTCTAGGCACTGCACTTAGAACTCTACCTTCATGATATTAACTAGTTTTTGTAATTACATTAAAACATGATTACTAGCCCTATTTTGCATATTAGGAAGCTGAGACTTTAAAAAATAATTTCCCTAAAATCACACAGCTTATAAAGAGGCAGTATTTAAACCCAATTTGTTTAATTCCACATCAGGACTTTCAACACCTCTATGACGTTTATCTTTGTGGCAATCTTAGTTCTAATAAACTATAAATCTAGGGCAAAGTTGGGCACCTGGGTGGCTCAGGCATTAAGTGTCTGCCTTCATCTCAGGTCATAATCCCGGGGTCCTGGGAACAAGTACTGCATCAGGCTCGCTGTTCAGTGTGGAGCCTGCTTCTCTCTCTCCCTATAATCCTACTCCCAGTTTGTGCTCTCTCTCATTATCTCTCCCTCAAATAAATAAATAAAATATTTTTTAAAAATTAGGGCAAAGATAAAAACTAAGTATGAGAATTTTTTTCAATATTTATGAGATCTAGATAACAAAAATTTAGAAAACAAACCCCAAAACTCTAAAGTAATTGTGATACAATTGAAATGGCAATTCTGGGTAGAATTATAAGGGTAATTATTCTACTTCTTTAATTCTGATTGTGCAAATAGCACAGATTGTGAGAGCTCTGGGATTTTATCCTACTTGTGAGCTAACAAGATACGTTACCAGAGTTTCAAAGATGTTTGTCTAAGACATGAAACTCCTAGGTCAAGGGTGTCAGTAATCATTTATCTTTTAGGCTAGCCTTGGAGAAATCATTCTTTTATTAGCATATTAGATATTCTAATAGCACATGAATATCTGTGGTCTGAATGCAATAAGAGCAATCTAATGTCAGTTTCACAGCCAAACTGATTGGAAATAAGGTTGGGGGGGGGTATTTTATACTTCCTATAAATTTACAAACTTGCTTAGATGCTTTGTGCCCAAATGAGTCCTTATACAGAACTACCCAAGCCAGAACTTCAAAATAACTGGAGGCGATAAGAAAATCAGTGTGTCTGAGCCAACAATCTCAAGCATTGAACTGATTTCTCCTATTTAATAATATTCTACTTGTTACATATTAATAATTATTCACTTTATAGTATTCCTTAAGCACAGCTTAACGTCAGACAAACTTAAGATAAATTCTGTTGTCTGGGATTTCAGTGTGCTCTGAAGAAAGGAAGAGGTAAAAACATCAGTTGAGTCAAATAATAACTAAGTTTAAAAAAGTCATCTTTTCAGTATCTAGTAATTTGGAATTAAGTATTTTGGAAAAGTTTAAATTTGGTGTGAGTAGTTATTTTTTAAGGTTGACATCACTATTTAAATAAGATAATCTTTTCCCTACCGACAACTTATTATTTAAGTGCATTTTAAAATTTGATAGGGAAAGATACCTTGTTCAATTATGGGAGAATTTGAATAATGTTCTTGTATACTCAGCACAGACCTCTAAATCAGGCTTTGGGCAGGACCATGGCAGGAAAACAGGAGTAATGGGAGAGGACAGCATCACCAAGTGTCTGTGAGTCATCTTTGTTGTTAGTGACGGTGACATAGTCCTAAGTAGATTTGGTCATCATTTAACAAAACATTTTATTGAAAGCATAATTCCAAAGCCATTATTAGTATATATACACATATGGGGGGGGCGGGGATAGAGAGAGAGACAGAACAGGAGCACAAAAGTGGGACCAACTCTTAACAGACAAAAGTTTTTAAGAGCATCAATAAATGGGTTTGTTATGTAGATCTTGACTGTAGTGATGCTAATTAATGCAAGGAAGCGATAAAGCCTTTAAATGAATTAGTAGGTCAGCCAGGATCCTTATCCTATTCTATCCTGGGAAGTTCCTTGTTTGTAACACTAGTCTTTATGCACTGAAATAATTCTAGTTTTCATTTTATGTCTTAATTAGAGACTGTGCATCTGAAAGTCCAAGACATGGATGATCCAAAACATTTTTCACAATGGTTCTGACACATCTGTTTAATGTGTCATTGTTGAAAGAATGTAATTGTTAAATAGTCTATTTAGGAAATTTTTATCCTGAAACTAAACTTACTGAAATCTAAACTACTCTTAGATTCAAAACCTGGTAAGTGGAAGCTACAGAATGATCCCATTGAACTAAAAATCATGTCCAGCAAGTGATTTGCATTCAATGTACAGTGTTTCCTCTAATTTTCTTACTTACAATTAACTCAGGTTTTTAAAAACAAATACATAAGTATTACTTCCACTTTAGCTTTTTCTTGCAAAAATACATAATCAGGATTCAAATCTGTAAATAATTTGTGCCTTCTACTCTCTTGGATTTGAAAATGTTTATCCTGTGTCTGAAGAATAATCATTAAGTGTAGCCATTCTCTGAAGACATTCTAGAATTCTCTTTGATCTCCAAGACTGCCTAATAATAGATCATTTTTACTATTAAACAGGCTGCTATTCTTGCTGATTATTGCTGTAACTTCAGAAACAAAAATCTACTCTTTTCTACTTAAAGTTCATCTGTATATGTTTTATCCTTCACATTCCCTTCCTTTTTTATTAGTTTGATCTGGTTGTAGTTGTCATAGTTTAGTTTATCAAATGGAATGCCTTATACTCTGTATCATCTGGTATTTATATATATAGATAAATATTAAACTGAACTATACGACTTTGTTGTCTTATGCATCAGAAATAGATGGTTTAATTATGTGAGAATACGTCTCCCCTAAATATTCTTTTCAAAATTTTGAGTGAAAATGTATAATCACTTTGTTACATTTTCTTAAAAATATCACAAGGAGACCATTAATGGAAGAGCATTAAGCTTATAAATTAATTGAGAATTAATGATAATTTATAATCTTTAGTTTTAGAATTGGGTTTTTTTTTTTTTAGGAGTTCTTAATGAATATAATATCCAATAAAGAAAATCTCACAAACCAGTAAGTAAAGGATTATTAGAATAAATGAACTGGAAAAACTTGGAAAATATTTTTTGGAAAATCAGGTAAGTGAAGGAAAAACTTAGATCCTCAATGCAAACATTAAACATTCAGATTCCTGATGAGCTAGAGATTTAAATAATAAAACTTAAAAGAAAAAAACTTGAGAAAAATAGAAGGTAATTTAAAATAGAAGGTAATTTAATTATCTCTAAAGTTGGAGATAATTTCTAAGCTGGTAAATGACTGAACTAGTGAACAAAAATGTCAGTATTTTTGAGAAGCATAAAAATAAAACAAAAAAGTTCTTAAATGCTATGAAATAAATAATGAAGCCAAATTGGAAAAATACATGTAGCACATATGAAAAGACAGAAATGTTAATATAATTATTAAGTAAGAAATTTACTCAAATTGACAAATACTATAACGGCAGATATGTACAGATAATTCAGCTAAATTAATTTACTGAAAACTGTTTTATGGGCTAGCATGTAGTTTAACTTGAAAATTGTTTCATTTGTGCTTGAAAGAATATGCTTTCTAGTGTTGTTGGACACAGTTTCTAAGATATTGGTTAGGCTGCTCAAGTTGTTTAGTGGTTAAAATCTTTCACATATTTACTGTTTTATATTTAGTACTTTTATCAGTTATTGAAAATGTGGTATTGAAATCTCCAAATATAATTGTTGAATTGTCTATATCTTCTTAATTGTCTATATCTTCTTAATGTCAGTTTTGCTTTTTGTTCATTTTCCATGGTATTATTATAGCTATACCAGTCTCTTATGGATGTGTTGTATGGTATATCTTTTTCCACTCTTTTTTTTAAAAAATAATGATTCAAAAATATTACACATTACTCAGTGCTCATCACTGTGTATTCCATTACTTTACTTTTATCCTATTTATGCCTCTGAAACTAGTATATGTCCCTTGCAGACATAATAAAGTTGAGTTTTACCTTTTTTATTCAGTTTAATAATCTGCCTTTTGATTGGAATATTTATTTCATTCACATTTAATATAATTACTATAAAAATTGATGAAATTTTTGGCTTTTAGTAATTAAACTATATTGCAACTAGATATATCTCTCTTTATATTTATTTTACTTGGGGTTTTCTGAACTTCCTGACTCCTTTCACTCATGTTTTTCATCAAACTTGGAATATGTAGGCCATTATTTCTCTATTCTTTCCATCTCTGTCCTCTCCTTCTAGATATCTACTAAATATATGTTAACATGCTTGACATTTTCTCACAGTTCACTGAAGAACTGCTTATTTTTCTTTAATCTTCTTTCTTTCTACTTCTGAGCCCATCTAGTCAAAGGATGGTAACAACTCCTGGCAGGCAGGCAGGAAGGCCTCAGACTTCCAGCATTCCTCTTTGGAATTCCAGCAATTCTTCATGAATAAGCATCTCTCAGTTTGTTCTTTGGTCACCTGATGACATTATCCAGTTTTATAATTGTTTTTTGGGGATTCACTGACCACTTTTTCATCATAGCCATAAATACTGCTCCCAAGTCATTAAATTGCTTAACAGGTATTTCTAAATATTTTTTTTCCAAGATTTTATTTATTTATTTGACAGAGAGAAATCACAAGTAGATGTAGAGGCAGGCAGAGAGGGAAGCAGACTCCCTGCTGAGCAGAGAGCCCGATACGGGACTCAATCCCAGGACCCTGAGATCATGACCTGAGCTGAAAGCAGCGGCTTAACCCAACACCACTATCTAGAAAAGGTAAATTAAAGTGATAATGAAGTAGCATTTGCCTATAAAGTTAACAAAGATTGGAAAATTTGTGAATTAATAAATGCTGGCGAGATTCAGGAACACAGGCATTCCTGTGTGTTTCTGGTCACATTGTAATATTAAAGAAATTTATATATTTTCTCTTTTATTTATATTTCTCTGGACCTAAATATATAAAAATTTTAAAATTGTTGTTTAGATTTTAAAAAGTTAAGATGAGCACATTTATAATATTGAAAGAAGAATTGAATAGAGTATATAGTGGAAACTTCTCTGGGGACAATCATGGTTCTTTCTTATGAGTATTTCCAGAGCTGTAATCTATATCTATATATATATCTATATCTACATATATGCTTAAGTGTGCATAATAAAAAACACTTGAATATTTAATACTCAATGTTCCCCAGCTTGTGTTTATCATTATAAAAAGACCTTGATGATCAACCATGTCCTACCAATATATGGAAATATTTGGCAACCAAATCCTTTATAATTTTTGTTATCAGGACAACTGCAGAACTTTAGTTTTGTTCTCCTTTTTTTTTTAAGTAAACTCTACACCTGACATGAGGCTCAAACTTATGATCCTGAGACCATGAGTCACATGCTCTAGCAACTGAGCCACCCAGGTGCCCCAGAACTTTAGTTTTTTAAGTACTTTCTACTTTTTTCATATTAAAAAAATTCTATAAAGGATATTCATTGATTTCATAATTATAAAACACACTTTATTAAATATGTATATTCTTAGACTCATTAATTTTACTTCTCTAAATGCATTCTAGGAAATGATTACAAATGAAAAAAAATTACTATGCATAAACAAGTTTAAAGCTGAATAAATATTAAAATAAGTTTTAACTAAATTCTAAATTTACTATGTACAATACAGCCCATTCATTTGAAAGATATTTAAGCAGCTATCAAAATGATAATGACGACTAATATTATACTGAATACTATTACATACTAAGCACTACTCTACAATCTTCAAATGTATTACTTTTTATTATAAGAATAATTCTATGAGATAGGCACTTTTATTTTTCCTCATTTTATAGACAACAAAATTGAAGTAGAGAAAAGTTAATTAACTTGCCCAATGAGAAGTTTGTAATGATAGGTGAAAATACGTATGTTGTCTTAGGTCAAGTCTTCCAAGAGAAGGGATTTTGAAGTTATGCAGGAAGATGAAGCCCCATGAGATCAACATCAGAAAGAAAGAGGAAATGGAATTTGGTTAAGAAAAGGGTTAAAAAGTGATGCAAATGTGATGTGGCCACAGTAAAAATTGCAACAGATGCTGGAGGGAGCTCTGGAGCTAGGGTGGCCCCTCAGAAATGTCCTGAACTGATGTAAGGTGGCATGAAAAGATGAAAAGGATGAAAAGAAAATATGCTTTTATGGTAGGAAACAAGTGGTTCTTTCTCTCCCCCTTAATTTAAATGACCTCTTTTGTAAGTATAAATACTTTATTTTAAAATAAATGGTTACTCTCAAAACTTCCTTTAGCCTGGAAAATTGAAAAAATTCTAGGTGTGTAAGACTTTTCTAATGCATATATTGTAGTATATTAAACAAAAGTGGTATCAATGGGAAAAAACCCTGGGTTTTAAAAAGACTATTAATTCCATATTTGAGTAAGAGGGATCACTACAGTCATATATCAGGTACTTATAATATGTGTACTTATGGAAGTTTCATATAATAAAATATAACTTTCTTATTACGGTTCTGAAGTTCTGAAATTAGAATAACCCCTTTCAGTCAAAACTTTAAAGACAAAATCCACTCATAGTTAGGTAATATCAAGTATTTGACCATATGTGTTTTGCTTCTTGAGTTAAAATTTCAGATTTTCATTTCTTCATTTTTCCTTTCTCTTTTCCAAGAAAACAATTGACAAAGCCAGAAAAGAAAAGGAATAAAAGGAATCTGGAGTCATGAGGATAAAATCATCCAGACTGATGATGGGAATGGCTGCTTCTGGTTAAGTCAAGAGTACAATTTAGCGCAGCTTCTGGGCAGCTTTCAATATTCCTGACCAGTACCAAGGTGCTGATTGCAGATTGCTTCTGGCTATTGCAGAGATCATTTCCACGAATA
>NC_081568.1:127618604-127727902 GCF_022355385.1 Mustela nigripes | reverse complement strand
TTTCTTTCTTTCTTTCTTTCTTTCTTTCTTTCTTTCTTTCTTTCTTTCTTTCTTGTTTTTTAGATGTTTTTCTGCTTTGTTTTAGACTGTGGAAGGCCCAAATGTGTTGCATCCAAAAAATAAAGATGTTATAAGAGAATGTGAGAGGTGACTTCCTACTGGCCTTGGCTTGGTTGTGCAGCAACTGGGGGCAAGTGTTAAAATTAGAAATGTCTGTACCACACTTAAATAAAAGGAATCTGCTGACACAGGACTTGGCACTTATGTTCTAGCTTATAAATGCACACACACACTTGTGGATGATGTTTTCCTTTCTCTCCCAATTGTCTTATTATTGATATGGCCGGGCATAATTTATGTTGCTTTGTTTAGAGCTTCAGTTAGACCTGTAAGTGACCTAGTTTATTATGTTAGTTTAGGTGCTTACAGCCATACACATATTCTCCAAGTATGCTAAGATAACAGTACCAAGGGAAGTAACAAATGAGTATTTAATACTGGCTGAGACAGAAATAAAATGACTGTTTTCAAATAGGGCTGATTAAATGAGAAACAAAGATAAGTTAGAAGCTAATGTATGAACTGTGTGACTGGTAACACAATTAATTATCTTTTAAAGGACTTGTTATAGCTTTATAATTATTCATAATTCATACAGCTCTCATACAATATTATCTTTTGTGCCACATACATATACTTTATGTGGCATATAAAAATTAGAGATTTGGTACAGCATATTATTATTATTCATACTTCTTTATTTTTTTTTCTTGATAAAGTAATTTTTGCTATCTAGATTACTTTAAATACATTAGCTCATATAGTTATTTAATACTGTTGCTAGTGAAATCTAAGATGAATAATAATTTATCTTCTTATCTAGAATGCAAGCCCCTTGATGGCAGGGACCACATTTTAATTTGCCATAATGCCTTATACAAATTGATTGCTCAAATTTTTTTTTAGATTTTATTTATTTGACAGAGAGAGAGATCACAACTAGGCAGAGAAGCAGGCAGAGAGGAGGAAGCAGGCTCCCCACTGAGCAGAGAGCCTGATACAGGGCTCAATCCCAGGACTCTGAGATCATGACCTGACCCAAAGGCAGAGGCTTAACCCACTGAGCCACCCAGGGGCCCCTGCTCAAATGTTGTTATTGAGTGTAATGTTTATTTGTCAAACTCAGACAAAAAAAGACTTTTCTAATTCCAGAAGCACAATTATATTTTAAGTTCATTCGCAAAAGGTATGCTAGAATTATTATACTGCAGTTGTAGTGGCTCAGCAATATTTCTATAGACAATTTCATATCTAGATTTTGCTAATCTTTAAAAATACATATTTAATGGATTCCTTTCTCACACTGAGGTCCTTCATCCATTTTGAGTCTATTTTCATTTGTAGTGTAAGGAGATGGTCCAATTTCATTTTTCTGCATGTGGCTGTCCAATTTTCCCAACACCATTTATTGAAGAGGCTGTCTTTTTTCCATTGGACATTATTTCCTGCTTTGTTGAAGATTAGTTTAACATAGAATTGAGGGTCTATTTATGGGCTCTCTATCCTGTTCCATTGATCTATGTGTCTGTTTTTGTGCCAGTACCATGCTATCTTGATGATGACAGCTTTGTAATAGAGCTTGAAGTCTGGAATTGTGATGCCACCAACTTTGGCTTTCTTTTTCAATATTCATTTGGCTATTCGAGGTCTTTTCTACACTGTTGGTGGGAATGCAAGCTGGTGCAACCACTCTGGAAAACAGTATGGAGGTTCCTCAAAATGTTGAAAATAGAACTACCCTATGACCCAGCAATTGCACTACTGGATATTTACCCTAAAGATACAAACGTAGTGATCCAAAGGGGCATGTGCACCCGAATGTTTATAGCAGCAATGTCCACAATTACCAAACTATGGAAAGAAACTAGATGTCCATCAACAGATGAATGGATCAAGAAGATGTGGTATCTATACACAATGGAATACTATGCAGCCATCAAAAGAAATGAAATCTTGCCATTTGTGATGACGTGGATGGAACTAGAGGGTATCATGCTTAGCTAAATAAGTCAAGTGGAGAAAGACAACTATCATATGATCTCCCTGATATGAGGAAGTGGTGATGCAACATGGGGGGTTAAGGGGGTAGGAGAAGAATGAATGAAACAAGATGGGATTGGGAGGGAGACAAACCAAGTGACTCTTAATCTCACAAAACAAACTGAGGGTTGCTGGGGGGATGGGGGTTGGGGGAAGGGGGGTGAGGTTATGGACATTGGGGAGGGTATGTGCTATGGTGAGTGCTATGAAGTGTGTAAACCTGGCGATTCACATACCTGTACCCCGGGGGGATAAAAATATATTATATGTTTATAAAAAATAAAAATACATATTTAAATTACCAATTGATTGACATCCAAATTGAAACAAAGTACCTTGCACTGAAGCAAAGGGGAATATTAGGTTGGACAGTGTTGCTCTTGTTTAAGCAACAGTGCCTGATTAGCTAGTAAAAATATTAGTTATGCTAAATCATAAGAATTGAGACTGTTTTGTTAATTAAGAGTTTTAATTAGTAAAATTTATGTAGCTATAGCTTATAGATATCTTAGTTTCAAGGAGCTATACAGTTGTTTAGTACCAATATTTAAAAATTTATTTTACATCCTTAATATCTGTACTTATTATGACCCCAAAGCTTTGGTTGTCTATATACACTTACAAATAATTATCTACTAATACTGATTTGACAGCAAGGAGTGGAAATACTAGATAGAAGGAAAACTAAGTTCTTCATGGTCTTGTGTTGATTTCTATCTTTTTTTTTTTTTTAAAGATTTTATTTATTTATTTGACAGAGAGAAATCACAAGTAGATAGAGAAGCAGGCAGAGAGAGAGAGAGGGAAGCAGGCTCCCTGCCAAGCAGAGAGCCCGATGCGGGACTCGATCCCAGGACTCTGAGATCATGACCTGAGCCGAAGGCAGCGGCTTAACCCACTGAGCCACCCAGGCGCCCGTCTATCTTTTTTTTAATAAAGAGATATAATTGGACATTTTTACAAAGCTAAATATAATTTTCTTCTCAGGGAATTATTTTGGAGAAATGTTTTCTACTATTCCTCTCTGTCCTCCAGAGTTACCAGGATGGTGGTCACTCTTCTGAGAGTGTCAGATTCTCTCATGCCATATATCCATTTCTATTTAACATATTTCCTTCTTTCAGAATAGAACCTGGTATCCTATCTACATGTCTTCTTGATAACAGTGTTTACACAGGATTTGGGGAATTTAGAACCATTTCTCTCACAATTATAGTCTCCCTCTACCTTTCGAATGGGACTTTCACTGGGATATTGATGGCGAAAGATAGAGAACAGACAATACCAGTATTTATTACTAGATTTCTAGTTGATATTGTGACAAGTAACAAAGTTTTGTAAACATATTTAGATAGTCTTTAAAAATCATATTTAGAAATTCAAGCAATTAAAGAAGGCCGTTGACCACTAAATTTAAGTAAAATGGATTTAAAACTTTATATAAATGTGGAAATTTTTTAAGCATATAATGTTAAATTGGTTTTAATATCTTAAGTTTTAGATACATTTATCATGAAGTAATGCCTTACTAGAAAATACTAGAAGCAAGTGCCTCAGGCCTAAAGGAAACAAAGTAATCCTGAAAGACTCAGGTAGTGTCCATAGCAGTAATGTGAAACAGGTATTTTCTTTAGTTGTGTGATCTTGGTCCTCTCCATTAATCTCTCTGGGCTTCTTTTCCTTCCTTTGTGAAATGAAGGGATTGAACTAGATGATTTTCAACTCACTTCCAACATTCACATATATTCCCTTCTGTGGATTTTCCATTTACAGAAACTGACTGAGGTTGTACTCAGGAGACAGGTAATTCCATACAGATTAGGCCTCAAAACGTGCTTTCCCTACTTACATATAACTTCATGCAGGGCCCTGAGGAAAAACTGACAGTAGAGGTTATTTTTAAAATATTTCAACCAATGCCTTTTTATTTCTGGCATACTGATAGTTAACTGTAATTTATCAAAGATAAATTGTTTCACTAGCCACAGTCATATTGTGAATCACACATAAATTTCTTTGAATGTAGTTTGGTTAAAATTTCCTCAGAGACTCCTCATGTAAAAGTTATTTAAAGTCAGAATCATGATCCAGAAGAGCAAATAAACTTTTCAGAATGTTTCTCTTGAAACCTATACTTACTGATGAAAAAGAAATAAAATTTAACCTATTAAAATTAGATCAGTTTAGGTTCAATAAGAACAATGAAAGGATGTATTGAGTAAAAGAGTGTTGGGCACAGCAAAGATGGCGCTGGCCTGCCTTCTCTTCCGGCTAGAAAAGGCGCCACCGTGGCAGTATTGGCGCCAACGTGGCGGTTTCGGTTCTGCATATCTCTGATATTTCCTCCTCTCGCCCAACACACCCTACCCAGTTACTGACTATGTAACCAAACCCCATAGGTTCTCTCCCCGCTGACCTCATTTCCCATCCCCTACCCAATATAAGCTGCAACCCCGCTCAATAAAGTGAGATCCTGCTTCGACAGATCCCCCGAGTCTGGTGTGGTTCGTTAATGCGCCTGGACTCGCGACACTCGCCATCCCGCTCAGCCCCAAGGGGAGCTACCGGCTGGCCCGGACGCTCTCCTCGTGCCTGTCGGCCCGCAAAACCTACCGGAGTCTGACAAAAGAGGAGAAAAGTCTATTATATCTTTAAGGCATTTAATCTCATGTACCATATAATTTAACGTAACATAATCTAATTAGCCTAAATATGGCCTGTTAACTATGTTTGTATTGGCTTTATTATTTTAAACAAATAAAAACAACACACACAAATGTTGGGGTTCTTAGCAATGAATAAGAATAGTTCAAAATTGGAACTTTTATGTTCATTTATAGTCAATTTTTTGGTGAATGCTCAAGAAAAGATAATAAGCAACATATTTTTATTTGTGGATGGTACTAACTTGGATGATGTTGCATACACTGGGGAAGACAGGGAAATAATTTTAATAAAGAACCTGGAGGCATTAGAAGTGTGGTAAGGAAATGATAAAACCAAGATTTTAGTTGTAAAAATGCAAATCATTACACAAGGGAAGGAAATAACCTAAAGCAGCTACTCGGAGGGTGGGACAGACCCAAGAAAACAGTTAGGGGCAAAATAAATCTCTGGGTGAGAGAACAGAGCGAAGGAGATAGGGACTAGCGATGATAATAGGCAGAGAATGTTCCCTTGCACTTTTGAACTACAAAGGCATTGTGGCCTAGGAAGATGAAGGCCATGGCACCTAAACATTGGATCCATCTTCTGCTGCATACCACCTCTGTTCAGTGGACTTTTTCTAAATTAATAGAAGAATAGAGCAAGAAATAGTGACTGTCCCTGTGGTCAACGTGTGAATCTTGAGAATTAAAAACAAGTTTCACACAAATAGCAGATAAGCTTCATTCTTATTAAATATAACTCCGCCTTCCAAAAACTCAGGCCATAGAACAAGCATTTCGTTTTCTTTCTTTCTTTCTTTCTTTCTTTCTTTCTTTCTTTCTTTCGTTCTTTTTCTTTCTTTCTTTTTTTGATTTTTATTTATTTATTTGTCAGAGAGAGTGCACAAGTAGAGAGAGAGGCAGGCAGAGAGAGAAGTAGATTCCCTGCTGAGCAAGGAGCCGCACCCGTCTCCCCCAGTACCGGGCTCAAACCCTGGACCCTGAAATCATCACCTTAGGTGAAGGCAGATGCTTAACTGACAGAGCCACCCAGGTGTCCCCAGAAACAAGCATCTATAACCCATCAACATAATTTAAAGGGTCTAAGCAAGCAAGTCTCTATTTAGCTTTTAGTCATTTCCCAAATAGAGACCATTGAGTTTTATATTCATTGAATGAAGGAAGGAATGAATGAATGAATAAGAAAATACAAAGTAGGCATTTTTATGTCCATTTCATAGAGAGAAAAGGTGAGGTCCACAAAACTTATTCAGTATTGCTAACCTCACCCAGGAAATTAGTTGTGAAGCCAGAATTTAAGTATGCCTAATGCCAAAGTGCATGATTTCCCCCAGTATTAAACTAGCTCATTGATTATGTGAACTGGTCCAGTGCCATCAGTCCTGTAATGCTACCTTATGTCTCCTATCTGCTTTTAGAGACTTCTTTTGGATTTCTGCTTTCTAAAGCCTTGGATTAGGCTTTTCACTGGCTTTTAAAGAGTTCTGTTAAGCACATAATAGAAAGAGTACCTGGAATTATTTCTAAGTTAGTATACATACAATTTAGAAACTATAGAAATGGCAGATTTTTACAAGTAAAAATTCTCATGTGAGAAAATTACAATGTCAAGATATGAGACTATTAGACATGCATTACACAAAACTTATTTCTCAGTGTTAATCCCAGTTATCACAATAATCCCAAGGAACACTAATAAAATACACCTTGAAAGATTGCTAACATTAATCAGGACCTATAGAAAAAGAAGATGCAGAGCTTTATAAAGATAGCTTTTGTTTCACCTCTCAATTTTCATTTTGTTCGGCCAAAAAATTTGGTATTTGGGTACACTTATTTAGGTAAGCTTAGGTGATAGATACATAGGCAACTGAATGATATCTCCTACTTATCTTGCCAAATAGTACAACACAGGTACTTTCATTAGACAGATTGAATATGAAATGGACATGGTCCAAAGTGAGTAATGTTTTATGGGCTTTTTAACTTTAGACATTAGTTTCAACCAGGGAAGATAAAAATATTAATATGTCAATATTTTAGAATGAAACTTGCCCATGAATTTATCGTTCACCCTCCATAATTTGCTGTATCTGTCAATAGGTAACACTTTGGAGAACCATCAAGTGATTTAATTATCTTCATGGGCACAACCGATATGAAGCCACTTTAAAAAAAATGGGCTAAGGGGCACCTGGGTGGCTCAGTGGGTTAAAGCCTCTGCCTTCGGCTCAGGTCATGATCCCAGGGTTCTGGGATCGAGCCCCGCATCGAGCTCTCTGCTCAGTGGGGAGCCTGCTTCCCCCTCTCTCTGCCTGCCTCTCCGCCTACTTGTGATTTCTGTCTGTTAAATAAATAAATAAAATCTTTAAAAAAAAATGGGCTAAAACTTCACTTAAATTTAATACATAAAATTATAATGTAAAACATGAATGCCACAAGCCCGACATGAAAATTAGCCTGTACAAAGTTTATTAAATCCTGTTTGGGATTACCTTGCCTTAAAGAAAAAGGAGAGAAAATGTCAGACATATTTTTGCATTGCAAGTAATTTAAAAAAAAATCAGAAAGTCTTGACCTTTGATATAGCAACTTTAAAAGATATATGGTTATTTTATGAAAAATAGAGATCTTGGGACCATGAACCAATGAGATTAGGTTCTTTCTTCTCATTCCTGATTTTAGAGCAGAATGTATTTCGAAATTACCGAGATATGGTCTGGGTTAACATATTTAGACATATTTAGTGGTTCTTGCTTTTTTGTGATTTTTTTTTTTTTTGGACATCTTTTATTCAAGGCAGTTCTTAAGCAAGCAGCTGGAGTTGGAAGCAAATAGACAAGCTAGTGTCCCTGAGACCTCACTAGCATTATACCCATCACCAGCAAATCCACTGAACACAAAATCACCTGGAAAATCTGAGTACTGTATCTTTCTAAAAAGATCATTAGACAGGGGATGCCTGGGTGCTCAGTTGGTTAAGCGGCTGCGTTCGGCTCAGGTCATGATCCCAGCGTCCTGGGATCGAATCCTGCATTGGGCACCTTGCTCCGTGAGGAGCCTGCTTCTCCCTCTGCCACTCTGTCTGCCTGTGCTCACTCTCTCTCTCTCTGACAAATAAATAAATAAAATCTATTAAAAAAAAAAAAGATCATTAGAGAGGCGCAGGCATTTTTTCTTCTTTGTCCAGTGAATTCTAATATTCTGGCTATGATCCTTAAATGTACAGTTAAACCAACCTATATATAAACTGCAAGAAAACATGGTAGTAATTGTTCTTTAGTGTTCAGAGACCTAGAGTATTAAACATGTATAGGATGGTCAGAAATGGAAAAAGGAAAGAAGTTATAATAGCAGTGAATGGAAATGAGCCTGAGTGTTGAGGAAATGGCTGAATCTTACACAGAAAAAAGGCTCAGTGTCAGAGTGGGATAAATGTGGGGTGCATCTTGATTCTGAATGATAAAATGATTCTGCAAGTCTCTGCTTTCTAAGGTTACAATTTTACTAGAACCTCAGGCAAGGCTGTGACCAAAATGAGTCCAAGGCTCCAAAACCGAGGAAATCTGGGGGCTGAAGAAGAGTCAGGCAGATATGTAAGAAGTGGCACCTTAGTTCTTAACCTCACATACTGGGATCTTGTCCTACCCAATTCGACTGTAGCAAATTGTACAAGAGTCAATGCGCAGATAGGTCTGGAAAGGTGCCAGTGTTCAGGTACTGAGGAAAGAGCAGAAGGAGCAAAGGGATTATCTTGGATGTGATCTTTGGAGTGTTAAGACAGTTTGAGGCTGGCGAAAATCTAAGCTAAAATGCTGAGTCTTTTTAGATTCCAGAACCTAAATCTATTAGAATCTAAGAAAGATTATTATCTTTATACATAATACATAAGAATTGACAGGAACAAGGTATTATATCTGCTAAAGTTCCTGCAATTATTCTGGTCTCTCAATATTGAAATTTTGTCATCTTTGAGAATAACACTATAATATAAACAGGTTAAATATTATTGATATTAATGAAAAAATGCACTTTTTGCTATAATATTAATAAAATTGTCACAAAGATTTTAAAGCAAGAGTCTCAACACTGGTAGAGAAGAACAATACACTTATATGCGTGTGTGTGTGTGTATGCATGCTCATGAGTGTGCTTTTATTGATATTATTTTTTTAAGGACAGATACCTTGCCCCATCCCTGGAGGTTTTGCTAATATGATACAGCCTAGGTATATGAATTTTTAAAAATATCTTTAACTTATACTAATAAACAACTTGAAAGCAGATAAAAGTTAAAAGTCAGACCTTCAGAGTAAAATTGGTCCAAATAATGTTAGACATGGTAGCCAATTGGTCAGTTTATTCAGTCTTAGATTCCTTAATATTAAAGTTGGGATGTTAATAGAACCAACCTGATAGGACGGTTGTAAGGATCAAAGGAGATGAGGCACGTAAGGTACAACCAGTCTGCAGTGCAATAAATGTATTCAGTGAATATTTCCTGAATGAATGGACTGCTAATGGGTGAATATTTTAAAATAAGGACCAATTTCTAACGATTAAAAAAGAAACTAATGGGAAATGGAAATCATGTAACATCAATCTTTTGCAGCAAAATATGTTCTTATTCATACATATGTTAATAATAAAATACATTTTTCAAAATAATCTATTTTAAAATAAAATCTAGCAATTAAAAATAAATAAGTAATAAATGATCCAAATGCTCTTGGAGCTCTGATTTATCTACTGAAATTCAAATTGAGTTCAAGAATGGAAAATTGTATGTAGATAGGGTTCCTCTTGGAGGAGCTACATTTGGGAAATTTGTCCATTGTATATCCTCTTTTTTTTGTGATCCTGTCTTACAGTAGGTGCTGTGGAAACAACAACAACAAAAACTGTGCTAGGTATTGGCTTTTCATCTCCAAATTCATTCATTTCTTTGTCAGTGTGTGACAAGAAAGCATGCTATAATGTTGTTATATTTAATTTTTAAATTTTGAAATAATTATAGACTCAAGAAGTTTTAAAAAATAGTACAGAGAGGTAATCTGTATCTACTTCACCCAGGTTCCTTCAGAGGTCATATTTTATATAACTAGAACATACTGGCAAAACCAGGACATTGACATTAGCACATTACAATGATTCTGACCCAGGCCTTACTTGGACTCTACTTTTTTTTTAACGTCTTTGTATGTAGCTTATGACATTTTATTAAAAGTATGGAC
This sequence comes from Mustela nigripes, assembly GCF_022355385.1. Lineage (NCBI taxonomy): Eukaryota > Metazoa > Chordata > Mammalia > Carnivora > Mustelidae > Mustela > Mustela nigripes. The sequence continues at coordinate 127,717,899 of NC_081568.1, read as the reverse complement.
TCATATAACGGCCACCAAAATCAAGTTTTGGAACACTTTCCTCACCACAAAGGATCTCTGTTGTGTTATACCTTTATAGTTCAAACTGGAATATATTTTGAGAATAAAAGGGGTCTAATAATGGGCATAAGCTGGGACTTCACAGAGAAAACTGGTATACATGGTAATCTTGATTTTAGCATGTACGAACATGACCACAGATGCTCAAAAAACAATAGGAGGGAGAGAGAATGCATGAATTATGAATAACTCATATTATGTGCAAGAATTTAGTGTTTAGAAGCATATTTTTTTTTCTTTGTGTGACAGGCTTCAAGGGGATTTTCAAGGTAATTTTAAATATGTGAAGTTTTTATCTGACATTTTACCTTTAGAATCTAAAGTGTAAGTTTGTGCATACACAGAATAAATGAGTCAAGTACATTTTGATGAGTATAAGCAGAGTTAGAGTTGGGACAGCTTGATAAGACACAAGAGTGGAAGGAAATTGTGACATGCTCAGTCTATAACAAGATGTGGCACTGCAGAAACTGTCTTCTTGTCTGTTTTGAGGCTATTGTCGGATAAATCTAATGTAGCAAATGTACATGTGACTCCATCTCCACTTTATGCCTTTAACATATACATTCAATGCTATAAATTTCCCACTAATTACTGCTTCTGGTATGTTGTGCTTTCCTTTAAAAAATATTTGTATATTCAAAATATTTTAAAACTTCTAAGAGTTCTTACTAATCAATCATTGAACACTTCAAAAACACAATGTACTATATATTGGCTAATTGAACATAATAAGAAAAAGAGTTCTCCTTTGACTCATATTATTTACAAATGTTGTTTAATCGCCAAATATTTGGAGATTTTTCTAGCTGTCTTTATGTCATTGATTTCTACTTTAATTCCAGTGTCATCGAGAGCAGACATTGTATGTTGTCTATTCCTTTAAATTTGTTAATATGTGTTTTATGGCCAGAATGTAGTAGTACCTGGTGAATATTCTATGTGATCTTGAGAAGAATGTGTATTCTGCTGTTGTTGGATTAAGTAGTTCATAGATGTCCATTATATATTCTTAATTGATGGTGTTATTGAGTTCAACCATATTCATACTGATTTTCTGCCTGCAGGATCTGTCTAGTTCTAAGAGGGAGGTGGTGAAATCTCCAACTGCAATAGTGGATTCATCTATTCCTCTTAACCATCTTATATGGTCCTTCTTGGTTTCTGTGTCTCCGGAGGTACTTCCATCTCACCTTCATGTGAGATGGATGCTATTATTTTTATAAATACTTCATACTCTCCAAAATAAGGTCTAATCACAGATTATGGTACATAAACTTTTATGTACATTTATTAACTCCAAAATATGGTCCAAATTCATATTTGTCTTTGCCTTCTTGATCAGTCAACAGATGAAGAAAGGTGTATCAAGATATCTTATTATTATGTTTCAGTTTATAAGCACCTATAAGTACTTTCAATCAAGAAAATGCATAATTTATATTTACATTTTTAGATTATGCTCTTTATCAATAGATATACTTTGTTCTAGGTAACATTATATCATTAACCAAATTTGGGAATGATCTCAACTTAATACAATATATTTTAAATGTTGGCCAAATATAATAAAATTTGGACCAGGCTGGGAGATGCTGAAAATAAATTCACAAGTCTTCTTTTTGATAGAGTGTGTAATTTAGAGGAAATAAGTAGAGAAAATTCTGGTAAAACTACCTTTAAAACATCCGATTTAGCAAAATCAGTGGAAATGGAGATGTGTATTATGAGCAATGTGGGAAATCCTCACCCAGCCTCAGACAGGCAGTCTCATAAAGGGCACCAGAAAGAATTTCCTACAAGGCAGTGAAAAAACAATGGTGGTAAAAACACAGTTGGGTTTTCACACAAAACAGAATCTGAGGATCATGACATTTCTCACTAATTCATCCTTTCATCGAATTAGCCAAATGACCATGAAAAAATGTCACCACTTGGTGTGACAGTTCGTATGATGATCTACTGAGACACCCCAATTATGGCACAGCAACTTATTCAGACAGAAACCTCACAGGAACAGTGTTTTTCTTTCCTTTTCTTTTTAAAAGGTTTTATTTACCTATTTGACAGAGAGACAAGAGAGAGAACACAAGCATGGGGAATGGGGGAGGGAGAAGCAGGCCTCCTGCCAAGTAGGAAGCCCGAAGAGGAGCTTCATCCTAGGACCCTGGGATCATGATGGCTGAGCCACCCAGGCACCCCAGGAACAATGTTTCTTGACTAAGAGAACTCAGGCCTCTAATTTGCTCCTTCATGCCTTAAAAGTTTAATAACTAACTAATATGGCCAATATTTAGTATCCGATTCATTTTTTTTTCCGATTCATTTTTTTAAGCAGAACTCACAAAGAATGTTCAAATAAGAGTAAAGTAGAATATATCTTTTGTTTCAGAGAAAATAAAAGGCCTAGAGATAATGCATTTATAGGTTAATGTAACAACAGAAATAACAGTAGCAACAAAATCACATATTCAAACAAATGAAAGCTACCTAGATTTTAGTCAATTAAGAGATAGTTATGTCGTCAAAACACAGATGACTAGCACACACAGGAAAAAGATTAATTCTGGGCTCTAAAAGAATACATAATTCGTAATCTCAAGATAATAAAACACAACATGGTATAAAAAGACAGAATGAAAGAAGCTTTTAAAAAGAACCATACTGACACTTCAAAAAAACAAAAAGAAAAAAAGAGAAAGAGAGTGAGAGACTATCAAGACATTTTACAAATTTATGAAATAAAATTAAGGAAAAATAACATTGCAATACTTAAAAATAATAGAGTAACTCAAATCAACAGAGGTAAGACTTGAGGAAAATTATTGTTCATATATTACAAAAGTTTACAGATACATAAACGACTGTGTGCAACAAGGCAATTGAGAGCAAACATGTAAATAATTGGTATTTCTGGGAAAGAGAACATGGAAAATGGGAATTACAAAAAATCAAAAGAGAACATGGAAAATGGGAATTACAAAAAATCAAAAGATTCTATCATGCTTAGAAATAATGTGTGGTATATATTTTCAGACTGGAAGATGAAGCACATCCCAGGAAAATAGAATAAAAATTGTCAGACAGATCCCATTTTTAATAGTAACAAAAAAGAATAACATACTTAAAAACATATTTCACGTGGAATAAAAAATACATATATATCTCAATAAAATGCATTATATATGTGTATATATATATATATGAAACATATATAAATAAAATGCTTTTGAAAGATATAAAAGGAAACAAATATATGGAGAAGTATACCGTGGTTATGGAATAGATCAAGCAGGAAACATTTAAAATTCTCCCTAAATTAATCTGTATGTGTAATGCAATTTTCCTAAAATTATCAAAATATTTTTGAACCTTGACCAACTTTTCTGAAGTATATAAAGAACAATAAAAAATAGAGAAAATTTTAGAAATATTCTGATATTCGGGAAAAAGGATAAATATGACTAATATAAGTTAATATTAAAACATCTGTAGGATTAGTCATTGTAAAAGTAAACAGTAGCACATTAATATAGAAACACTAGCACATGAGTAAACAATAGCACAGGAGCAGACTGTAAGGGTCCATTTGTTAGGATTTGAAAAATAACAGAAGTACCAAAGTGATTGTTAGGGAAAGAGGAATTATTCAGTAAGCATGAATTAGGACAACTGAGTAGGCAGATACATTTAAATCCTCAGGAAAATTATTTGGAGCATCTACTATGAAAAATATTCTCTTTCCTTAATATATAAAAAGTTAGTGCAAATTAATAAGACAAAAATTGGTAACCTACCAGAAAATGGGCAAAGAATATGACAAAGATTTCAAGTAAACATCATGGAAATCATTTAAACATATGACAAGATACTCACCCCATGTATAATCACAGAAATAAAGTACAAATTAAAACTCTAATGAAATTCCATTTTTTAACTGTTAGTTGGCAAATATCAAATGGTTTGGAAACACTGTGGGTAAAGTTATGAACACACAAGAGGTCTCAAATATTGCTGACTAGAACTTTTTTTTTAAAAAAGCAAAGTTTGGAAACTTTGTTTATGATGCATTCTCATTTGTATTAATTAAAAACAGATTATTTGCACAGTTATGCTTGCATGTTCACAGAGTATCTTTTCAAGGTTACAACAGAGTGATTGCTATTAGCAGAAGCAAGTACTCTGTAGAAAAAAAATTAGGTTGAGTTATGACTTGGTAACACTTAGATGCCAGAATATAAGATTATAATGTCTATAAATTCAAAAAGGAAGGAGTAAATAAATTCCATGTACAGCCAAGTGTAATTCATAAGTGAAGGCAAAGAAATGCATCATGGCGAGAAGTAATACAAAGGGAAATAAACAGTGAGTCTTGGGAAATCTGTTTTGAAGATGAAATCCAGCCCATCAAAAACAAACTAAAAAATACCCAGTTAATTGGGGTGCCTGGGTAGCTCAGTTAGTTAAGTGTCCAATCATGGTGTTTGTGTGTGTACATGTGCTCTCTCTCTCTTAAAAAAAAAAAAAAAGAAGAAGAAGAAAGAAAGAAAGAAAGAAGAGAAAAAAGAAAGAAAAGAAAAAGAAAAAATATCCAGTTAATTATGAACAATTAGAATGAAAAGCTTAGAAAAAAATGAGCATTAAGTTTATCCATGTAAACATAAAGTTTAATGTAGAGCTACACTATGACCCAGCAATTGCACTACTGGGTATTTACCCCAAAGATGCAGAAGTAGTGAAAAGAAGGGGCACACACACCCCAAAGTTCATAGCAGCTATGTCCACAATAGCCAAACTCTGGGAGGAGCTGTGATGCCCTTCAACAAATGAATGGATAAAGAAGATATGATTCATCTTCTTTATGGAAGATGAATGGACTATTGGACAATGGACTATTACTCAGCCATCAGAAAAGATGAATACTTACCATTTACATCAACATGGATAGAACTGGAGGGTATTTTGCTAAGTGAAACAAGTCAACCAGAGAAAGACAATTATCCCATGGTTTCACTCATATGTGGAACATAAGGAATAGAGCAGAGGATCATAGGGGAAGGGAGGGAAAACTGAATGGGAAGAAATCAGAAAGGGAGACAAACCATCAGAGACTCTTGACTCCGGAAAACAAACTGAGGGTTGCGGAAAGGCAGGTGGGGGAGTGGGGTTACTGGGTGATGGGCATTAAGGAGGGCATGTGATGTGATGAACACTGGGTTTTATAAGCAACTAATGAATCATTGAATACTATATCAAAAACTAATGAAGTACTAGATGTTAGCTAATTGAATTTAAATAAAAAAAATACCTAAGGTAAATACAGATTTCCAAAATGGGGAAAAAAAGTTATCAGTTATAGAAATGAAACCACATCTGTTGAGTTCTCATAGATGCAAAAATTAGCAATTAAGTTTGCACTATTTACATGTCTCTCATTTTTGCTAGTATGTTCTAGGATTTTGACCCAGTGTATTTTAGTTGAATTATTACTACTTTCAATTAATCTTTAATATATAATCTTTAATTATAATACATTTTGCTTCATTACATTATTTATCCTAGGTGTAAAAGTAATTTTTATATTTAAATAATCTTATAGCAATATTTTTGTGCTCTTTTTTCCATGAGCTACTTTTTCTTTTTAAGGTTTTATTCCTTTTTTTGAAAGAGAGAGAGGGAGCACAGGCAGAAGGGAGGGGCAGAGGAAGAGGGAGAAGCAGACTCTCTGCTGAGCAGGGAACCCAACATGGGGCTCAATCCTGGACCCTGAGATCATGATCTGAGCTGAAGGCAGTTGCTTAACTGACTGAGCCACCCAGGCGCCCCAAGAGCTACAGTATTTCTTAAAGTAATTTTTCAGGTGGAGAACATTAGAGATATGTTTATGCACAACTCCTATATATTTTCAAATGTATTTTGTGCCTTCTTTAAATGTTCCTTTTACCTAATCCGGGCATAGGAATCTGGGGTTATAAATTTATTCTTTTATAACTTTGTCACTACTGTGAGGAGGGAGAGGAATGTTCAGATCGCTATCATAAACTGAAACATTATATTCTTTTTTTTTAAAGATATTATTTATCTATTTAACAGTCAGAGATCACAAGCAGGCAGAGAGAGAGGAAGGGAAGTAGGCTCCCTGCTCAGAGGAGAGCCCGACGTGGGACTCGATCCCAGGACCCTGGGATCATGACCTGAGCTGAAGGCAGAGGCTTTAACGCACTGAGCCACCCAGGCACCCCTGAAACATTATATTCTAACATTGCATACCAAGCAGAATTGGGAATGAGGGGAATCAAGTGAATGTTTTCTGTCTCCTATGACCGTCTTTTACCTCAACCTTTCCCCCACCTACAAATGAATCACTGTTATCATTAATGAAAATGTGGAAATCAGGTGAGGGGAATTTTATTGACCTGTTATCCAGTATATGCTAACTGAAATCAGATCATTCAAATTAGCCCAAAGTGGGTACTGGCCAGGTTAAATTACCTGTTGTTAACCATATGTCAGCATATTTTATTCATACAGATGGGGGCAACTAAAAAAATCTATGTTTATCTTTGATTTTTTAAATGAAGCATTTTTCTTTAACATGTGTATCTTCCTTAGGTATAGCTATTCCCAGAAATAGACATGCTCAAATATAATTGAATATTATTGACTTATTTAATTGAATACTATTGACTTACTGCTGTGTTGAAATGGAAATAGCAGAATTACAAACCCAACTGAGTAAAATTTACATGTACAGTCAAGACCCTTGTAAAATTCAAAGTATTTAAAGAAGAGACCACAGTTTTCCCATAGTTTTAGTGTTTGGCTGGCCTAAAAACCATAAAACAATTTATTTTCTTTTTAAATAAATTATTCATGAGAAGAGTGTTAGCTTCCCAGGCTAGAAGTGGAAATCTGACTCACTTTTAGTCTCTGCATCTTGATTTGGTGAAGATTAGAAATGAAAAGTCAGGACAAAGTTAATGGATTGAGGTCATAAAAAATTAGCAAAAGGCTTTAATTTGATAATGGAAAAAATGAAACTTGGTTAGCTTATGAATCATGCTGCTGTTATCCAAATGTAAAAGCTCATGGTAGCAACTGTAATATCATTAGTGGTTCTCTTGGCCTTTTGTTTGGTTTTCATCTCCTAGATTCTTGTTGCTCATTAAGATCGAGTTTGTCTTCATTGCCTGACTTTTGGTATATAGGTACATAATTGTTCAGAAAGTGTGCTCAAAAGTGTTTTAATTCATGTCTTTTGCTAAAAAGTCAGGACAAAATCGTGGTGTTATTATTTCATTTTATGCAAAAGAACACAAAGATATCCCTTTTTTTCCTAATGACCTCACTGTGTCTTACTTTTATTCTAGGTTCTTTTGGTAATGAAATTTAGAACTACTATGAAATAGTTTGTGTTTTTGATCATGCCTATTTTGTAGTAGTTGAAATAGTAAATTGAAAAATTGTGCAAGTATACTTACATGTACTATATATAGATATTTGGCACTATTTTCACGGCAATGGTATCAATGGGGAATATATAGTTTCCCAAGCTATGTGAAGGATATCAGTAAATTTACCTCAGATAATCACTTACTTGCATGGGACTGAAATTATGGATTTTTTTTTAAATTATGGCTTTTTTAGTGCTGCTTGTTGACTAGCAATGATATTATGCTGCTAACTGTAGGTTTATTATATTTTTACTAATTCTCTATGAAAATTAGTATGTATGATCAGCAGGTTGATCAAACCTGTCTCATGACATTAAATTTTTATTGGGAAAAAATCTCTTCCACCTTTTCACAAAATACCTACAGGCTTCCCACAGACTTTCTGCTTTTGCTTAGCTCATGGGTAGTTTTTCAATATTTGAATTTGAATATACTTACTCAATTCATCAAACAGCCTTTGCAGACTCATAATAACAACCAGAACTTCAAGCCTGGTTTTGTATAAAACCTAAATTTGCCCTCCCCACCCCCTTTTGAAGCCTGGAAACCTTCAGTGAGAAAAAGAGACCACAACTCACCTCTGTTTTCTTCTTCTTTGTCACCTTATTCCCTGTCCTATTCTTTCCTACTGTCTTTTCTCCAGGTTTCTGGAGAGACAAAAGGAAAAAACAGGTAAAGGGATGTGACTAAGTCGACAGCCGATGTGTTCCTTTTACTTTTGGGGTACCTTCCTTCTAGAGCCTCTTCAGAGGTTCCTGCTCCAGGTCTCCTGATACAGGTTGAATAGCTCCTCTGTAGCAGTACATTGTCATTTTGGCATCCGGGGTTCAACTGTACAGCTCTATCTTCTCTCTGGTAAGATGTTAATTTCTTTTGGCAGGCCTATGATGGGGTCCCATGATGACCCCATGCCAGCTCTATGCAGTGTGGCACATGTCTAGTTCAAGAAAAATATGCATTCATCCTTTCTTCTGGCTAATTTAGGTGTTATAAGTAGACCTCAATGCAATGGCACTATCCTGGTTCTGCCTTGCCTTTCTGTCTTATTTTCTTACTAGAAATGAAACCAGAGGCCACAGTCCACTCTAGCTTCTATAGGTAGGAACCAAAACCAGTACTCAAAAATCTTTCAATTACAGGTAAGTTAGAGGACCATTTGAACACCAGACTTGGTCTGTAGAGGTTCACCTCCTGAGTTTTCCAGGCCCTCTGAGAAGATGCCAAGAATAGTATTTTGTTAGGTCAAAACCTATGTAGAGACAATGGGCAGGGAGCCAGGAATTCTGGGAGAGTCTTCATAACTGATGCCAATCTGATCCTGAATGAAGGAGAATGGAAGAGTAGATTGGGGAGAATGGTCACAGAATTTTCTGTAGTCAGATGAAAGTTAGGCAAAGTCATGAAGGAGTCTTCAAGCCACTGTAGTCTGTGAGGGGAGTCCTGTGTCTCCTAATAGTGAGTTTCTGTTCATATTCCTGCACTATGAGGTCACTGTCTAGAGGAGTCATTGAAAGGTGTAGCCTTTATAAAACCGCAGAGCACCAGGTGGAACTGTTGGCCACCTACCATTCCAGCAAAGTGTGAGACTATGGACTGATAATGTGGAAAAAGCTCACACTAAATACAACTCATCACTAACCTTTCCCCAAAAGGCCTCCATCCCTTACTTTTCTTAGTTTCAAAGTTCATAAAGGGATTCAAGAGTCATGGAAGAGGTTTTTCCATTTCCCTTGGAAAATCTCTATGTGGTTATTTAGTCTTGACATTCTATAACTATTTTATGTTATCTTTAAAGATTTATTTATTTTGAGAATGAGGGAGGAGCAGAGGACGAGGGAGAGAAATCCTCAAGCATACTCCCTGCTGAGCATGGAGGCTGACATGGCGCTAGCCAAAATCAAGAGTCAAACGTTTAACTGACTGGCCACCCAGGTGCCCCTTTATTTCATTTTACTATTTAATTTAATTTATTTATTTTGAAAGAGAGCATGAGCATGGGGGGATGGGAGGGTGGGAAGGACAGAGGAAGAGGAAGAGAGAGAATCTTAAACAGGCTCTGAGATCATGACCTGAGCCAAAATCGAGCTGGACGCTTAATTGACTGAGCCAGCAGATGCCCCTTTTCTGTAACAATTTTAAATGGAGGTCCCATTTTAATTTTAACATTCTGCAGCACAGTTATTTCTGAATCTAGTAAAAACCATGAAACTAAAGTTTAGTTAGCTATTTTCTTCAAAACTGAAACTGATAAGAAAAATAATCATTATTAAAATAATTATTTTTATATGAGAACACATTAGGGTATGCAGAGAAGAAACAATGATATTTGATATACCTGTTAATTAAACATCTCATTGTGACTCCTGAGGGCATTACACAAAAGTTTCTGTTTGTTTGTTTTATATAGTAGAACATTTATAACAATTTATATGCAGTACTGGGAAAGTAAGTTTGCATATTTATCTATCCATTCCTTCTCCTTCAAATGTGAATAATTTGTTAGAAGTCATTTTTTTATTGCCTTTCCTGCTCTTACCTATGAAACATACTGATTTATACACATTTTACAAATGCAAATATATTCCAATCTGAAACTAGTAAATGAGAAAGCAAATGAAAATAACTTATTTTAAATGTTAAGGAGCTAATGTGTAACACATGAGCTCTTTGTAATCTAAACCAAAATAAATTATTGGATGACAGACTGTTTTGAAAAAAAGAAAAAAATCAATTTTGTTAACTTCCAAAAGCTAGCCCCGGTTAGAGTAAATTGACAGAAAGAAAATAAAACCAAAGAATGTATTATTTTTGAACTCTGTCATCTTAATATCCAGGGAGACTTAATGCCTCATTATAAAGTTATTGATTTTGGTACACAGAGCACAGAAATAGTATGTTATTTATCCAAAGTAATGCCATGTCTCGAACTGAATCTCTTGTTAGCCTAAGCAGGTTTCTTTGAGTGTATAGAACATGAAACAACCTCCTAAATTACTGTATGATTTCTAATAACCGCAAAGCAGAAAATGTGACACTTTTAAGCATTAATCTTTACATATAGTATAAAGTATTACTTAATAAGGTGCTGCTGAATTATTTCTCAATTCTATTCTCAAAAGAGGTTCTGGTCCAAAAATAAGCCTAATTTAGTATCTAATCAGTATAACTTACAGTTTAGTTGTATTTCTTTACACATTGAGGCAGCTCTATAAATGTGTTTATAAAAAACAAATATATAAGTCCAATCTATTGGACTGATATTTGACAGACTCAAGTTCCAGGTGGCTCTAAAAAATTTAAGAAAAGAAATTTATCCTTATAAATCTGAATATTAATAACAGAAAAATCTAATTGTAAAAGCAAGCAAACAGATAAGTAAAACAACTTTAATTTTCCTTTTGGTTGTGGAGATGATCCCAGAAATGGAAAGTGAAGATAAAAAAGTATTCTCTTTTTCTGGATAGGATGGAGTATCTTTCTCAATAGAAAAACTCAATAAAACATTTAAAAACCACTTATTTAAAGGCCTGGGAAAGTTGTTAAAGTAACAAGAACCAAAAGGTCAAGATTGTGGAAAAGAGAAAATGGAGGTCAAATGAAGTGTCTTTCTGCATTTCTCTGGAATCATTTGTAATTCTAGGCTTAGTTTATTAGTTGAGAACCCAGGCTTTTCCTGGACACAGGGCAACTTCCAGGGAATACTGATACTAATAAACTTTTAACAAGATCTAAAACTCAAGAAAAAGTTAAGAGACATGAGGGGCCAAGATCTCATTGAGAAAGGATAAGAGAAATTACCTGACACACTAGGTTTCCCCAAATTACTTAACCCAATTCCGAAGCTGCTCAAGGTTGGGCGTAGAAAAGCTAGGCAGAAAGATTCTGAAAGGGAGGGCACAGTTTTCTGCTGTCTCATTTACTGTCTTTAAAAGTAGAGTTTGAGATTTATCTGAGAGAGTCCCTGATAAGCATACTAAGCTTTCAACTGGAAGTCCTGCAGCTTCTTCACTTTTAGCCATAACTATGATCCACTTACAGGGCCTTGATGAAAATTAGTATCCAACCTCTACTCAGTTTAATCCCTGATTAGATTATAATTATCATCCACTACTCTATCTGCCCAGCAAAAGGCAGAGCGAACCACTCCTAGAGCCATAGACGACCAGAGATTTAAAAATACATAATGTTCCGAATTCAATTAAAAAAGGGTCAGAGATGACATCACCTAAACCAAAAACAATGAAAAAGAGACACAGCTGAATCAATGTTAGAGTTAATAAAAAATACTTTAAAATAACTATGATTTAAAAAATATATATTTTATGTATTTATTTGGCAGAGAGAGAGAGAAATCCAAGTAGGCAGAGAGGCAGGCAGAGAGAGGGGGAAGCAGGCTCCACCTCTGAGCAAAGAGCCTGATGCAGGGCTCAATTCCAGGACCCTGAGATCATGACCTGAGCTGAAGGCAGAGGCTTAACTGAGCCACCCAGATGCCCTTAAAATAACTATGATAAAAACAGACAAAGACACAGAAGAATAGATGAAAAGATGGGAAAATTTGTTATGAGAAGTATCATATATGAAAGATTTAAATAGGAATTCTAAAAGTGAAAATTGTCTAAAATGTCTAAAATAAAGAGTTCAACGGATGGGTTTAATAGGAAATTAGAAACAAGCAAAAAAGAGTATTAGTGAACTGGAACACATATCAATAGCAAATATGCAAACTCAAGGATGAGGGGAGTATGAAAAATACCAAAAAGAGCAAAAGAAGCACACAACATGCCATGAACAGCTATAATACACATCTAGAACCAAAGTTCGAGGAACAAGAAAGACTGGGACATATGCAGTAACTAAAGGGGGAAAAAAAGGTGTAATTATATAAAACTGATGAAATATACAGACCAAAGAATTTCTGTGAGGCTCAAGCAGGGTAAATACAAAGTATACCACACATAGATATATCATAATAAAATTGTTGAAAGCTAAAGACAAAGAGAAAATCTTAAATGTAGCCAAAAGGGGTAAACATATTACTTTCAAAGAAACAAGCAAATAAAAAAACAGGTTGATAAATCAATTAAGATTTTTCTACCCATCAACAATTTTTTAAAGAATGAAGATATAAAAGAACTTAAAATAGAATATAAAAACTAATATTTTAAAACAAAGAAGATTTAAAGATATTTTCAGACACATAAAAACATACAGAACGTACTGCCAGCCAACCAGCACTAAAAAAAAAACTTACACGGAAATTGTTCAGGTAGAAGGAAAATGATCCCAGGATATGTAAGTACCTAAATAAGTGTCCAGCAAAGGAGAGATTCATATAGATGAATACTGTCTGGACAGAAAGATAATAATACTTTGTGCAATTGGAGATATATATATATATATATATATATATATATATATATATATATATTTAAAATGCATGAAAACAGTAATGTGAAAGGTGAGAGGCTGTATATAGAGTTAAAAGGTCCTATGTTGCTAGCATTATAGAAGAAATGCTGAAAATAATCTGCATCACATTACAATGATTGAAGAATAAATGCTGTAATTGACAGTAATCATTAAAAGAGTAGAAGAAGCAGCTATAATTAACAAATTTATAGAGGGAAAATAGAACAGTTAAAACAACCAAACAAAACAGAATAACACCAGATTAACCGAAAAGAAAGCAAGAAAGCTTTATGAGCATAAAGCAGGTGGGCCAAATAGAAAACAAGTAATTAAACAGCAGATATGAAGTAAACTATATCTTTAATTACATTTAATGTGAACGAGCAAAATAGTTCAAGTAGAGAATAAGATTGTTAGATTAGGTTTTAAAAAAACCTCACCTATATGCTAATCCTAAGAGAAATGTTTATTAATATAAGAATGGAGAACGACTGAAACGCAAAGGATTGAATAATAAATTAACTATGCAAATACAGAGCTAAAGTAGATTTATATTAATATCAAAGACAATTTTAAGGCAAGAGCATTCCTAGAGATAAACAGTAAAATTTCATAATGATAGAGAAATCAACTGGAAAATACTATTGTTCTAAATTTCTATGCAATCAATACACAGATTTAATATATATGAAATTAGCATTCAAAAGTTGCTAATACTTCCCATTAAGATAAATCAGTAAAAATATAGAAAAGATGAGCAGCACAATTAATAAACAACTTAATAGTTCCAATTTTCATATAGTGGGCTCTATATATAACTAATACAATTACCAGCACTAATTGTCACATAGTGTGTCCTACATTCTACAATGACAAAATTCAAACTATTTCCGGTGCACATGGTACATTTACTGAAATGATAGAAGACAATCTTTGTAAAATAAAATTTTACCATTTTACCAAGGAATTGTCTCATGCTCAGTCTACCGGGTATCCCAGCAGAACTATTAACTTAGGTGTACATCTTGCACAAAGAAAATGAGCAAAATTCTATAGCAGTTTTCTATCCTGTGAGTTAATGTTGCTTACGCAATTAAAAAGGACTGCAAACTCGTGATGAATGTCTCATGGGTTGTTTTTGCTAGGGAAGTTCAGTGTTATTTCTTTTATTTTAAAAAATGTTATTTGCACAGAAGGAAGATGAAAAAAATGTGCTTTGTTTTTAACTAAAGAAAGTTTACTTCCAAGCACTTGTATTGCTAGTTTCTCCCCTTAGTTGTGCATATATAATTTATATTGCCTCAAACAAAAATTCTCCTTGATGTTGACACTAGGATTAATGTGCCTATCAGGCAGTTAGCCCAACCTGCCATCAATAATGTGAAGGTCATGGGGCCTTCTATTCACTGGCCGGCGAGTATTGTATCATGCTATTCCTGTAATAAACCTCTGAGCCTGGCTGGACATTTTATAAAATGTGTGTGGCTAAAATGGGAAGTAAAATGTAAAACGTAGATGGATCAGCACAAACAATTAGAAAAACTGCTTAAAGAGCGTGCCCTTTGAATCAATAACATCATCTTTGTTTAATAAGCACAGCCCTTTGATTTATCAGAAAAGACTCAGATTCATCCCTCATTAATGGAAGACTGTGCTGCAGGCTTTGTTTACTTAGAAAACCAAATTGGAGGAAATGCTGCTAGCTTACACTTGTATGTGGTCTCGATAATTTGCAGCAGCAAAATATGTTTCCAGCCTTGACAAAACTAGGAATTATTTCATATGTAGTAAATTATGAAAAAATGAAACCAGCTCAATTTTAAGAAAAATCCATAATTACTTGTTCTTAAAATAATCATCTGCAAAATATAATGGTAATACAAGCCTGGCTTAAAATAGAGTTATAACTCCCCTGTATCATTACTTTTGGGCTTTCCAGAGGCAAAGTGACATCAACAAAGATAGGTACATGTGACAATGAAATGTAGGACTACAAAGTTTAGAGAAACTGGCAAAGTGGCAAAAATCAGGCACATTAGGCTGAATAAAGGTATATTTGATATGTAAGGCAAATAATTAGGCATAATATAGTTCATAGATTGTTCAGAGAATTAATTTCACAAATTTGTCTCTGGAAATGCCTATTAAACAAAGAGCCCATTTTGAATTTCTGACTTCCAGTCTGTATGTATCTTTGGTTAATGCACAGAGATGTGGGTAAGACTTGACATTTTACTTTTTAATTAATTACTCCACTAAGTATCTTGCCTGAATGTGCTATGGAAAGTGAAAGTAAGTGCTTCTTTGACTAAAATGTCATTATTTTCACAAAGTATACCTTCGGCCAGCTTAATGGGTTACAGTTTCACAAATAATTAGGCTCAATTATAAAATGTCAAAATAAATGAACAGACATGGCCTTTGATATGTTTTCTTTATTTAAAACACTACTAATTTGCATAGAGGCCAATTTGCCAGACTGGCAACATTTAGTTGTTCTTTCTAGCATTCATGTGAATCATCTTGTTCTATCTAGTTCATCTATGTTTCATCTATTGTTTCCAATTTATAAAACTGCTATTATTCAAGTAAGATCCTAGCAGTTTTTCTAATGCTAAAATGAAATTTATATTTATCTGATACTATCCCACTGCACAATAAAGGCTATCTTTCTTATACAACATGGTGAAAGTAATGTTATTAAAAACTTATGTAACCAAAATCATTTCTCTCAATGTCCTGAAATTTTCTCCATTAATTATTAATAGTTTAAATGCTTATGTATGTGGAATCCATTTCCTGAATTATACATTCAAAATAAGGGGATGTAACCTCGCACATTTTCTCCATTTCTTGTATTCAGTCTTCATAAAGTTAGCATCTCAATTATTTGCAGCCCTTCAATGACCAACTTCTCACTGATTACAGTTAATTCTTTCTAATTCATCCTTCAAGCCTTTAATTTCTGATTAAGGGATCCATCAGAATATAGTCAACGATTTTTCTTTTTAAATATATTTTTCAAAGATTTTATTTATTTATTAGACAGAGAGACAGCAGGAGAAGAAACACAGACAGGGGGACTAGGAGAGGGAGAAGCTCCCCGTGAAGCAGGGAGTCCAATGTGGGGCTCAATCCCAGAACCTCAAGATCATGACCTAGGCTGACGGCAAAAGCTTAATGACTGAGCCACCCTGGTGCTTCGTGAATGATTTTTCCGAAGTCACCAGTGTCCTCTGTCAGTCAGCTCTTGCTTCAAACAAATGCAAAATCTCAGTAGTATACAACAATATGCATTTATTTCACACATATTTGCAATTTGGCTGGGACAGCTCTGCTCCTTTTTGCTGGGCAGAGGTGGCAGCTCTAAGTACAGGCTGAGTCCAGGTATGCTCCATGAGTGTCTTATTTTACCTGGACCAGTAAGCCGACCAGGGCATAGTCTTCTCATGGTGACAACAAAAGTGCAAGAGAACAAGAAGAAACATGTGAGGTCTCTTAAGGCCTAGGCTTAAAATTGGTCACTCTCACTTCTGTTCATATTTAATTGCCAAAGTAAGTCCCACAGCTGAGTCTTGTGGCAGGAGTTTGGGAAGCATCCTTTGTCTTTTGTGTCAGAAGCCTCAAAATTACAAAGCAATGAACATCAATGCCAGGAAAGGTAAAGATTTGGGGCCACATAGTCCCAAGAACCAAAAGGAAGAGTTCTTCTAAGATGTTTTCCCTCTATGTACTCTTTAGAGCCCACAGGTTTCTTAACCTCAATTCTAATTTGTTTTTTTTCTCTACCTCATTATTTTTTCCTGTCTTGCTTTTCAAGTGCTAGAGTTCTATAAGCTCCTTATCAAAATACTTATTTTTTTCTTCTCGTTCTACACATCACCCCCCACCTACCCTGAGTGGTCTCGTACTTACATGGCTTCCATTGTCACTTGTATTCTGGAAACACTTAAATATAAACTTTTGGCTCTCATATCTGACTTTAATTTGAAACTCAACTTTCTGAGTTTCTACTAGACTTATCAACCATAAAGGACATTAAGACCTCCAAACTTACAACTAAATTATTGTTAGACATTCCAGTTATCAGGCCCATTCTACTATCTTTAAATATCTTAATGACATCATCTTGTCATTTACTTAAGATATTTATATATCAAGATATGTCAAGATACTTAAGCTGGAGTTCTGAAAAACAAATGAAGCAACTTTCCCTTCCAAACCCTTCAAATTTAATCAGTTGCTATAACCTTTTGAGTCTACCAAATTCACCTCCTAGTATTTCCATTTATTTGACAACTTTTATTATACCTAAATTGCCATCAAGGTATTGTTGTAAGCCATGTTAAATTCTAAGCATTCAAGGTAAAAGAAATTAATTAACATAATAATGATAGATAACTGGAGTCTTTAGAAAAATTCAGAAAAATCATTGACAAAGACCCAAAAGTTTGAAATGTAGCCAATATTTGGCTTTCCTCTCACTGTATGGGTCCAATACGTGTAGACATTTGTTATTCTTTATCCTGGTGGTGGAAGTGGGTGGACACAGGCACAATTTATACTAGAAGCATCCGAGTTGAAAGTCCATTGGTAGGCCCAGTGCCTGACGGTAGTGGGATGTGGTGAAGAGCTTTCAGTAATGGTAGCACCAGTGTGTATGAATTACAGAATCACAACTTTATGATGTGACATTGCTTACGTTGTTAGCTTTCCAGTCACCTTGTGTCTTACAAATTTTCTGTGCTAGCCTTTAAACTTCCCAGTGGTTTGAACACCCATGAGGTGTTCAAAATGCCTCCAAAACATCATTTTGCTGCTTAAGTTAATCAGGAAGAGTGTTGTTTCTTTTCAACAGGATTCTGCTGTTGATCAGATTCTGCAGGAAATTCTAAAGTGAGTATTTCTATGCTAAGAGATTTATTATGGAATGGTTCTCATAGTTAAAGAATGTGTCAGGCAGGACAGGGAAAGAAGACGCTAAGTGTGGACATGATTTCAAGCAAAGTCTTATGGAGGGTGAGTTTACTAAATGTAATTCTGTATTGTTAAGTTACAGCTTATAGATTGTCCTATTCAAGACAATGGTACTGAACTACATATTTCAGTGCAGGTCAGTTATTGAAGAAGTCCCACCTTAGGGGCTTATAAATCTTCAGGCTTGTCTACCTATCTGATTATTCAGGCAAACAGTGTCAGTAGTTCAATGGCAGCCCTCAGAGTTGTAGCTCCAGGTTATAAGCAAAACTACAGAGATTCCAGGGGGAAGAGAAGGAGGAACCCACAGAAATGATGAGAAAAGGTTTTTAGATGAGGCACTGACAGTGCTTGCTATATACAACTGGTTAAAAAATATTGGATTTCAAATAACACATTTTTGTAGAAAACTAAATGAATTCTTCAGCTGGTTACCACTACTTAGTGGTTCAAGTAGTGGGATGCTGTCAGTACTCAGGAATTGTCATCTAGCAACTATGACTTGCAATGAGAGGCAGCATGGGATAATGCTTAAAGCAGGTATTATCAAATCTAACTGCCTTGGTCAAATTTCATTTCTGCCACTTTCTAGAGAGTGAACTTTGGCAAGTTACATAACCTCTTCATGCTCAGTTCCTACATGAGTAAAATCAGGGTTAATCATAAGTACCTCATAGTACATCAAAGTTTTTTCTGAGTATTAAATCAGCATTTCTACAAAACTCAGTACAGTGGCAGGCTCATGATAAGTAGTAAATGATGTTAAATAAATAAATGTAGTAATGAAATACCTAATTAACTGTTTCTAACAATTTCTCTGGTGTAGTAGTACATTGTAAATAACATAGATCTAAGACATCTGAATGCTGGGAGCTAAAGATTTTGAGCATATAGAAATATATTTTGGTTAAATGACATTAAACATTTTTCTTCTTCTTTAGGGCACAGGTTCTGACTGTGTAGGTTTTGAAGGGAAGAAGAACCTCGCCTCTTTTTTCCTTCTTTCTGTTGGCTAGGGAGTAAGTATATTAACAGGCTCACCAATCAGAAGGTACTACCTTTTTATCACTTTGACTCTGGAGGGAGAGACTAAGGTAACTGGGTCAGGTAAGAACATTCATGGAGGCAGTGGTGGCATCAAGAGTAGGGGTACACTTGGGGCACCTGGGTGGCTCAGTGGGTTGAGCCTCTGCCTTCGGCTCGGGTCATGATCCCAGGGTCCTGGGATCGAGCCCCACATCGGGCTCTCTGCGCTGCGGGGAGCCTGCTTCCTCCTCTCTCTCTGCCTTCCTCTCTGCCTACTTGTGATCTCTGTCAGATAAATAAAGAAAAAATCTTTAAAAAAAAAAAAAGAGTAGGGGTACACCATTAATAGTGTTCGAAATAGTCTATTCCCTTTAGAATGTTTCAGCTATGTTTTTGATACTCAGTTTCCCTTAAGTCCTGTTTATTTCCTGAGTCTGTTGTCCAGTATTTCCAACAGCTCTGTGATATGCCCAAGATTATGAAAATAAATTCCTTTCAAGTTCCAGTTAGCTAGAACTGACTCTTTTGCTGCAACCAAAAACGCATGTAGTTCAACCACTTGTCTTGGAGAAGTATACAGAGAGGAAAAGAATATGATATGATATATATTGAAGCTATTTAGTGAAAATAATTTGTCTTTGCCAAAGGTATATGTATGTGCATTCTTTTAATTGATCTTAAAATTTCTAAATTGATTAAATTTTTAAAATTACTCAATTCTCCCCTTCATAGTTGCTAATGAAGAAGATAGTTTTTAATATGCATTAAATGAAGCTTTCCTTGGATCACTACAAAAAATATAGTGGAATATGTACTTGGGGTCATTTTTTTTTTAAATGACAATTTGTTTTTAGTGCCACTATACTCTGGATCACTGCATACAGAGTTATCTATTCTTGGGCTAGACTGTCTGAATTTAAAAATCTGGATCTACTATTTACTACCTCATTAACTGCACTGACCTTGTTTGCTTATTGACAAAAAATAGAATTATAGCTATAAGTTTTCATAGGGTTATTGGAAAGTTTAAATGAGTTATCATATGTAAAGAGCTTAGAATGAAGCCAACTTCATAGTAATTATTGTAGAAGGAGCAGTTCTTCCCTTTCACCTCCTCCTCTTCACTACTATTATTATTTGCTAGCTAACTTGTGCTAGTGTGTAACATTATCTTAAACTTCTTTGTTTTAATTAAAATCACAAAAACATAAGTCTGTAAGATCTGTAAGCCAGATTTCTGTTTAATTTGCTATATTTATAATAAATACTGTCTCTTTTACCTTTATATGTTTTCTCTAATAAATCATATATGCAACAGTTAATATCTAGAAAGTAGACTTACATGAGGTAGAGTTAAAATTGGCCACAATAGCATGTGCTATGATGAGCACCGGGTGTTATATGCAACTAATGAATTGCTGGACACTACATCAGAAACTAATGATATACTATATGCTGGTTAACTGAACAGAAAAAAAAAATCACCACAATATATCCCGACAATATTTCTCATACTTAAATCTGAGGTTTCCTGTTCAATATCCTTAGAAATATGCCTAAGTTAGTTAATATTTGTAAGTTAAGTACAGATATGATTTGTAAAATTAAATGAGATAAATCACTTTTATTTTAGAAGTATGACTCATAGCATTTTAAATTTAGTAAAACTTTGAGATGGATTTTAAGAAATTTCAATGTATTCCTTTTTATCCTACTGAATGTCAGCTCAGCACTGTAATGTAATATTGTTAATGTACAGACAATTTTGATGGAGCTTGTGTTATACCAAACAAGATGGGTTACTCTGTATGGAATAAACTAAGTATTTTATCCAGTGGCAAGAAAGAAATTTGAAGGTCAGAATTTACACTATTTTCCACTTTCAGCTCTCAACTAGTATTTTAAAAACACACTCAACACATTTTATCTGCAAGGAAATAACAATCTAGAGAAGAAAATATTTTCAATTCACAATTCTTCTGACAGCTTCGAGGGCAAAGCTTTACAGAAGTGTTCTCAAAATTTTAAGAGATATAACAAGTGAAACAAGAGCTGTTCTTTAGAATAATGAACAAGATATTGTGGCTCATAAATGTATACTATGCCTAAAATACCAGAGAGTGTCGTTCCCTATGTATCCCAATCACTGTTGTATGAATATGGATTTTTCCATTTTTTTTTTCCTGGTGGTAGTGACGGGATGAACTATATCATACAAATCAAATTTAGTTTAATTATTTAGCATACTAATGTATGCTGGGTGATAGGAGGGCAGGGAGTAATCAAGAACTGTACAGAGTCAGCAACATGGTTTCTGTCTCTGATTTACTTTAGGATTTTTTACATTTTCTTTCAATACCTCTTTTAAATTTAGTGTGCAGAAACAAGCAGATCTAGGTCCATATTCAGCTGATACAGAAATGTCCCAACTCTTAAAGGCTTTGTTAAAAGCATTTTTTGGACAGCTCTGAAATTTAAATATTAACTATAACATTTCCATCCACATCATAATTCTATAAGCTCTGGTTTGTATACACAGCTTCTATTCATATTACAAAATCTGGTGTGGTGGCAAAAGATGTGGCAGAGGTCTGGGCAGTAATAGCGCAGAACTGAGTTCAAATTTCATCTCCCCATTTTTCAGCTGTGTGAATTTGGGCATAACATTTAACCTCTTTAATTCATAAGAATGACTACTGAAATATTGTTGAATTGTTTTACTGGTATAGATGTGTATAAACATCTACAATACCATATAAGTATTAGCTACACAATAGTTTGTAATTTTTTTAACTACCATCATTATTGTTAATGCCAGTAGAGACTATTGGTGTTATATTAATATGCATTTCTGGTGCTGGGTTGTCCTGTCCAAAATAGATGAAGTAAGTATTATTATTATAAAGCTAATAAAATTTCTGTGGTCTGAGGAAGGAACTTAAAATACACATTATATTTAATGGTTATATAGTAAAAACATTATCATTGACATTTGGGAAAAGATAGATATCCCAACTGAAACATTCAGTTTTTAACATTTTTCTGAGACTTCTAGCCTTAAGTCACAGAAATGAATGAGACAGAAAGATGAGAATGATGTTAATATTTGTGGATAATATTATTTATGGATATTTATTCAGGAGTCCAAGAGAATTAACTGGAAAGTATTAGACCTTGAGTTCTACTAGTCCTCACAAGTTTGTGTGGGTTTTTAAGATTGGCAAGAAGAACTTGTTCCATAATGAATTCTGTTTGATATAAATGAATGAGCAGATAACACTAGTTTCTTTCAAAGAAAGAAATATTCCAGAAATAAAAGTTATAAAATGTAATAAAAATCTTGCTTTATCATAAGAACAAAAATTGTATACTACCTAGAAAAAATCCTTAAAAGAAGATTCAAGATTTTTTTTTAATAAATGATACAAATTTACTCAAGGGGAAAATAAAGAAGATCTGCATTAATAGGTAGATATACTATATTCATAGAAGAGAAGACCCAATATCATCAAGTAAACAATTAATATATAAGTCAAAATAAGCTCCTGACACAATTCAAACAGGTTTCTGTGGAACATGACAAGCTGATCCTAAATTACATGGAAGAGAACAGAAATAATAGCCAATACTGTCTTGAAGAAGAACCAGGCAATGGAAATTATCCTACTTAATCAAAAATGTTCTAAAGATATCATTTTAAGAGCTGTATTGGCACAAGAATAGGTAATTAGATTAATAAAATAGGACAGAAGGTTCGTATACAGAACCAGGTAAGGGATCTATGATAACTGTAGAAGTTCATATTAATGGAGAAAAAGTGAACCATTCAATAGATGACATTGTATAATTGATTCTGCATTTTTAAAAAAGCAATACTTATTTCATATTACTTATAAAATAATTTTCAAATGGATCACAAACTTAAATATAAAGAAGGCAAGCTTAAAATACTAAAAAGGATAGTAACCAGTATACTGATGACTTTGGGTATAAAAAAGACCTTGTTTAAATAAGGCATAAAAACCCAAAGGCTTAATGGGTGACAGATGATGACCATATTTATCAGGATCACTGAGTACTGTATAGAATTGTCAAATCATGGTCTTGTACATCTAAAACAAATAAAACATTGTATATCAACTATAGTTCAATTTTTTTTAAAGGCCCAAAAGAAACTAATGATAATTTGACTGTATCAAAATAAAAAACTTGTTTGCCAAAATAAACCCCAAAACCCTGAATGAAGTTAAAAAAACAGGTGACTGAGTAGAAGAAAATATATGTAAAAATATTCCCAAGTTTTTAAAATTAATAAAGAAAAGATTAATACTGTGGGGAGACTGGGTGGCCCAAGTGGGTTAAGCGTCTGCCTTCAGCTCAGGTCATGGTCCCAGAGTCCCCAGATCGAGCCCCGTGTCAGGCTCTCTGCTCAGTGGGGAGCCTACTTCTCCCCATTCCAATCCCCCTGCTTGTCCTCTCTCTCTCTCTCTCTCTCCCTGTCAAATAAATAAATAAAATCTTTTAAAAAAGAGAAAAGATTAATACTCAGAAAAGGGGCAGATGATATGACTGGGTAACCCACAGAAAAGGAAATAAAAATATCCAATAAATACATAAAAATGTTCAATCTCACTAATAATTAATGGCATCCAAATTACACCAAGTGAAATGTCAACTTTTTCATAGATCAGAGTACCAAAAATTGAAGTTTGATGATATAAAGATTTGGCAAACAAATGGTAAAATGGGTATCTGGAAACATTACTGGTTAACAAATACTAATGGTACAGTCATATTTAAGGCATCATTATCTCTTCAAAGTATACTCATTCTATGACACAGCAATTCTACTTCTCAGTACCCACCTTTTAGAAATATCCACCCATTTTCATAGGACGGATGTTTATTGTGGTATTGTTTCCATAAGTAGGAGGTTCACAGCAAAAAAGGGAACAACTTGAAAGACATTAAAATGGGAAAGGCTAAATAAATTTTGGCTTATCTTTTCTATGGATTGTTATGCACTTATTAAGGAAAATAATGAAGATCCTTACATCCAAAGCACATATTTTTTAAAAAAATAAGTAAAAGATGGATACATGTAAGATGACTTTGTACAAAACAAAACAAACACACAAAAATACTATATAGCTTTTGTGGAAATAAATGTTTATGTGTGTGTTTGTGCGTGTGGTCTAAAGGGACCTTAGAACTCTGAAATAATTTGTATTACTTCAATAATAATAATCAGGAATTAATTATGTCACATTCAATTTATCTTTAAAAAGAACACAAAACAGTAAAATTCTACCTCGAAGGATAGTTTTGAAGATTAAATTAGCCACAGTACTTACAATAGTCATGGACATATAATAGTGGTTGTTCAATTAATGTCAACATCTTTTACTCATATATGAAAAAATACACAAAAGTTATTTAAATTTCTATTTCTTTCATACAATTATCACTTACAAGAAATTGAGAAAATAGTGATTATAATAGATAACATGGATTTAGAAATTGTCGTTCCTGTGTTTGCCATTAATTGATTTGGATTGGACTCTATACCCCTAGGTCTAAAAATCTAATGTAATTTGAAAAACTACAGTTAAAAATAACCGACTGACTGAAAGAAAGAAGATAGTTTTGAGTTTGTGTATATAACATAGATATATGAATATATATATTTGAATATATACTGAATACATATTTGAACTTTAACATTATAACAAATACTGAAAACTATCTTAATTATATGTATGAATTTTATATATATGTATACTCAGGTATATATTTATACCTGAGTATACATACTGAAAACACATATATGAATATATATGTTATCTATCTATATATGAATTGTAAAATTAAAACCAATACTGAAAACTATCTTCTTTCTCTCAATTACATATATGTGTTCCTAATTATTTGTAGCTACAGATAATCAATCAATATAGTTTCAGGTTGTCATCTGTCATCCTTTGCTTAGTGCAGTGGTTCTCAATCTGGAGAGCACATAGAATTATTTGGTGACTTCAAAAAAACACCAGTGCCAATGCCTCCCCTGAAGGAAATGGTACCTGTAAACTATTCCAGAAGATTTTATTATGCAGCCAGTGGAGAGAATCATGCCCTCATGGGAAATCTGTGTGGGATTTTAAACAGAGTATATACTTGTTATGTATTGTAAAATCTTTCCTTAATCGGAGTTCTTTAATTATTTGTGTGGATAAAACCTCCATTTGTTTTCAGTAGATGATCTCTGAGTTGCCATTAATAATAATGTCATTCAATTTCCAAAGGAATTAGAATTTATAACTGAGGGTCACTGAATAATAATATGTCATCATTTAAGAAATGACTTTAATTGAAATTTTTAAAAATCAGATAAGCTTTAAAAGTTGTTTGATAAATATATCGCTCAGAATAAATATATTATAATTCATGCATATCACTAAACCCGATGTGAAAAATTTCTCTCTTAGCATAGATACATCACTATTTCAGTATTACAAGTTGAAATGTCCATCTTAAGGTGCAAATATTTTTATCAGTTGACTTATAATTATTTTCATTGAGTCAATGAAATGTATTTGCACAAATGAATATGAGGTATTATGTAAGTATTACAGCAAATGAACTCTAAGGTAATACTTAAAATAACTGTAGTGGAAATATTAAGTTGGAATATTTTAATGCCCTTTTAAGTATCACAATATACTATAACCACAAAGTGGCTAATACCATCACCATTATTCCTGATTAAAACATAAAGTTAGCTATAGCTACTAAAATAATACTTAACATTAAAAGGAGATTTGTGCCCATTGTTTTTAAAGGGTGGCAGCAAGAGAGGTGAGATTACAAAAACAGAATAAGGACTTGATTTTAAGAAAAAGATTCTCTGCTGTTCTGTGATGTTCAAATATTTATCTATGGTTAAATATATCCCACATAGACATACATATGCTCAAATACAAGCACAATATGAAAAGCCCTCATGGCAAGGAATGGCGGTCTCTGGCCAATGGTTAGCAAGGACTGCCAACAACCATACAACAGAGTTTGGAAGTGCATTCTCAGCTCTAGTCAACACTGGAGATGCCTGCACCCTGGACAACAGCTTGACTGCAACCTGGTGAGAGAACCTGAGCCAGAACCTCCCAGCAATGCTGCTCCAATATTTCTGGAAACTACAAGATAAGATAAAAAACATTATTTTCTTAAGTTGTTAAGTTTTGGGGCAATTTGGTATGCATTTCTAGATGACTAATATAACTGCTTTTATTGCTGCCTCTGTTACCTGCATCTAGAGAAGATAACAGAATTCCACACTAAAGATATTAGAGAGCAGAAGAGCAGAGTTTGCCAGAAAAAGAAGGAAGAGGGAGGATAGGCTTTCCAGCTAGGGATGGCATTTCCATATGTATCTCCTACTCCTCTTGATTTACTTTATGTTTAGGCTTATGAAGCAATGTAAGTTTTTAGCAAATATCCCTGATCTGCTTTTGCTCATACCATCCTTTTGCTCTGGGTTTCACTCAATCACACTCACATCTGTTTATTTTTCAGCCTTCCATCTACTTTCTACTAAGAGAGTCACTTTTTCTGTGCATCAGTGATTCATTTTGTAATTTTCTCCAGTTGAAGCAGTATTTTTCTCCCTTGTGCTACCAAAGAAAACTGCACATTTCCTCTTCACTTTTCATTGTTGGCCCTGCTTGATCATGACTGGGTATAGTTTTTCTCAATCAGATTTTAAGCTCAGAGAAACATCTACGAGTGAATTGTTTGTTTTCTCATTCCCAGCACTTATAGGATTGCATTGAATTAAAAGAGGCTCTGGGCATAAAAGAAATTATAGGATTACCTATGCTAAAATTGTAGTCACATTGCTGTATTTCTTTCTGTCGAGTATAATGTAGAGGAGAAACTCAGTTTTGGAACAGAAAGACATACTCTCGCTTGGATTTACCAGATGGTAATTAGATAGGCTTGAGTTTGTTTTTCTTTTTCTTTCTTTTTAAATAAGAAAATCCTGGGTCTATTTTCTCATATACAACATTATATTAGAAATTCCTGAGAAGAATTATAAACCATATGTAATATACATGCAATATTATCTTGTTCATTTCATGTGCATTAAAAAGATTCAATGAAAGTTGGAAAATAAAATCAGTATACTATCTTAGTTTCAGAAATGTAGACATCAAGAGAATGGGTTAACTCTTTTGGATTAATCATATTAGAATCTTGTCTGGAATCTGCGTCAAGGCAGCCAGCCAATTAGCATGTAATTCCTAGGCAAACCAAAATATAGCACTCATTTATTTTCAAGTAAGTACTGCAGGATAAGGAAATGCCACATTTCATATGGTATTCACATACAGAAATTGCTAGGGTTTGAGACTAATAGAACTACTTATTCACTAAAAGGAATTTACAGACAAGTGCTTAAAATGGACAAGTTCCGGTTTGTATCAATTAAATTTTTTAGATTTCTTTTCCTTAAGTGAAACCATGAAAGCACAGCTGCAGAATATGTGAAAAAACAGTTTAACGGTATACTTGTCAATCAATGAAGCATTTAGAAAATGCACAAGCATTGTTTCAGCAAATGGCCTGGATGAAAACTTAGAATTTGAACTAATTCCAGTAGTCTCATAGATTAAGTGAAAATCAGCCATAACTGTGAGGGTTTGTTTATAGATCCTCAAGTAATAAAGGGCATTATGCCCTATTCTGGAGATTTGGGGGCTGCTACGGGAGATAAAGGCAGTGTTTTCATAATTCAAGCAAAAGCTCTTTTAGATACATCAAAATTCATGTTTGGGGCAAAATCAATAATTATAAATGATAATGCTCTTTTTTTGGCCCAATAAACTGCATTACAAAGAGATACATAGCAAGCTTAGAAATACTAATTGTTGATGAATATTCATTTCCTAGAAAAGCTTATATTATGTGGAAATTAAATTCAAAGCCTGCTTGTAAGTACCTTGAGAAACTTTTAAAAAAAAAAGTTGTTATAAATTGTCACATTAACAGATTATTTTTTGTTGAAATTGTTCCTCAAACTTTTTAATCTTTGCCACTTTTTTTTTTTTAAACAGTAGTCTTTTATACTCCTTTCTGAGAATGAAACATCCAAAAGAAGACCATTCCATAACAGCTTGCTTTGTAGCCGACTGCCAATGTACTCTTTCGACCAGAGTGAGACCATGTTGTGTAGAGAACAATCTGGTAGGAGTGACAAGTTCTAGGCCCAGCAAGGCTGTTCTAGTCTGGATTCTGGATCTGCCTCTTACTTTTGGGAGCTTTCAGATGCTGTCTCACCCGGTCATTCACCCATTCCTCTGAGTCTTCTTCAATTCTATCAGCAATAACAAATACTTATTATAGGCTTTCCATGTGTTAGGCACTCTGCTTAGTGCTTCAAAAAATGTTTGAACAAGATGGACATAGTGGTGGACCTTGTGGAACATTACCTCATAGGTAAGGGAGACAATTCAAAAGACTAACTGTAATTCCGATAAAACGACAGGAGAATTAAATGCTGCTCTGGGCATACATAGCTACAGTGCTTAACACAAGGGCACGGGAAAGAAAGACCAAAAAAGAGGAAGTGTCTTTTGAGCTGTGACCTGAGGGAGGAGATAACATGTATAAAGCAAAATACACCCATAGACCATTATTATTTTATAAAGTGGCTCCGTTTTATAGGCCAAAAATGACAACTGAATTCACAGATCTACTCTTTCCTGAAATTATTCAGTTTAGCCATTGAAAATGATTAAATCCATTTGATTTTATGAGGACACTTCAGTATTACTGGTGAAAAAGTGTGTTCTCACTTAGGTGCATGGGGAGAGCTAATGGCATTCCTATGTTCAATACAGTGGATAAATTTCTTTTGCTAATCAAAGTTTACACACTAATATTCTAGAAGATAGTTGAAATTATTCCTAACTGGGTAATTCTTACTTTAAGAAAAAAAATAATTTCACTTAAACATAATATATCTTATTTTAAAATATTATTCAAATATCATATTAAATATATTAATATATTTAAATATATGTTATTTTCAAATATAAAATCCTTGATTGGAGCAGAAGCCTTATTAGGTATTTTAATTTCCAGCAAAAATTTCATTAAAAAATTAACAATTTTCCTGATCCCCTTCATTCCCCCTCTTCCATACCTATCAACAGTAAGAAGTAATAGTAGAGGCTTTCTGAAGTGAAAATAAATATGTTGCAAATTATACCACTAAACTAGGCTGAAATGAAGATCTGATCCATCAATAACAATTTAAATCAATCCCAAATAAGCAAAGAGAAAAAGAAATACACTGTGAGGACCGTGGTCCTGGAAAGCTCTGTCTTTTGGGGAGAAAGTGGAATAGAAGGTCAGGGCCACATCAGGAGGAAAAAAAAAAAAAGAAGTTTAAAGTAAGACTCCCTGAGAGACTTCAATAAGGGTATGATTAGTTCAGCATTGCTTTCATTCTGTACTTCCCCCTCCCACTGTAGACTTCAGTTTTAATAATGATTAAAGAATAATGCTTGAATCCCATCTGAATGGCTTTTGAGATTTAACTCACTGAATCTATTCATAGCACTGAGCTTGTAAGGGGGCCTCAACAGATCTGCACAACTAATCGTGGAATATTACACTGATACTTCATCTCCCACATCAATACCAATTACAGCTGCACAGAGAACACTGCATATTATTTTAATGGGGTAGGAATTTTTAATCCAGTCAGGTAGTTCTGGATGAATGTGTTTGTATGTCTGTCATTAAAATTTGGTGGCTCATGCTGCTCAAGACAGACACATTTTGAATGTTTAAAATTTTCACAGATGTTATTTATCCGTCAGAATGGAAATTTTCCTGCTCTCTACTATATAGATTCTGCCTCATTAACATAAATAAAAAATAAAGCACAACAACAACAATCTTGCTTAATGTGTACACACAGAAATATTGTCATAGGCATCTGGCAATCAGTTGGAGATGGTGAAAACTGCTAGATGAATGAAACTGGCAGAAGTATGACATTATATTCTGAAGAAAAAGCGAACTGTTAAAGATTTTGCCTTTAAGTCCTCTTGCTTTTTATTTTCAATGGGGCTATGGTCACCAAGGATATTCATGTAAAAGATGCCTTTACTAATTATTCATCACACTAACATATATTCTCTTAATTGAGAAGTAAAGATGGATTTCTCTTACAGTCATTTGGTTAAACCAAATCATAATGAAGAATGTTACCTTTTGAGCATCAGGATCTGTGTATCACAACATCTCACAGGCATGGACTTGAGATCATGATAACGACATAAATCCATCTAATGACCATATATTCTTTGCCATATTCAAGAAGATGTCATTACAGAAGTTTGATTATTACCTCTGAAATTTCTTTTTCTGTCCATTTAAGAAATACTTGTGAATTTCTAACATGTAGGGTAGGTCATAATAAGACAACTTGGTTTTGACTTAACTCTGAATTTGTTAAAAGCCAATAGGAAGAACTGCAACTGATACAAGCATCTTCCACTATCTTTAGACAATGTTTGCCAGCTTGCAGCTCCATGTCAACTCTATTTATG
This sequence comes from Mustela nigripes, assembly GCF_022355385.1. NCBI lineage: Eukaryota > Metazoa > Chordata > Mammalia > Carnivora > Mustelidae > Mustela > Mustela nigripes. The sequence goes on along the minus strand of NC_081568.1, from coordinate 127,687,349 downwards.
TCTGTCTTCCCAATTAGCCAGAAGACTTTTGTGAGGCCAAGCACCATTCTTTATTATTGCATGTGAATTCATAATGATGGACACAAAGGAGTCATGCTGTTTATTTTTGTTGAAGAAGTAAATAAACACTTTACATTCTTTTACCTGGGGCTATAGTACATTATTATCTTTGAGTTGGAAAGAATGAAAAATTAAGACCAGGATTCAAAATCCATTACAAAAGTTATGACTGCAAAAACATTATAAGAACAGAATATTTCAGCTTTTCTAAAAAAAAAACTTTAAGTGTCCAATACATCATAAATGGGTAAATGGAATTCAAAATTAAAAACACAGTACCATTTACATCAACTCCCCCCCAAAACTTAATTATAAATCTAAAAAATGTACAAGATCTAAATGAAGAAACCTACAAACTGATGAAAGGTATAAAGAAAAACTAAATAAATGGAGATATATCATGTTCATGAAAAAGAAAACTCAGTATTTTCAAGATGCCAGTTTTTCCTAATTTGATCTATAGATTCAATGCAATCTTAACCAAAATCTTGGCAAATTATTTTGTGTGCATTGACAGACTAATTCTAAAGTTATGTGGAGAGGCAAAAGACCTGAACTAGCCTACAAAATATTTAAAGAGAAGAACAAAGTCAGAGAACCAACATTATCCAAGTTCATGACTTATTATAAATCTACAATAATCAAAACAGGAGGGACACTTGGATGTTTCAGTAGGTAAAGCATGTAACTCCTGGTCTCAGGGTCATGAGTCAAAGCCCCACTTTGGGCATAGAACTTACAAAAAGTAAAAACAAACAAATAATAATAATGTATAGTATTAGAAGAAGAGACAAATAGATTAATGAAAAGAATAGAGAGCCCAGAAACAGATCCATGCAAATATAGTTGACTGACAAAGGACCAAAGGCAAACAATGGAAAAAAGACAGTCTTTTCAACAAACTGTATTTGAATAATTGGACATCCACACATAAAAAAATGAATCTAGACACAGACTTTACAATCTTCCCAGAAATTAACTTGTAATGGATCACAAGCCTAAATATAAAACATAAAACTTTAAGACTCCTAGAAAATAACATAGAATATCTAGGTAACCTTAAAGACAGCAATGACTTTTTAGATACATGAAAAAAATAATTGATAAGCAGGACTTCATTAAAATTAAAAACTTCTGCTCTAAGAAAGACAACATTAAGAGAATGAGAATAAAAACCACAGACTGGGAGAACATCTGCAAAAGACATATCCCCTACAAGAACACTATCCAAAATGGACAAAATAGAAAACATGCTTTTTGAAACTCAGCAATAAGAAAATGAACAACTGAATGAAAAAGTGGCCAAAGACTGGAACAGTCACCTCACCAAAGAAGACCTACAGAAGGCAAATAGGCATGTGAAAAGATGTTTCACATCATATGCCATTAGGGAATTGTAAGTTAAAACAACCATCAGATACCACTACACACCTATTAGAACGGCCAAAATTCAGAACACTGACACCACCAAAAGCTAGCAAGATTGTGGAGAAACATGAACTTTTATTCATTGCTGATGGCAGTCAAAATAGTACAGGAACTTTGGAAAACAGTTTCTCATAAAACCAAATATACTCTGGAGTGCCTGGGAAGCTCCTTGGTTGGGTGTCTGATCTTGGTTTTGGCTCAGGTCATGACTTCCTGGTGTTAAGATTGAGCCTGGCACCAAGCCCTGGGCGGAGCTGAGGGTGGAGCTTGCTTAGGATTCTCTCTCTTCCTCTGCCCCAGCCCCTCTTCTTACTCTCTTTTTCTCTCAATAAATAAATAAATAAATAAATAAATAAATAAAATTTTTAAAAAGATTATAAAACTAAATATACTCTTACTATAGGATCCAGCAATTGTGCTCCTTACCCAAATGAGTTGAAAATTTATGTTCACACAAAAACCTGCCCATAGATGTTATAGCAGCTTTCTTCATAACTATCAAAACTTGGAAGCAACTACGATGTCCTTTAGCAGATGAATGTCATGTATTAGACAAAAGAGTATTATATAGCACTGAAAAGAAATGAGCTATTAAGTCATGAAAAGGTAAGAAAGAACCTTTACTGCATATTACTAACTGAAAGAAGCCAATTTGAAAAGGCAAGATACTATATGATCCCAACTACATGACATTCTGGAAAATAAATTTGGTATAAAATATTATTGATACTTTCCTTTAAATTGAAATCTAAAACCTGGCTGTTAAAAAACAGCTAACCTTCTTCTTCTTCTTCTTTTTTTTTTAAACAGCTAACCTTCTTAATGGGAATAATAGATTAGTCTGCTTGTTGTTAGCACAATAGTGTTGAATAGTTTGTGATGTCTTTAATAGTAGTGTGCTGAGAAGTTGGAAGATGCACAGTTTGAGGGCACGACATTCTAACTTTTGGATATCCTGTGCAGAGAAGACTTTGGACAAATTGTGGCAATGATAAGCATCAGAGCACTCATCTCCAGGCTTCTAGATTGAGTTGAATTTAAGGAAAGCCTATGGAATAAGTTGAGGGCTTTCATCCCTGATAGTCTTAGTTATACTCAGCCCTCATTTTAAATAAAAGTGGTATCTTTTCAGCTTTTAAAGAGTTCCAGGGGCGCCTGGGTGGCTCACTGGGCTAAAGCCTCTGCCTCTGGCTCAGGTCATGGTCCCAGGGTCCTGGGATCAAGCCCCATGTCAGGCTCTCTGCTCAGCGGGGAGCCTGCTTCCCCTCTCTTGCTCTGCCTGCCTCTCTGCCTATTTGTGATCTCTGTCAAATAAATAAATAAAATCTTTTAAAGAGTTCCAAAATTATTTTCTAATAGTAAAGTAAGCCTTATAGAAAATTTACCCATTTTATTTTTCATGTGGCAATAACCTCTGTCATTATTGAAGAAGGATAAATTTGCATTGCTCCAGCCATGGCTAGATATTTTATTATATTGTATTATCAAGAAAAGAAATGGAATAATCTCGTGTCAAGGTCATGTACAATAGGATAAGATACCATCAATTTGGATAGTTTAGTTGCTGTCTCATTATAAGTTGAAAGAGACAAGCTGACCTCTCAAACTACTTCTCAGGATAAATTCATAAGCTTTTATGAGATAGCTATCCCCCAAAGTCATTACCTAGGACTGATGTACTAGTCTTTTTCAATATTATTAGAATATGGTGGAAACTAGCTCCCAAATATTATTTTCTCCCTTCTTCTGGGATTAGAATTGGTAAATGACATAGAGAAATGAAAACCCCAAATTACAGTATGTTCACAAACAAGATGCAGTGGGCATTTGATAAATATCTGTGTAATTCTTCATTTTCATCTTGATCTATCTTTAAGCCAAATAGATTGAATTCAAGACATGCAATTCATTACCTTATATCACCTTGAGACAGATAAAAATAATTATTTATTATGTTATTTTGTCTTCATTTAAAATTTAGTGAGGTATTTTGTCATTAGCATGGACTGTGGAATATGTAACATAAATACTTGGCAAATTTTTTAGTGTCCTCTAGAATTTGTTAATTGAAACTGGCACTTTCAACTTAATGTTAGATTGTATATTTATTGTAAGTATTAATAATTAACCTTGAATAATTAAACAGAAAGTATAATGAACTATACATGTATACATATATGTAATATCTGTACTATAAGAATTTATATAAACTTTTATTTGTTTTTATTTACATATCAAGTCATATGTTTATATTTAATAATCAGAGTCTTCCTTTAACATGTGCTGTCCTGAAAGGTAAATATTAATTAGTGTATCAAACTATCAAATTTTAGATCCAAAGGGACCATATGAATTATGTAGTAAAGTCCCCAACCTCTACTTTTCACAGATAATATCAAGCAAAATTAAAAGACTTGCCCAGTCAGGGTTCCTGGGTGGCACAGCAGTTAAGCAAGTGTCTGACTCTTGGTTTTCACTTGGGATGTGAAATCAGGGTCATGAGACAGAGCCCCACATGGGGCTCAACACTCACTGTGGAGTCAGCTTGGAATTCTCCCTCGCCCTCTGCCCCTCCTGCTCGCATTCTCTCCCTCTCTCTAAAATAAAAATATAAATCTTAAAAGAAAAAAAAAAGGCAAGAAAAAGATTAATACTCCAGGCTCTGGTGCCAGAAGTGCCAGAATGCTGGAGTGCTAATCTTTTCTTTATCATTTACAGAATCAGAGACCTCGAACCAATTAACTGACTCTCTAAGCCGTATTTCCTCAACTGAAAAATAGGAATGAGCATAGACCCAACCTCCTTGGTTTCATGCGCAAGGATTAACCATGACAAAGCTATACATATAATGTGTCAGGAAGTACTGATAAACACTACATAAACACTCAGAAATATTTATTCTCTTATAAATTGAAGTCCAGCTCTATTTATATGAGAGGAAATCCCCCTTGAAAATAGGTTTGGAGAGAGAATTCTATTTTATTAATATGCATTTAATAATGTTTATAATCTCCATTTGCAAGGGAGAAGAAAACTGAATGATAGAATTTATATTCAACAAATAGTTTATGTCTGAGGAATCCCTAGGGAATTTACAAGGACAAGAATTAATTTTGACCTGAAACAATTAACTCATTTACTAGAGAGTATAGCTCCTCTTAAGTAAACGAGATCTTTTGATCTCTATGAGTGCTGTATATAGAATTGAAGACATGAAAATCTATTTCAGATTCCATTATTAACCTCAATCTATAAGTCTGAATCCTATATGAAATTACTTTCTCACTTTAGATTTTCTAGAAACTTCGTTTCATGAAATAGAGACACGATTCTCATTCTTCATTTTGAAGGGGAATTAGACTTAAAATGCAGGCTTCTAAATGGTGTATTTGCATGTCCACCATGTAATAATAGTACGGGCAAAGAAAAAGTTCTTTCTTTGATGTATACAGGACCTTCATCATATTTGATCTATTCCCTTCATTCAAGGAAGAAAACAGTGTTAAAAGGCACACCAGTCCCAAGGAGATACACTGAAATTATGTATGGAAATACTGTATATGGCTAGTTTTATAGTCTTTAATATAGGTGCAAAACTAAGAATATCTCAAGGGTACACGTCAAGATGGAAACAATGCTTCATTATTCAGCGCCTGAGGAATGCCCATCTTCTAACATAAAAAGATTATTGCAAATTTTCACACATTTATATATCTATTCTTTCTTTACTGTATTGATGAATAATCACTACGCTGTGCCTTGGATCTCCTAACCTTACTAACTCAAGGTTGTAAGGCTGTACCTTTTGATCAACATCTCCCCAGTCTCCACCCCTCAGTCACCATTCTACACTGTTTGTACCAAGTTCAGCTTTTTTAGATTCCACATAAAGCGGTATCATATAGTATTTTTCTTCCTTTGTCTGACATATCTCACCTAGCACAATACCCTCACAGCCACCCATGTTGTCACAAATTGCAGAATTCCCTTCTTTCTTGTGGCAGAACGTTCCTCTGTGTGTGTGTGTGTGTGTGTGTGTGTGTGTGTGCAGATAGATATCAATGACAGAAATAGATATGGATATAGATATATCCCTCATTTCTTCCTTATCCATTCTTTTGTTGATGGACACTTAGGTTGTCTCCATATCTTGGCTATTATAAATAATGATGTAATAAACATGGGGGTACAGATATCTTTTTGATACTCTGATTTCATTTCCTTTGGCTATATACTCAGAAGTGGGATGATATGGTATGAATAATATGGTAGTTCTCTTTTTAATTTTTTGAGGAATCTCCATACTCTTTTTCATAGTGGCTGAACCAAATTACATTCCCATGAACACTGCACAGTGTTCCCTTTTCTCCACATCCTCACCAACACTTGTTATTGCTTATATTATTGATGATAAGTATTCTAGCAAGTGTGAGTTGATATCTTACTGTGGTTTTGATTTGCATTTCCCTGATGATAAGCAATGTTGAGGATCCTTCCATGTACCTACTGGCCATTTGTATATCTTCTTTGGAAAATGTCTATTCAGTTTCTCTCCCCATTTTGTAGTTGGGTTGTTCTGTTGTTGCTGCTACTGAATTGCATGAGCTCTTTATATATTTTGGATATCAACCTCATAATATATATGGTTTGCAAATATTTTCTTATATTCCCTAGTTTGTCTTTTCTTTTCTTTTTTTTTTGATTGTTTCCTTTCTGGGCAAAGCTTTTTAGTTTGATGTGGTCTTAATTATTTTGTCCTTATTGCTCATGCTTTTGATGTCATATTCAAGCAGCATCATCAAGGCCAGTATCAAGGAAGATTTTTCCTGTTTTCTTCTAAAGGTTTTACAATATCAGCTCTTATGTTTTAGTCCTTGATCTACTTCCCATTAATGTCTGGGAGTGGTGTAAGATGAGGTCAAATTTCATTCTCTGTAGGTGGTTACCCATTTTTCCAACACCATTTATTGAAGACTATCCTTTCCCCATTGACTATTCTTGGCTCCCTTGTCAAATATTAGTTGATTGTATATCTGCATATACAGTTTATTTCCAGGTTTTCTATTCTGTTCCATTGATCTTTGTGCCTATTTTTATTCCAGTGCCATATTTTTTAAATTACCATAGTTTTGTAGTATAAGCTAAAATCAGGAAATGTGAAGCCTCTGATTTTCTTCTTTCTCGGGACTGTTATGGCTATTCAGAGTTCTTTGTAGTTCCATACAAATTTTAGTATTGTTTTATCTATTCTGTGAAACATGCCATTGGAATTTTGATAAGGATTGCACTGCATCTGTAGATGGCTTTGGTTAACATGACATTTTAACAATACTTCATCTTTAAATCAACAAAAGAATTATGTCTGCAAAGTACTTAGGAATATCAGATATCACTGAACCTACAGGAGATATTTTTATTCACTAATCTATCTAATCAGGGGGACATTCCTGGAGAAAGTACACAGTGGGTGTGAAATCAAGTGTAAAAGAAATGAGACTCTGCTACTGTCACAGTTTAGTAAAATGAAAATGCTAATGCTTTATGCCACGTTTTCCCCTCACAACTCCAGTTGCTTTGCCATTTGAAACTGCTATAATTTCCATATAGTTAAAAAAAAGAAAAAAACAAGACCCCGTCAGCATACAGAGAGATCTCTAGTTAGGTAATGCCCCATTCCTTAAGATTTTCTTCACAGAGATAGAGGCTATGTCTATAATGACATTAGGATTTCATCACCTTTGCCAGCAAAATTGAAATATCCTGGATTTATCTCCCCTTCCAAATATAACAATAAAATTTGCATTTCTGAGATTATTTGAAATTTCACATTTGCCTATTTTTCTATTTATTATTTTTTAAATTTATTGACTTTTGAACAAAATTTATATATAACTAAACATATCAATGTATATTTAGAATTGTTAAATTCCTACAGGAAAACAAAAGAACACTGTCAGCATGAAATGAGTAAATTTTCTCCAGTATTTGCAAAATAGTATATATAAATATAGAGAGAGATAGAGACAAAGACAGAATGGTGAAGGAAAGAGAGAGAGAGAATGAATTAGCAAAATTCTGAGATACCCATGTCTTCTACAAAATAGAGAACAAAGCTCACAGACATGTAACAGTCATTTAAATTATTTTTCAGATGAAATAGTCTCGTCAGTACCTACTCTTCTTTTGATTGAGTGGAAAATGTAACACAGTCTAAAACCTCCTCACCATTGTGGGGAGATTCCACTGACTTGGTTTAGGGATCGTTTAAGATACATTCATCGAATTCACAACACTTTCTATTGTTGTTATATTAGGAATTTGTCCTACTGCTTAACAAGAAAGCACCCTGCTCATTACTTAATTAATTACCCTATGATGGTTATTTTTCAAGAATCATGACTGATATATGTGAAAAATGGTATCTATTGATTTGAGGATGGGAGTTTGATATATGCATTTGTAATCATCATACTAAAGTACTTAATTCAACATCACAGACACCATCAAAGATGACTTTAGTATTGATAGAAGCATTTTTACAAGAAGTAAATGAGAAAATGAAATCTAGTTCAAACTGAAAATTGAACTGCATTTTCAAATGTTTTAATATAAAGAAGTAACTTTATTGCTTTTTAAAAGTATCTGGTCATTTTGCTTAATGAACCCCCCTTTTTTTGTAATATACTAGATTTCAATTATCTTGGCTTAACAGGAATAAGTACATAATGCTAGTATAATGTCTTTTGTTTTTCCTTTGCCAAAAGATCTCCTCAGAAATGATAAAACGATACCAGGATAGATTTCTACTGTTCTCATTCTCAGAAAGCATATGAAGTTGAAAGTAAATTGAACAGGAAATGGTAAACATTGCGGTTTTCAGAGTGTATTTATGCTCTCTGAATCTAAATTTGAAAAAGAGACATTTAAAGTTTGTATAACTCTTGATTTACATTTTATTGTTTAAAATTTTAAATGCAAATATAGAGCTTTCTTTATTGGGGCAATGTGATAACTGGTAGTTTCTGATTACTCTTAATTTAATTACACTAATAAATCCCACTACTATGATGCCGAGAGTCTAGTTTATTTCATAATAAATATGTGTGTTCCTTCTTCCTTCAAATATATAGACTCATTAGCTTGTTAAAAAGATTTTATACAAATTTCCTTCTTAGTAAAATTAAGACACAGATTAAATTCTTTGACATCTTGTAGGCAACTCTTAAAACTATACATAATTGCAGCAAACTTTCTGAAGCTTTCACTATAAGAATAGAATATTTTAATAGTTTAACTGCATATGTTAAACTATAAGACATCTTAATGCCATCTCAAGAGCCAGGAATAATCCATCACAATATTGAGTAAACTTCACTGTCAAAATCTTCTGCAGCTGAGTATATTTCTATGCTTATTAAGGACCTGAATCACATCTGAAAATATTATCAGTGAAGTGGTCATTACTAACAAATGCAGACTAATTCAATAATCCTCATCAACTGAGGATGTATGAGTATTATGAGACAACTAAGTTTAATCAAAGATTAAGACTGTTTGAAGCGAGAAGGAGAAAAGAGGAGCTGAAGTATTGCTTTTCCTAACCTCTCTAAGTTTCAGTATATTATCTGACAGTTTTGATTTTCAAGGTGGGAGAACAGTTCTTTATGGGACTTTTAACCTGCTTCCATGGGACAATGGCATTGCTCTCACCTATATATTTCATGGACAGAGCTCCCCAAATAATCAGGAAGGAAGCATACCTTTAAACCTTTTAAAATGACTGCAATAAAGCACATTCACTCTTCCTCAGGACTTACCTGACCCACATACACCAAATACCATCACTGCATCTCCCCTACACATTCTCAGTCAGTCTGGTAGGCTGAAGAGTGGCCCACATAAATCCCTGGAATCTGTAAATTTCGCCTTATTTGGCCAAAAGTGCTTCATAGACATAATTAAGGATCTTGAGATGAAGAGATTATTTTGGGTAGGCTCTACATCTAATGACAAGTGTCCTTGTGAGAGACACACAAAGGAGATCTGCCAGAAAGAAGAGGAGAAAGTGCTGTGAAAACAAGAGGAACAGACTGGTGTGATAAGCCAAGTAAGCCAAGGACTGCCAACAATTACTAGAAGCTGAAAGAAGCAAAGAAGGATTCTTCCCTAGAGCCTCCGGCTTTGCTTGGACTTCTGGCTTCTAGACTGTGAAAGAGTAAATTTCTGTTGTTTTAAGCTACCCAGTTTATGGTGCTTTTTAGTAGTCCTAGGAAACTAGTATAGTCATTAAGTAACCCCGAGAAATGATTTTACCAACTCTTCAATTAAAATGGACAAAGGGTTATTAAAGCCACCATTAGAATACTGCTGCTTTATCTCAAAGATAAAAAATAAATGAGCTCCAACAGAGCCTCCTGGTTTTACTAATCCAATCCAGTCAAATCACAGATTTCATGTTCCTGAAAGTACTATATGATTTTAAAGCAGTATCTTATTTAACAATTAAATATCCTCTTCTGCAATGTGACAAGAAAGAGAAGCAAACAGGAAACACTCTAAGATTCACATCGGGCTTTGGCATTACTAATAAGAATGGCTATTATTAGCAAACTATTTCCTCTATATCCAAATTTGCACATTCTTTTATTGATTCAAATACAAATACAGTAACTATTAAGAGTCAGGATCATCTCCTAGGAAATGTAGGAGATAGGGTGATTTTAATTTACTCATCACCACAATGGCAGTTGCGTAGCTAAATCAAAAATGTATGTCTGTGTGTACATTACCTATAATTCCTATGTCCTAAATATCTACCACTTGCCATCTCTCCATGCATATATGTGTATTTCCTATGTCCCAAAGTCAAGATGAATATCTGATATAATTTTTATCCTATTTAAGAGGGTCTGAAAAGTGATAAGAAAAGGAAGCAAGTGCAAATTTTATATATATATATATATATATATAATTTTTTATATATATATATACATATATATATGTATATATATGGCTTTTCTTAGGCACTATCAATCTTTATGCTATTTAAACTTGGGAGGAAAAAGTGGCAACAGCATTGATCGCACAGTAACATACATCCTGGCAGTCACTGTATCTACCTCATCTTCCACTGGGTGTGAACCATCACAATTTCCTTACCCTGAAGTGGTCACTACTAACAAATACAGACTAATCCAATAATCTTCATCAACTGAGGACATAGAATATTATGAGAAAACTAAGTTTAATCAAAGGGTAAGACAGTGTCCCCCAACCCCCTAAGAGCCTGGTACAGCCTTTTTTTGTTTTGTTTTGTTTTTTATTTTGTTTTGTTTTGTGATGAAGGGTATTCTGACATTTGAGACAACTAAGTTTAATCAAAGGGTAAGACAGTGTCTTCTCTTACTCCCTAAGAGCTTGGTGCAGCCTTTGTTTTTGTTTTGTGATGAAGGGAATTCTGACATTTTACTTGTTTGTACTGGAATCTTTTTACCATTTCTCTCAGCGATACGGTCTGATATCTTGGAATTCTTAAAATGGACATGGAACAGGACTCTATGGTACCTTTTTTATGGGTGTTTATCCCCCACTACACTGGGAAGTCAATGATATTTTCTCAAACTAAGAGACATAGAGTTTGCCAGGGTCATTTGTTACAGTATAAACCGATCTTATGGTCAAAGGAAAGTATTTCTGAGTAAATTATATGAGGTACAACAGAAGAATATAGATTTCCTAAATGTACAGTAATATGTAAGACTGTGTGGCTATATGTAAGCCTTTCTAAATTCAATTTTTGTATTTGTAAGTCAGTAATTCAAATTCCTTTATTTTTTGTGCAAACAATTAATATAGGACTTTAAATTTTTTTTTTCAACATTGAACCACCGTCTTGAAATTATCTTGAATTCCAAATGAAAAAGGCCTCAATGGAAGGATTATTTTATACTTTCCATTATGAAGGTTAACAATGGAGGATATACCGCATGTCAACTTGTTTTAATTATATGAAGAATTTTCTTTGGAAGTGTTCTCAGTATCTAGTCTCAAGCCTTATAGTTATGCTTGTTTTCTTTTCATTACATTTGTATTGTGTTCTCTAACTTTATTCTTCTAGAACATTTATACTTTTCTCACACTAAATATATTGCCTTAGCTCTCCACAGTGGCAACAGAAGAATATATGAGTGTTAATAATGAGTTGCCAGTGGCTAATCTTAAGTCTTCCTTAGTTTGCAACAAGCATTGGATACCTGCCGGGAGGTACCAGTGGAAACGTGCTGTGATAAGAGCTCTACTCATAGTCCTTTCGGGTATATACTAATTCCACTGTGTTGTGCGATTAAGGAAAGAAAAGACAGGTTCATGACTCAGAATATTTAGGTAAGGCTTTTTTCCAACTCTGCTTAAGAACAAGTAACAAAGTCCATAAACAAGACTCACTTGGAAACTATCACTCTACAATTTAGATTTTAGTAATATCCATTCCTGTAGCTAGGAGGGAAACAGAACTCTCATGTCCCTTAGCTCATATAAATCATTTGTGCATTTCTACGAATGTTTACTGGCATGTGTAAATAAAAATAAAATAAATCAAGGGTTTGGTGAGCAAGGTGCAGGAACAACAGTAGGAAAAGATAAACAGCAAACCAGTGGCATGGCTCAGCAGCTAGACTGGGAAAGAGGATATGGTAGGAAATCAGCTAATCAGAGAGCCATCCTACTCCAGGTAAAGGGGAAGCTCTATCAACAGTGGTCCCAGGTGAATACTTGTGCCCTAATTCTGATCTCTAGGAAGAAAATCGGAAAACTACCTTGCTTTTCATTTAATGGATGTTTAATACATGAATACAAATATAAATCCAAACTGACCAAAGTCTTTTATGATCACCAAATATGTAAGAAATTGGGATATATTTTTAACTGTTCATCCAAATTCATCAAGGTAGAAAGAGCTAAGAAAAATACTGAGGAAGCAAGGGCATCTTAGGAAAACAAGCCCATTCTAGCTCTAATATATAACATGTATTAGATATGCCACTGACCTCTCATTAAAAGGCCAAAAAGTAGCATAAATGAACTAATGGCTCAATAACTGAGTGTCAGTAAGGACGGGATTTTTTCAGCAGGCTCTGTAAGATTAAAACAAAAAGAATAAATATTTCCCATTGTATAGTATACAAGTAAGGATTTCACATTAAGTATAATTCAGAAAAGTCAATTTTTAAGATTTTTGTGGTGAACTGGAAATGATGCCTAATAGTTCAAGGTTGAAATCATGAAAAAAAAAAAGCATTTTCCCACAAAACTTACATTGGTAGCAAACATACAGTGTGTGTACATAGGTAAAGCCACACACATACTTGATTACAGTACAATTTTTCTTGGTGTGGCTATTTTTCAAGGAATTTAGAAAGGACCAATAATACAGGTAGAAGGTCTAAAAATAAATAGTGTTGCCTGAATATATTAGTTTTGTCTTAAGCTTATAGAGTTTCCTTAAGCTCATTTCCTCCCTCTATCCCTTTCTCCCCGAGTCTCTCTGCCCCTCCTTTCCTTGTGTTTGATTAAGTCTACATCTCCATTCAGTTATTTGAACCTGGAATGCCTTAATTAAATTTTGAGCTGAGTCCTACTATTGAAGCATCAAGTTGCTCAGTTGCTCTATAAATGATTAAAAGATGACTTGTCCAGAGCAACATCGTTCAGAAGATTGAATCTGAAGAGAATAGCAAATGCTGTGCTTCTCATGTCACTTTCTATCACTGAAGTATGTGCAGTAGATGCTTCATTACTAACATTCTCTTCTCTTTACCCCTGATGAAGTTGAGCAGCATTAGCCAAGCATGACATATTAGCTCTTTTTAAACAAACACATCAATCTTGTGTTTTCATGTTCTCAGTTCATTATTGGAGTGATGGAGTGAAATTGTGGCTACTTTGTGGGGTTAGGATTCAAATGAGATCTAAAATCTGGGTGAATGACATTTTGTTGCTGCAATTATTTTTGAAGAATAAACAATTACAGAATATGGAAAGCTAGAGTTCCTCGTTAAAAATAAAAGTAGTTATGCCTCCAAATATGGTGTAAAATGAAATTTTCTTAGTTACAACTCTGGATATTGTTTTTATGGTCATCCTATTTCTTTTCAAAGTTGTGTTTTTTTCCTTTATTTTTAAAAACAATTTATTCATATACAACTATTGAAAAAACATTCTAGGAGTATAGAGAATTCAGGATGTTTGAAGAGAATAAAAATATTCATTATTTTATAATTGAGATAATTGTCTTAATTTGCACATAACTCCCTTCAGCATCTTCCTTTTTTATAGTAGGTGTCATACTGCATCTACAACTTAGCACTTTCGTATATTTGGTTTTTGTTTGAGGTGTATATTTTTACTGCTATTAAAAACTCAAAAAACTCAATTTATACACATGCATGCATGGTATTTCAAAATAGCTCACATTATTCTGTATTTTGAGCTTTTGGTTAATCCCAGTTTTAGCTATTATGAAAAGAATACCAATTATCTCATACACACACACACACACATACACACACATTTCTGGTTACTTTTTTAAAGATTTAAAAATTATTATTTATTTGAGAGAAAGCGAGAGCAAGAGCTGGGGGGAGAAACAGAGAGAGAGGGAGAAGTACACTACCCACTGACCAGGAAGCCTGATATAGGGCTCAATCCCAGGACCCTGAGATCATGACCTAAGCCGAAGGCAGATGCTTAACCAACTGAGCCACCCAGGCACCCCTTGGTTATTTCTTTAAATTAAAAGCATTTTCTTATCTCTTCATACATTATGTTAAATTTTTACACATACACAACAGAACTCTCTCAGAAGCAATGCTCATTATATGCTGCATATACCTGAATTCAAAACTCACTAAAAAATAAAACAAAAAAGAAAGAAAAGGCAAAAAAAAAAAAAAAAGAACTTTTGCCAACTTGATTGAGCACAATATCGCATCCGAATACATATATTTCAATTTGCTTATTAAACTTTTACTAATCCTTCTTTCAATTAGATATACTTCTCCCTTTTGCTTTTAGAACCTACCATATTTTAATTAAATTTTGGGCTGAATTCTATTATTGATAAATCAAAGGTGCTGCATACACCATTGCCATGTCATGTAGATACATAAGTGATCACTATATGCAGGACATTGTAAAGTGATAAAAGATGTGATATGAGTATAAAAAAGGGAAAATCAAGTTTTAAACTTTATTCTCATGGTCATCACACAGATAATGTAAGAGTTTCATGTATGGCAAAAATAGAGGTTGAGCAAAATCCTTTAATGACATGCAGTCCATACAATTGGCATTCCAGATTTTCAAGTAGTTCCTTTTCTATAAACTGATTAAGTCCTCTGACGATACCTTTAAATAGAATTATTGTTACAAAAATTCACTATGTAATTTTATATGAACTTCCTAAAGGAATGCAAATTCTGATGATATCTTTCAAGTTGGTGTGACCATAACATAAAATTGAAATGAAGCGTATATCCAGGAAATCATGAAAGAGGAATATGAAAGCCAAGATGAAATAATTAAAACAAAGCTTAATCAAATAAAGTCTGCAATTACAGCTCAGGGCACTGTAAGTCTACTTAAATGAGATTAGTGAAGCACTGCCAGGGCTTTAGAGAGAGAGAGAGAGACTGGGCGAGGTTCCAGAAGATGGGCAATAAACCAAATCAAATAACCAGAAAACAAAGTGACTGAGCTTCAAGTCAATATATGGGAAGAGTTTAGAAGATACTGTTAAAAGGATGCTTTAGGATAACATGAAAAATTAATCAGTAATAACTAGGTTCTATGTGAATGGGCAAAGAACAAACCATTTTAGAATAACTGCATCAATATCTTATACAATTTATATATTATTAGATTAGAAATGTAAAAAATGTCTCAGCAATAGTCAGGAGTTTGAAACAGCATTTTATAAAATGTTTATGGACAATATGGAGAAATACAAATAGATTAAAAAAAATAAATTATTGTGTATTACATTACTACTACAGGTAGGGTACTTCTTTTTAAAAAAAAGATTTTATTTATTTATTTGAGAGACAGAGAGAGCACAAGCCTGGGAGTGGGATGGGCAAAGGGCAGAGGGAGAAGGAAACTGACATGGGGTTTGATCCCAGGATCCTGGGATCATGAACTGAGGCAAAGGCAAAGACTTACTCGACTGAGCCACCCACATGCACATGTAAGGTACTTTAAAGCAGTATAGAAAATATGTTAGAAAGATATAAGGGAAAAACCATGTTTTAAATTTTATTCTGAGAAATGTACAAAACCCAGTTAATAAGTATAAATTTGAAGGAAAACATGTAAGTGAGAGCCTTTTGAAAGATTGTCAAAATTAATATTTTGTCAATGATTTATACTGCAACATGTTAGGCAGATAAATATTGGTTGATTAAACTATTAAAACACTTTGAGAGTATGGTCATAAATTACTCTGATCACATGCAAGTGGGAAGGATATTCATTTACTGGTTAAAAGTTATGAACTAGAAGATAATGATAGACTAAAAAGATGGTTTGCAGTAAAATAATTTTTAAAATTTAATTATTTTAATTATGTTAAACAATAAATGTCCATTTCTGTCTGGTTGGCCTAGATTGGTCTCACTTGGCTTAATTCATTAAACTCAAATTTTTTTCAAAACTTGCCTTAAACTAATATTCTAGTAGCTAATGCCCCAAAATAAAGTTAACAGATTTGTTCATATTATCTTAAGCATCTTGAGTAAGAAATTTTTTTATTTAATTTATAAATTAATTGTAAAGAAATGGACACCCTCATAGTATTTACCACAGAGTGTGTCATATTTTTCAATTTATGAAAGTCAGTTTTACACAAAGGCATAATTTTATAGTGCTTTTGATATGTTTTTATATTTCTTTTAGAGTTTCTTGGTAGGCTAATTATATTTTTCATTAATATTATGAATGAAAGTATTCCCCCATTATATTTCATAATTGACTTTTATTACAATACAGGAAGATCTATTAGGTTTTGCACCTTATCCAGTTGGCTAATTTTCTAATTAGTCCAAATACATTTTGATTGTCTTAGATTTTTAAAGGTATTATTCTATACACAAGATGAAGCTCAGCAATGTCCTACAATGAAATCTAATATGGCAGTTGAAAGAGCTATGGCTTATATATAATAGCAATTATGAAAATGATTTTATTATCTTAGTCACAATTAACTATTATTTATTAAGAATTATTAAGTGCCTGACACTATTCCAAGGATTAGTGACACATCGGTGAATAAAAAATTCCTTCCCTCACAGACCTTATATTTTTGTGAAAATAGAAAGCCCAAATCCACATTCTAAATGGGAATAAAAAGCACTAGACAGTTTTGAGTAGGAGAGACATGATCTGACTTCTTTTTAAGGCCCACTTTAACACTCTGGCACTGTCTGGAGACTAGACTGTAGTGGACAAGATTTGAAAAAAACCAGATAGGAGATTGTTGCAATGGTCTGGGTGAAAGAAGATGATTCCTGATCCACGATGAAATATTCCATTTTTCACCATTAAACCACAATGGGAAATTACTGTAGATTTTGAATTTATCTGAAGGAAGAGCTGATGGGATTTATTAGTAAAGTGGATACGGGGTGTCAAAAAATTAATGAACAGATTTAAAATAAATGAGCCTGACTATAAATAAAAGATGACCATTGTTAGTTGCGTTTTAAGAAATACCTAGTATGAGGATAATGATAACACTGGGCTACCCTTCATTCCTACCCGAAATATTGCATTCATTTTTGGGTCTCAAAATTTAAACAGATTATACACTAATTGAAATCTGCTCAGAGGTGTGTCTTAATGATGGTCAAAGGCACTGGGATCATATAATATGAAGCATAATTTGAGGAGCAGTTCATGTTTAACCTAAGGACTAGAAGGTGAGAAGTAATCCTTTTTCAAGTACATTGTGCTATGTGGAAGAAAATTAAAGTTTCTTCAGAATGCACCCCATGAAGTAGAAATAGTATCTGATGAGTGGAAGTTAGAGGGACACAGGTTATTATTTATTTATTTATTTATTTATTTATTTATTTAAGGTGTTCACTTATTTGACACAGGCAGCACAAATATGCAGAGCAGCAGGCAGAGGGGAGAGGGAGAAGCAGGCTCTCCGCTAAGCAAGGAGCCCGATGTGGGGCTCGATTCCAGGACCCCAAGATCACGACCTGAGCCAAAGGCAGCCGCTTAACTGACTTAGCCACCTAGGCACCCCGAGGGTCACAGGTTGTACTCATTATATATCTGACTTGCTAATTTCCTGCCTGGCCTAAATGTAACTGTCTGTCCTGGGACATGGAGGTGTTCAAGCCCAGTTTACATGACAGCTTCAGAGAGAGATGGAAAGATTTCAGTGTGAATTGAATGACCTTTCCAACCTGAAGGTATTGGTTATTATACAGAATTGATTATTCCATTTGATATGTAGAATACTTACTGCAGGCTAGGAGGACATAAATATTTAGGGATGTTTCAAAAATTAGTTATCTTGACAAATTCAAGATAAGGTAATCATTCTAAATGACTTTTTCTTCAAAAATAGAATCAGTAGTGAAATTGCCTCAAGTAGTATTTGTAATGCTTTGCTGCAAATATTTGTGCCATTTCTTCCCCTCTACCAATATATGGAATCTTATCTAAACTAAACTTCTTTGTAAGGTTTTTGAAAAAAACACTTCACCTATAAATAAGCACAGTAATAATAATTCCTATTCAATTTACCTAACTTGATTTGGAAAAAAAAAAAAAGCCTAGAGATATTTTTTCTCTTCTTTTACTTTTTTATTGATTGGATTCAATGACAATATTCATTAGATTCATTAGATACATTAATTATCTAACGCAAAAAATTTTGCAGATCAAATTTTAAATTTTTTAAACTCTAAAATAGCCTATGTATTTTGAAGTTAAAAGCTTTTATCATACTTGCATAAATACTTGACAATTAGCCTTATCAAATTAATATACTATTATCTGAATGTTAATGAGATAATTGGATATTTCTGGATGACAATTATAATTTGGAAATGATATACCTGTATTTCTGAAAAGAAGTTGAAGGTTGCATCCATATAGGAAATTCATAGTTTTAGTGGGTTTATCATGAATTGTTTAAATAATTCTAAGTTGCCAACTCCTTCATTTCCTGACTCTGAAAATCTGTGGTTTGACTGAATCCAAAGATACATACATAGCTCTAGTGATGATCAAGGAAAACATGTGACTGAAGCATTCCTGACATCCAGTATTCTACTGCTTTGCTTTCCTTAGTGCTCCTATCTGAGACATTACAAAGTTTCATTCATCCTAGAAGCACTTCTCTCCTAAGCCCTACTTTTTCATTAAAAAACCCTCCTTTGGCATAAAATTCAGGCACATCAGCTATTTACATTTGAAGGAGTGGTATCTAGCAAAGAACAGCTCTGATGGATGATTTCAATATGCTGAAGGAACTCTGCCACACTAGATTTATCTTCAATTATGTTTATCAGCCAAAAGGTGCTGGGACAGATTTTTCTACCGACTGTTATGATAGCTCCTCTGTAGGAGGAGATCCTCAGGATACTCATCGCCAACCTGGATTTGCAAATTCTTAATTTGTGGCATGGGCCAGTAAAGAGAACACCTATCACACACATTCTTGAGTGACAGCCGAAATGAACAAAAGCAAGCATGTCTGAATTTCTTGAATCTGGAGATGGAGAAGTGGAACAGCAGCAAATGAACAGTAGTGGACACAATCGTCTCTATTTCCATAGTGATACTTTTCTGTTCACAGGAAATGGAAGCAGATAGTGAAGATGAAAAAGATCTTGAAGGAATGGCTAAGAGAGAAAAAAAAAAACAAACAAACATTACTCAATATGCTGAAGGAGAAGGAAGACATAACTTTATGGAGGTGTGGCACTACTGGGAGGCACAGGACTCATGTTTTGTGGAGAATTAGATTCATAAGGCTTGGGCAAGAAAGAGAGATGAATGAAGAGAGAATCTGGAGAGATAATGAGGTAAGTGGAAATTCTGCCTAACTCCATGGTGTGTTGATTTACTGTGAGGGTGAAGATTACTGGTAATGGGATCCAATCTAATCTAATCTGCTTTTATCTAATTGACATTTGTCCCTGAAAGCAGAGAGAGCCATCAAGTGGTTAAACAGGTTCTCAGAGAATGTGAACAATGAATGATTCTTTAGGGCTATTCTGTAGAAAGGGCAAGGTCACAGCAGTGTTTACAGGTGATAAGTCACACCTTAGGAAAACGTAGAGCTTGTTTGGGACAAATGTTCATCCCCACCTTTGCATGTACCTGCTTTTTTAGGTCAGTTAATGCAAAAATAGCCAAATTTCTTCTTGTTCTGGAATTTGGGAAGTCTCCCTATCCTCTTTCACCGGTGAAGGCTGAGACACTCAAGTTCAGAAGGCATGGACAGGAAACAGATTGGGGTTATGACAACTGTAAGGAAGGAGTGCTCTGTGTTTTGTGGGGTAGAAACACTGGCCTGGCAGACAAAGTAAAATGTTGGGATACTGAAAAGAGAAAGATGGAACGTTTAAGTGCCATGTCCTAATTTCTAAGTATCCTTGTAAATTTAAAAAATATTTCAGTGTGATAAAGTTACAAAACTCTGTTGTTACTACCTTTTATATATTGTTCTTTTGAAATCTGTGGTACTCTTAAACCCATAAAAGAGGACTAATCCATAGAAGACTAGGGAATGGACATTAATCTCTCTTATTTTCTGAATTTTTTGTGGATGATTATTTCATTGTCTCCTTTGTACTTTGTTTTTGTTGTTGTTTTTAAATGATACTTTAAAAAAAAAAAGATTTTATTTATGTATTTGACAGAGAGAGAGAGAGCGCACAAGCAGGCGGAACAGGAGGCAGAGGGAGAGGGAGAAGCAGGCTCCCAGCTCAGCAGGAAGCCCGATGTGGGGCTCCATCCCAGGACTCTGGGATCACGACTTGAGCTGAAGGCTGACTCATAACTGACTGAGCCACCCAGGCACTCCATCCCTTGTACTTTGTTTTTAAATGGAATTTTTATTGACATGATTATAAATTACATAGTGATCCTGTGAACCCTGTATGCAATTTACCCCAAAAACACATTGCAAAATTATACTATAATATCAAAGACAGGGTATTAACATCAATACAATCCACCCATTTATCAATATCTCTCTAGCTTTACTTTAACTCATTGGTGTATTTAAATTATATACAGTTTTATCTTCTATGTAGATTTGTGCACCTCTGTCACAGTTAAGAAACTAAAGTTTTATCACGAGGCTTCTTCCTGTTGCCCTTTTACAACTATGTTCATCTCCTTCCATTCCTCAACCTGTCTCTGGTCTCACCACTGGTAACTATTAACATGTTCTCCACTTCAAATATTTTGTCATTTCAAAGTGATATGCAAAAGGAATCATAGTACATTTTCAGATAGTCTTTTCTCACTTAAAATGATCTCTAGAGATTCTTTGTAGTCACTGTATATATCCATAGCTCATTTCTCTTATTGCTGAGTAGTGTTCTATATTATAGATGTACCAGGGATGGTTTAACCATACACCTATTGAAAGATATATGAGGTGTTTACAGTTGGGGCTATTACAAATAAAGCTGTTATGAATATCCTACTTTAAGTGTTTGTGTGAACATAGAATTTCATTTCTCAGAGATAAATGCTAAAGAGAGTAAAATTACTGGGTCATATAACAATTGCATTTAATTTTTTAGGAAACTGCTTACCTGCTTTCCAGTCTGCTATACCCTTTTGCATTCTTATTAACAATGTAGGACATATCCAGTTTCTCCGCATTCTCAATAATGTTTGGTTTTGTCAATACTTCTTATGATACCCATTCGGATCCATGTGTAGTAGTAGATCATTGTAGTTTTAATTTGCATCTCCCTGATTGCTCATAATGCTAAACATCTCTCTATGTGTTTATTTACTTTCAGTGTATCCTCTTCTGTGAAATACATACTTTTGCCTTTATTGAATTTTCTTTTGCTATTGAGTTTTGAGAGTTCTTTACATATTCTATATACCAGCTTTTTGTTAGATATGTAGTTAAAAATTTTTCTTCCAATCTGTAGCTTGTCTTTTTATGTTCTTATGAGCTTTTGCAGATTTTTCCTTTACTGATCATACTTTGCTGAAAGATCCTTAAATCTTGCCTTCTTTTCTCTAGAAGTTTTATGGCTTTAAGTTTTGCATTTAAGTTCAAGATCCATTTTTAGTTATTGTAAGATAAGCTGTGAGGTTTAAGTCAAGGTTCAGTTTTGCTCTGTTGTTCACACCACTTGTTGAAAGGCAGTCTTAATTGCTTTTTTACCTTCCTACAAAGTCAGCTGAGCATATTTGTGTGAGCCTATTCCTGGGTTTTCTATTCCATTATGTGGATCTATGTGTTTATGTCCCTGCCAGAAGCACAATGTCTTGATTACTATATAGTAGACTTTAAATATCAAATAAAGTGATTCCTCCATTTATTCTTATTTCAAGATAGTTAGACCTATTCTAGAGCTTGTAACTTTCCATGTAAATTTTAGAATTGTCTATGTCTGCAAATACCTCTGTTAGGACTTTTGTAGAGATTGCATTAATCCCATAAGACCATTTGAGGAGAATTTTTATTATGTTGAGTCTCCCCATCCATGAACTTTGTATATTTCTCCATTTACTTAGGTTTTCTTTGATTTCTTACATCTAAATTTTGTAATTTTAATATACATATCCTGTACATATTTTGTCAAATGTACATCTAAGTTTTTCATTATGTTTTGAGTAATTTTAAGTAGTATTTGTGCTTTTAACTGCTGTTTTTTCTCATGCTCACTGTTAGTTTATAGAAATACTATTAATTTGGGGGATATTAATTTTATATACTGTGACCTTGCTAGTTCTAATTGTAGGACTATTATGGTAGATTCCTTCAGATTTTCTACAATATTATTTCTTCCTGTCCAATCTGTAGGTCTTCCATGTCTTTTTCTGACCTTACTTCAGGAGCTACATCTTAGTACTACATTGAAGGGGAATGTTCAAAGTCAATATTTTGCTTTTTCCCAATTTTATAGGGATAGCCTTTTGACTTTCACTACTAACTATAATTAAGTTAGTTTTACTGTCTTTATCAAGTTGAGTATTTAGCATTAATGTTAGATTGGTAAGAAATACTGCATTGTCTTTTATGTCCTTAGATAAGGATTCAATTCTTTGATTTTATCTTTTGAGATCTTAGTCTCTGGTAGTGAGTGGAGTACCCTTCTTCCTGTCCTGTCCTGACCACAAGCTACTGTGCCTGCTCTGGGAATATTATTGCCTTTAGTTTTCCACTTAAGGTCTCTGAAAGTATCTAGAAAGAGGAAGGAAACTTTTCAAAACTACAAAAAGGTATAGGGCTGTTTTACACAACTCTTGTAATATTTCTCCTGAGCAGGAACCTATCAAATGTTTTGTTTGTAGTACACTTTTTTATTCTGGGGATGAGAGAAAAAATCCTCACCTATCTCTAATCACTGTAGGATACCCAAGTTTGTCAAAAAATTTTTTGAACAACAGCATACCTTAGGTCACTTAATGTGAAGCCTTGCAGAGATGGGACTATGAATTACTTGTCATATGATACATCATCAATTTAAATTCTTGTTAGGAGCCAGAGAAAGAGGAATAGCATCTGAACGCAGGAGGAAGTAAGAGCCAATTTCCCTGTGCAACAGTTTTTTATGGTAAACTGGTAACAACTTTTTGGACAGAAGGAAGATTCCTTGCCATAAAAAGACAATGTCTTTTGAAGTTCCCCTAAAGCCTTGTATAAGATTGGAGCAGCAAAACAAACAAAAAAACAAAAAAACCAAACACATGTTAGGTGAGTGTGTGTCTAAGCATGTTCTGTAGCAAGTTAGTCTGTGTGTGCTGCAATAAAGACAGAGAGTAAGGAGCATAGGGGCAGATACACTGTGGAATGACTCATTTACTTCTTAAAAGTCTTTTTTTTTTTTTAGATTTTATTTCTTTATTTGACACGGAGAGAGAGATCACAAGTAGGAGAGGCAGGCAGAGAGAGAGAGAGAATGAGAGAGGAGGAAGCAGGCTCCCCACTGAGCAGAGAACCCAATGCAGGGCTCAATCCCAGGACTCTGGGATCATGACCTGAGCTGAAGGCAAAGGCTTTAACTCACTGAGCCACCCAGACGCCTCTATTTCTTAAAAGTCTAAAGGCATAAGACACATCTTTCTTTTTCTCCCTCAAGCTTACCCACTCTTCTTTTGCTTTTGAAAGGGATGTGCAGAATCACAGTGCTCTACTAACAATAAGACAGTAGGGATCTGACTAGATATACAGCTATTTGGGGCCAAATTATCTTTGTATCTAGACTAAGAAATTCTTTTCTAGAGTAAGGCCAAGGCATTTGGTAGAAAACTTTAGTCATTTCATAGATTCAGTGTCTTTTCATAAGCAAACTAAAAATAATTGTTTTTTAACTATTCATCCAACAAACATGTAATGAGTACATATTATATGTAAGACTTTATGGCTCAGCAAAACTGAGCTATTAACCAACCTTGTCATTATAATTAAAAACAAATAAACAGCAAACAAACCAAAACAAGCAAACAAAAAATCCTCAATTGTGAATAGTGTCTCTTTAAAGAAAAAAAATTGTCACTATTGAGTATATTTGAAAAAAAAAAAAAAATCTCTGACTGATCATTTTAGAAGTTTGACTAAACTTTTTTTTTTTTCTGAGTAAACTATTTCTATTTACATCACTATGAATAACTATATGATTTTAGCTCATCCTTAAATTTATCTAGTGTCTTGAAATTCACTAGACTGAACCTGACCAATGACCATGGTTAAAAAAGAAGTCTGATGGCAACTTCTTAGAATAGAACCATTGACTTAACAACTTCCTTCCTTCCACTAATCTATTTCTATCTGGTCCATGGCCACATATAGTTTCTGCTTTCTTTCTTTGAACTCCTTCATCTTGAGTTTTGGAACAAATGCAGTATATTTATATCTTTCTCAGATTGTCAGCATTATTTCAACATTCCAGTTGATAAAGTATTTAGTTTATGAGTTTGGTATTTATTTATTTATTTTAACCGATTTTTGTTATCCTTTTGTAGCCTAAAGTTCATTAAGACCCATCAACCAAGAGGTATAAATGAGGTCACATTAACATTAATATGGGAATTCCACTTAGGTGTTATCTTCTACCTGCACAACAACAGGATTTCACCTCCTGAAAAGTCTCACTGGTATTGTTGAGACTCTTCAGGAACTGTTTCACATTTGTTCGGTACTGATCTTACACATTATAGTATTGTCGTTTTACCCCCATGTCTCCACTGTTGACTGACTGTATCAATTTGTCACTCGTTATTCTGCTTTATTTGTCCTGATTATGATATCTCAATGCAGCCTCAACAAGACCGACTTTAAAAGGCACTACTTTTCTTTCAGTCATTAAATGACCTTCATGAGGAAACCAGACTCAAGAGGCCTCAAGCCTGTATGATTCAATTAATATGGTATTCTAGAAAAGGCAAACTGTGGGTACAAAGAACAGATCAATATTTGCCAGGGGATGTTGGTACAGAAAAGGGCTGACGACAAAAAGGGCAGGAAGGAGGTTTAGGGAGTTATGGAATTCTACCTCGATTATACTTCTACATACTCAATTTTATGCATTTGTCCAAATTCACAGAACTAGATATTTACTGCATGTGAATTTTATCTCAATTAAAAAAATCCTTTATGAAAACATTTCTTTTAACTTCTGCCTACCTCTATAGTAGAATACAAACAGCCTCTGTGGCTGAGTTGGATATTTGGGGAAGGGTATAAATTATAATTTTTCTCATTCTTTTGGCTTCCTTTATGTACCTCATTCCCTTTTCTTTATCCAAAACAGGAGGCTTTATGTAAATCTATTGATAACAACAGAATCCTTGGGCCAATGATTCTATCTCTAAATACACAATAAAAGCAAACATTTAGATTTTCTTAAATTTAATTGAAAACAACCTAAGCTTCACTGCAAAAATTGTTATTTAATAATATTTAACTTTAATTCGTAGGTTTTATAATAATTTTGTTTAAAAAATACCCATTTGATTCACTTCCTTTATGGCATTTTGTAGTAGTGAATTTGCTACAGATGGATATTCCAACAACTAACAGGCCTATATTTCAGGATAACATTCTGGCTATCCTGACATTATAATCTCTGCTTTGAACAACTCCCAGGAGGTATTCCTTCCATCTTTGTGGAATTAAGAACATTAAAGTGATCTTTATATGTAACAGAAATATTTCTCATTTAAACCTACTTACTCTGGTACTTTTTTTTCTAGAATTTTAATAGTTCTTATCTCTTTCCATTAAAAAACCTTTCAAATACTTTCAAATATCTGAAACAATGAAATGTCTTTCTTGAATACTCTTTTCTTTAGCCTGGAGACCTCCCTTATGTGATATGATTTTTATTTTTGTATAGCATCTTGATCCCCATGTTTTTATCTGTTTCTTATCATCACTATTTTTATTAATAGTTTATTTATTTATTTATTTTTCATATTTTCTTAGACCTTACTTCTCAGAATTGAACACTTTTCTTTAAGAAAGGTGATCAGGTGAGATTAGAAATACCACAACATTCACTGAAAATATTAGATTTACATTCATATGACTTAAGATCAAAATGGCTTTTTTGACATTTATATGCCTTGATTATTTATTTATTTATTTGATTCTGGTTTAATTTTCCCTTCTATCTTAGCTTAATTTTATTGATAAATTTAATCAGTATGCATTCAAGATTCTCATTTAAGTCCCCTGCACAAAGTAATGTCTTAAGGCACAGGCTGAAAGACAATACGCCTCAGGTTCAGTG
The DNA here is from genome assembly GCF_022355385.1 of Mustela nigripes. Taxonomy (NCBI): domain Eukaryota; kingdom Metazoa; phylum Chordata; class Mammalia; order Carnivora; family Mustelidae; genus Mustela; species Mustela nigripes. Next base: position 127,660,854 of record NC_081568.1, on the reverse strand, counting down.
TGATCCACTAATTGGAAACCTCTAGGTATAGTTGTTAAATCAGACACAAAGTCATCTAATTGTGAAATCATTCAATTCATATTTCTCTCTCTTATTCATAGGGACATCATGAAAAACTTTATATTTCTTACTGAAATCTGAATATTTCTTGTCTATTGCATTTTTCTGATTTTCCAGTCTAGTAAGCCTGTCAAAAGAGAAAATGAATTTAGTCTAACAAGGCTTTTTCTTAGCAATCCTCATAGTACTAATCACTGCTTTCTTTTCTAGTTGCTTGCAACCCATTCTTTTAACTACAAATTCTAAATCTAGGCTAAGATTGACGTGCAATGATCAGATTTCAAAATACAAATATTCTTCTTTTTGAAAATCCAAATTGTAATTTTTCCATCTCTAGTCTCATGGAGACCTTTCTATTTTTAATTAGCCTTGATATGTTTTTCCCTCTTCAAAGAATATTCTACAAGTGAAAACAAGTTTAATAAGAAAACGAACATCTTTTCCCTAGTCTATTAAAATCCTAACAAGTAATTCATAAAAATTAACAAGAAAATGACAAATGCCTGTTGAAAAATATGCAAATAATGTGGACATCTCATAAACATTTTTAATGAATATAAAAATCACACATTTAAACAGCAAATTGCTGTTTCTTACCTATAAATTTACCAAAATTTATTCATTTCTTCCATTTTTTGAAAAAGTTTTGAGTTGTATATTTATGTCAATGATTCCCATTATAGAGATGCACTGGTATGAAATATAGACATATACACTTTCACTTGCCTTCCGGGCACTCAAACTATAGTCCAAGTTAAAGAAGACAAACAAATCGTGGATTCTATAAATGAAGTTATCTCTGACAGTGATAAGTGCTATGAAGAAGTCACAATGGGATAGAGAGGGACTGAGATGACTGTTTTAACTTTCTGTCCAGCATCTTCGAGAAGTGTATGTAATTCAGCTAAAATTCCAGTAATGTGAAGGAGGCAGACACATGGGGATTCAGGAGAATGGTACAGAGGGAAACAGTTTAAAAGTTTTAAGGCAAGGGATCAAAAGAAGGCCAATGTAGCTGATACACAGTGAGTGCCGGAATGACAGGGACAAAATCAGAGAGATAGACAAGGATTATATTGTATGATCTCTATAGTAATGAAGAACAGAGGGTTCAGTTGGAGCATAAATAGCTAGGGAGTGTTATAATTTGCTTTATCCTTTGAAGAAAACCATTTATACTGTTATTTTGAGAACTGACTAATAGCCAAGTGTGGAAATGGGGAGAATGGTAGTAGGTTTACGTAATAATCAAGGTAGGAGACAATGTTGTCTTGGACTATTGTGCTAAAATTGGAGATCGTGATTAATGACTAGCTATGGCTATGTTTTGAAGGTAGAGCTAACATCTCTTTTCTGATAGACTGGGTATAGACGGTGAGTTAATCAAAAAAATGAAGCCACATTCCTAATATTTATGCTGAGCAACTGGGTAGATGATAGGCACATTAACGGGAGATTGGGGAAATGCCGGATAAACCTTTCATGTCTTTTAGTTTTACCTTTAGTTTAGTTTTGTTTTTTTAAAGATTTTATTTATTTATTTGACAGAGAAAGCGAGAGAGGGAAAACAGGCAGGGGGAGTGGAAAAGGGAGAAGCAGGCTTCCCGTTGAGCAGGGAGCCCAATGTAGGGCCAACCCCAGGACCCCCGGATCATGACCTGAGCAGAGGACAACGTGTAACAACTAAGCCACCCAGGCACACCAGCTCTTTGTTTTTGAATGGCCCCTTTTGTGTAACAGTCTACTTTTGTTTCATAAAGTAATTTTTTTTTTATCATTCTGAAGTATTAGTTATACAGCCTTTAAAGTTCTCTTCCATTTGTACTAGTAACTTGATCTTTCTGGTCTTTGTTCTATAATGTGTTGTTGTTTAGTACCCTTTGACTCAAATGTTTAGTGATTACTAAATTACTGATTGTAGGATATTCTATGTAATATTGAGATTCTATTTTAACCTATCTCTAAATTATACCAGCAGTGATTGTGAATGAAGAAAGATCCTGCTTGTGGGTAGGGTGAATCAAGAGCTGATCTTCTAGGAATGACAGTTCCCCAACTCTTCCAGTAATGTAGGACACTTCCCTGAACTGTGTTACAATTGTCCATACTTAACACTACTGTCTTGTACAGTTACTTCTGCCACTTATTACTTGGTTTTATCACCCCAGGATTTCATTTCCAACAATATTAGTTGCTTTCCCTAAGTCTGGCATAACTCACTTGCTGAAAGGCACTGTATTAACTCTTAGCTTTCTATTTGTTGTAACCTTGGCAAAAATGTGGCCCTGCTATTGAATCTGTTATTGAGGACATTGTTTTTAGATATAAAAACAAAAACAACAAAAAACAAAGATTTAAAGTTGTATGGTCTCCCATCTATCCACCGGACCATGCCATTAGGTCTTCTGTCTAGATTATTGATTATAGCTGGAGTTCCAGCTAAGATACTAAGATCTGTCTAGTTAACTGACAAAAATCTATGCTATATTTTTGACATCCTTCACTCTAGTCATATAATTGAAGCTCAGGGCATATAAGGGCTATCTGTCCTCATTTCTAGCACTCATTCAGATTTAGCCCTATTTGGTTATCTGGGGGTTCTTAGAAAAGGAGAGGAAGAGAGAATAGTCATACAATTATGCCTATTGTATAGAGATGGTACCTTCAGTATTTAAAAACCTCAGGCTTACATATGTCTCTCTTTTCACTTTTTTTTTTAAATATGCAGTCCCCCCAAATTATTTTATGGGATAAATGATGGCATTATTTTTCTTGAGAGCTTTGAGATCTCTCTGGGAAACTCTCTCTCTGGGAGTCTCATGACAAAATTATTTCTGTGGTTACTCCAATTTTTAACATAATAAAGTCTGTATCTTACAATTATAAAATTTAATAATTTTTAAGTGTAAAACATAGAATACTAATTGCAAAACTCTTGGAGAATGTATAAATATATAGATAAAAATAAAAATAATCCATCATATCAATACATAGAAAATCAAAAGTATAAGAATTTCTAATAAGCCAGACAATTTCTTCCTTTTTACTTTCATTTTGTTGAATAGAAATGTTAATTTTTTTAGAATTAAATTAAAATTTTAACAAATAAAAGACAATTTTCTTGGAGTCCCATCATATTAATATTTTACTTTATGCCTGTTATATTATCTGTGAACATACTCAATTTTATATATTTAAAATACTATTACTGTTAGAAGTTTCTATTTTACATACCCAGTTAAAATTATGTTATGTGTAATATTCCATTTTGTATTACTTTTATCTTCCTCTACCCTGTCTCTTTTCTCCCAGAAAATTTTGATAAATATTATACCTCTAATTTTTCAAATCCTTTAATATTACAAATATGGAAAGATATATTTCTCTATAATTTTCTTTTTCTTGTAAAAAATACATCACATTACATGCTGTATATACATGCTGTATATACATATGTATATAGAAATGCTACAGATTTCAGTATATTGATTTGTATCCTGCATCTTTACTGAAATCATTTCTCAGTTCTAGCAGGTTTTTGGTGGCGTCTTTGGGGTTTTCCAGCACGGTATCATATCTTAATTTCAAAAAAAATTAAGAAAACAATCCCACTTACAATTGCACCAAAAACACAAGATATCTAGGAATAAAACTAACCAAAGAGGTAAAAGACCTGTACTCCTGTGTCCTTAAAAAGGACACAAAGAAATGGGAAGGCATGTCATGTTTGTGAGTTGGAAGGACAATCATTGTTAAAATATCTCTAATACCCAAAGCAATTTACATATTTAATGCATTCCCTATCAAAATATCACCATCATTTTTCACAGGACTAGAATAATCCTAAAATCTGTATGGAACAACAAAAGACCCCAAATTGCCAAAGTAATCTTGAAAAAGAAAAGAAAAGCTGGAGGCATCACAATTCCTGACTTCAAGTTACATACAAAGCTGTAGCCATCAAAACAGTATCGAATTGGCACAAAAATAGACACATCAATGGAACAGAAGAGAAAACCCAGAATTAAACCCACAATTATATGGTCAATTAATCTTTGACAAAGCAGGAAAAGATATCCAATGGGAAAAACACAGTCTCTTCAACAAATGGTGTTGGGAAAACTGGACAGCAATTTGGAAAAAAAGGAAACTGGACCACTTTCTTAGACCATACATAAAAATAAATTCAAAAGGGATTAAAGACTAAATGTGAGACCTGAAATTATAAATATCCTAGAAGAGAACACAGGCAATAACTTCTCACATTGGCTGTAGCAATTTTCTTCTAGATAGGTCTTCTGAGGCAAGGGAAACAAAAGCAAAAATAAACTATTGGGACTACACTGACATAAAAAGCTTCTGCACAGTGAAGGAAACAATGAACAAAACTAAAAGGCAACCTACAGAATGGGAGAAGTTATTTGCAAATGACATATTTGATAAAGGATTAGTATCCAAAATACGTAAGGAACTTATAAAATTCAACACCCAAAAAATACATAACCCAGTTTTAAAATGGACAGAAGACATAAACAGACATTTCTTCAAAGAGGACATAAAGATGACCAACAGACACATGAAAAGATCTCAACATCACTGATCATCCGGGAAATGAAAATCAAAACTATGATGAGACATCACTTCACACCTGTCAGAATGGCTAAAATAAAAAACACAAGAAACAGGTGTTGGTAAGGCTGTGTAGAAAAAGGAACATTTGTGTACTGTTGGTGGGAATGCAAATTGCTACAGCCAGTGTATAACACAGTATAGAGGTACCTTAAAGAGTTAAAAAATAGAACTACCATAGGATCCACTAATTGCACTACAGGGTATTTACCCAAAGAATACAAAAACACTAATTCCAAGGGATACCTGTACTCCTACATTTACTGCAGCATTATTTACAACAGCTAAATTATGAAAGCAGCTGAAGTGACCCAGGATAGGTCAATGGATAAAGAAGATGTGGTATGTATATACAATAGAATATTATTTAGCCATAAAAAGAAGAAAATCTTCCCATTTGCAACATCATGGATGGAGCTAGAGAGTTTAACACTAAGCTAAATAAGTCAGTCAGAGAATGAGAAATAACATGATTTCACTCGTATGTGTAATTTAAGAAAAAAATGAGCAAAGGGGATAAAGAAGAGAGAGTGAAAGACAAACCAAGAAACAAACTCTTAATTATAGAGAACAAACTGATGGTTACCAGAGGGGAGTTGAGCAGGGGGATGGATTAAATAGGTGATAGCGATTGAGGAAGTATACTTGTCCTGATGAGCAACAGGTAATGTATGGACTTATTGAATCATTTTATTGTATACCTGAAATACTGTATGCTAGTTAACTGTAATTAAAATAAAAACTTAAAAAAAAATCACATGCCTCCATCTGTACTGATACATACAACTCTAACTTACTATTTTTAATACCTTCAGAATATTACATAGTGTATATGAATATACCTAATTTTATCCTTCCTTTACTTAGGTTTGATCAGACAATACTGCAATAAATATTGTTTCACAGCTATGCTGATAGATCCCCGAAAGTAAAGTGGCTAGATCAAAGTTAGTGAATTGAAATTATATTACTAAATATTTCCTGATTATTTTTTTCATTTCCTTCAACAATGTATGATAGGATCCTTTGTCTCCAAATCCCTACCAGCATTATTAAATTTTTCACAGTCTAATGAAAATGGTTATATTTGCTCTTTTTACCTAGACCTAAAAGGAAGCAAGGTTTTCTTTATTTTCTTTTCATTTGCAGTTCTATTTTGAAATTCCTTATACCTTTGTTCATTTATTTTTTTTTTTTTTAATTTTTTATTTTTTATAAACTTATAATACCGATTGTTCTCTTTAATTTGTAAAAAGATCTTTGCACATGTTGGTTATAAATATTTTGTGTATTATACACATTTTTAATTAGCCAGACTTTCATATTAAAACAGTAGAAATCTTATATTACATACCATTTGTAACCAGATTTTTGTTACCTACGATTAGGACTATAATGTTGTTAATTAAGGGTAGAGTGCTGGAAAATGCCATATTTAATGGTAGTGATTAACTGTAAACATGGCTTCACTATAATTTACTTTGCCATTTGACTTATATTGGTCATAGACTTTTTTAACATGAAAAATCATGCCCATCATAAAGTATTTACTGTTTTATCTATCATATTTTTAGTCTAGGATCTTAGAATGAGAATCAGTGGATTCAAACATATGAACATTTTATGCATCCTAATAAACATTTCTAGTAAATATGAAAGTTTTTTTTTTTCCTCCACTTTCTTCTTTTATGGTGCTTCTATTGAAAGCAATTTAATTAGGTGATGTCAGTTAAGTGCCTGACTCTTGATTTGGGCTCAGATCATGATTTCAGAGTGGTGAGACTGAGCTGCTCGTCAGACTGCCTACTCAGTGGGAAGTCTGAGTGAGATTCTCTCTCCCTCTCCGTCTGCCCCTTCCCATTATGCTCTCTTGCTTTCTATAGCAAATAAATAAATCTTCAAAAAAAGTCTAATTTAATTGGGAAATTAATATTTCTACAATTTACATATTTGAAATATATTTTGTTCCACTTTATCTTTACATAAAATTATTTTCTTTGTTTAGTGGATTAGTTTCCCTCGAATTCCAATGGTGATCAGGCTCATGCTATTTTTTTTTTTCCCATTTGAATGATAACTCCTCATATACTAATATGGTAAAAATGATACTGCATGTTTGATAAATCACCAGCTATAAGCTTTATATTCCCACATTAATATTTAAGTATATAAGTTAAAGATAACTCTCAAAGTATGCCCCTGAATTTATGTTTATGGTTTTCCTTCTGTCCCCAACACCTGACTTCCTCACTTCATTAATGTCTCTGTTCTAATACCACCTCATCTAAAAGGCCTTTTCTTACTACCCTTTATAAAGAAGCCCTCTCTCCCTTACCCTTTCTATCTACTCTGCTTTTTCTTTAGGTCCTACACTATATTTTAGATAGTAAAAATTATGTAATTATGCCTACTTTCCTTTTCTGGCACGATAAGTCTCTATACCATGAGAATAAGGAATTTTTCCACTGTATTTTTTGCTACATTTTAAACACCTGAAGTATTTTCTGGCAATTTTAGGTGCTCGAGAAATATTTGTTAAATTAGTGAGTATCTGCCAAATTAATTGTTTGATTTTGTTTAAGCATTTTTTATTTCAGAGTAAATTTTACACTTACTCTCAGGTGTATAGGGAATATGTTGACAGAGAGATTGTAGGTCTTTTTTTGTTTTCTTGTACTTTTGGGTATTAAGAATTCTTTAAAAACACCTGGAAAAATGAACGACTTCATTTGGGAGAGAGGTATTTTCATTTGAATGTGGATATTATAGTAATTAACGCATAAAAAGGAAAATACAAACTCTCCTGTTGTCATTTTTCTGTGATCTTGGTGAGCCACTTATCTTATTTTGGACAACCATATACTGTGAGATAATGTGGTATGGCCATGTAGATATGGTTGTAGTCAAGCAGGGAGAGTCAAAAGGCAACATTTTTTAAAAAGGCTTTAAAAAGATCTTAGAATCATGCATAAAGAAACAACTTACAATCTGTTATTCATTATATATAATCTTAAGAGCTGCTCAGAGTTTGGGTTGTGATTGGTTGGCATGTGGTATTTAACATTCCACATGACCTACAGGCACAGCTAGAAATGCTGTCTAATGTTTTGAATCACCACTTTTATTACCCAAACTTTAAAAAACGCCCTGTACAATAAATGCTTTTGATTTATATTAAAATGCAAAAGGAATCTAATATAAAATAATTATAGCCTCATAATATTTTAGCTCTGGACAACCACTCCCTCACTCTGAAATACTTTATGGTTCACATGATGTAAGGCAGATTACTTATACATCAATAACACCATGTGTCCTAATTATTGATAGGCAGAGATTTCCTTTATCACCAGTTTATGTTTTCATTTATTCTTTTTATTTCAAGTTTCTCATCTATGTATGTATGTATGTATGTAGTTATGTATGTATCTATCTATCTATCCATTCTCACTATCGAAATTGGAAGGAGTGGTTATAGCAATACATTAGAATAATTTAACAAACCAGTATTAATCAACAAAGTGTTCCATAAATGACTGACTAGATCTTTTGGATTCATAGCTTAAATATCCAAGGAGTTCAGCCATTCTTCCCTATTCATTCAGATAAACTCCTTACATGTTAACATTAGCCAGGATCAAATCAGATGAGCTGTCAGTTGTGAACACAGCTCTGAATAATAATAGGGTAAAATAAAAATAAGTGTAAGAGTGATAATTCAAGGATTTTACTGCTAGGGATGTGCTACAAATTGTGTTCTAGCTTTCAAGCAATCAATGTGAGGAGAAGAGCACAGCTCCAGGATTTATGTTTGAGTTTGTTTTTTCCCCCCAAGTACTTTGTGGAGTTTTAGAGGGCTATTCTCTTAGTACTCATGTTTTTAAGAGACACTACCACTTTTAAGGCCCAAAACAATAGATAACATATTGCAAAAGGGAGTGTATATGCATGTTTGTTGTGAGTCGTCTAGAAAACTATCTTAATATTATCTATGCTTAGAAGGGGAAGAAAAAAATGTGGCAACACTCACATTTGTGTCATAGTTTTACTGAATTGCTTTGGTTTGCTGAAAAGCTTGTTAACGCTGAAAAATTCCAGGGGTTCTCTTCAAGGACTATCCACAGTACTATTTTAATTCCTAGGAAATTGATGAACTTTGTTAACCCAAATTTTATCTTTGTATCTTTCAGGGAATTCTAAAGACAAAGTATGCCATAAACTGGTAGGTTCAAAAGAATATATATATTTTTTCTTTTTTAAATTAGTATGTGAGGAACAAGCTAAATAAATATATTTTTGATAGCCAAGGGAGGAAATCACATAATTCTTCTTAGCAAAATAAGTTTCCTTAGTAGCTTGGCAATAAGTACTCTCTTTGGTAAAAGTTCTCAGTATAATTCAAGTTTTTTGTTTTGTTTTGTTTTGTTTTTGTTTTTGTTTTACCACTTATCCTGGGTTTTACATGCTTCCCGGTCCACAGAAAAGTTTCTCAGTATTGCTAGGTTTCTGTTGCCTTTATGGCTTTGTGCTCCAAAGTAATTAATACTGTATTAAAATCTTAAGTTTAGTGACTAAATATGGTTTTGAAAATGGAATAGTGTTTATTCATGTTAAATGAAAAACTGTTGTATCTAGCAATTTTCAGAATCTATGCATTTACTTCAGTAGGTTTGTCTTAAAGTTTCTGTGAAAAATTGATATGAGTTTTTTGTTTTGTTTTGTTTTTGTTTTTGTCCCTAAGAAGTAGGTGGGAAAAGCCACAAATTTAAACTTTATGGCAAACTGGGAAAGTTATAGCTCACTTGTTATCACAATTTTAAAATACAAAAGTCCTTTTAATAAAATCACTTTTGTGTCCTTTCAGTCTCCACAACCTAAAGTTTATATATTTGTATGGTTTTATTTTATTGTAGGTGGCATAGGGAAGGTTCAGATATGATTCACCTATTTTGAAATTGCAAGCAATTGCCAATGCTGTATTTAAGAGTCTATCAAATCTGTTATTAGGATTTTGCAAATTATTGGCACATACATAGTTAAATGTGGCTGTGCAACATAACAAAACAACAAACAAGTCAAAACATTTTTTGGTCATTGATCAGTGTCTCAGCATCTGATCATCATGATCAGTGAAAAAAGCTGAATCAAATTGAAATGGTTAATTTCACAGAACCTTTAAGAAATGAATTTTCTGTACATTTCACCAGAATAGAAAATGCTAGTGTTGTGCAGGTTAAAAATACATTAATTCCACATAAAGCACTCTACAAAAGAAAAGGATATTTGATTTGTATGGCTTTAAAGTTTTAACAGATGAGTCTATCCCTGTGAGACCACAGACCATTTACCATCACTAGATTGATTTCTTTCAATGCTAAAGCCTTGATGGTACTTTTCAGTACAGTTCATTGTGAGGAGAATGATACTTCAAATACACATTAACTAAAGAGCCTTCAGAGGCTGTATTAAGGAGATGAAACTCTCTGTGGCAGAGGGGATAGCAGCATTTCCTAAGAAGCAAACTTCTTGATAAGGCTTATATAAATAAAACTATTGTAAAAATTTTTAAGTTTCTTTGTAGGTATTGAAATAATCAAATAGAGTTGTGGTTAGTGCAATACTAATTTGTTCTAAGAAAAAGTAATTTTTATTCTTTTTAGTATTTTAATTTATTAAATGTATGTTCTACAGTTTTTGTCTGAAGTTATTTTGCTTACAAGATGGATATATTTGCAAGATAGACACCACAAATGACAACTGATATCAGTAAAGGGAACATGTATTAAGATTTTGAAATCTAAGGGATACTATGAAAGGAATTTCATTTTATAAATCCCCATTTAGATTTTAAATGACATGGAAAAATCGGGGAGACAATTATGCAAGATAAGACACCAAATTAAACAAAATAGTTATCTTTGGATGTGAGAATTTTTGCACATTCAGTTTTCTTTAATGCTTTCTTTCCTTTTTTTTTTTTTTTAATTGGATGATGGTCTTCATTTGTTAAATTTTTTTTCTTCTTCTTTAATGCTTTATTTTTTATATACTTGCTTTCGAAATCAGAAAAATATATACATTAAAACACGGTCATTTTAAGGGTGAAAACCAGTTATGGAAATCATCCAACAGAAATTCTGTTAAATGAATTGCAGCCTATCAAAAGGCAACTTCCTAGGAGAAGGGCTGAAGACTGTAAAATTTCTTTTGAACAGAACCACATGACACAAATGACTGTAGGTATTAATTTTTTAAATACAATCATCCCCAAATTTGTTCAAAAACTACATTATTAGTGACTCGAAAATTAATTTAAACTTTAATAATCACATCATTAGACTCTGTTATCAAATGAGATTATTTCCCATGTCACTTTGGGTTATATAGTGTGTATATATATATATATATATATATATATATATATATAGTGTTTGTACATGTATATTTATGTGGTTTTAAAGTTCTACCAGAGGCGACGCCTGGGTGGCTCAGTTGGTTGGACGACTGCCTTCGGCTCGGGTCATGATCCCGGAGTCCCGGGATCGAGTCCCGCATCGGGCTCCCAGCTCCATGGGGAGTCTGCTTCTCCCTCTGACCTTCTCCTCGCTCATGCTCTCCCTCACTGTCTCTCTCTCTCAAATAAATAAATAAAATCTTTAAAAAAAATAAAATAAAAATAAAATAAAGTTCTACCAGAGGAATGTCTCCCTGTGAAACCACAGACATACATACATATATTCATGGGGGAAACAGGGTGGAACTCCTCATAACTTAGTCCATCCAAATTAGCTTCATTCTTATTTCCTGGTTACCTCATTCACAAAGTGTTCTCTACATTGATTTTGTCCTCTTCTGAAGTTCTTTGGTGCTTATGGTCTGAACTGCCCAAGTGGGTAACTGGCGCGTAGAATTTATGTTCCAGTGTATGCTAGCTCTGTCTCTGCAAAGATATAAACTCCTTACAGTTCTGATACTCATTTTTTCCCCCGTCTCCCTATCATAATAGACTCTCAAAACATATTTATTGATAGACTTGAAGGAATGTTTTGATGTCATGTTGATTTATTATGATAATGTACATAGTGTTCCACTTTCCAATGTAAATGTAAAAAACAATGTTCTATTCACAATAACATTCATTGTTTCACTGAGTCTTATAAAAATACTCACATTGTGGAATTATATATTTTGATTATTAAAATCTGATTTAGTTTACTCTGGCTTAAAAGTAACCCTGAAAAACAGACTTTCCTTTTCTGAATTTTTTCACTAAAATCCATAAGAGAAAATAAGAAATGAAAACAAACAACTTCAACATAAATGCTTTAGCTAAACTACAGTCAAATTATGGGAGGAGGTAGTCATAATTATGAATTTAATGAATTTAATGGCACTATTTTATGTCAAACAATCAATAAAAAGTACATTTAAGCGAACTAGAGTTTACACTATGATACCTGCCTGGACTTTGCCTCATGAAAGAGAGTAGTAGCCTAGCTAATTGTCCCCTCCTTCAGTGTCAGCCTCTTGTTTAAAGATCCACTTTCTTTCCGTAACAAAAACTCGGTTGTTAAGCCCTGCTTTTGGGTTGCTTAAAAAATTGATCTCTCTCAATAAAGGCTTTCTACACCTCTTGATATATTATTATATGTATTTTATTTCAATAAAAAAGTCAAAAAAGTACTTAAAAAAAAGAACTGGGTTTTTTCTAGAGAGACAGAGATTCAAAGCTTGAGAGGGATTTGGCATCAGTGTGAAGTCTCCACTGGTGGCCACATGGTAAGGAGTGTAGGACACCGCTAGGATTTATGTGCAGCTCCTGGCTGACAATCAGTCAGAAACTAGGGGCTTTAGTCCTAAAACTGTGAGCTAATAACCTAAATGAGTGTGGGAGTAATCCTTCAGAGCTTCCAGAAAGGAACACAGCTCAGCTAACACCCTAGTTTTGGTCTTAGAAGATTCTGAGCACAGAACTAACCATACCATGCAGGGACTTCTCATATACAAATCTGGGAGCTAATAAATGGGTATTCTTTAAAGTCACTAAGTTTGTGATAATTTGTTACATGGAAAAAAATTAATACACATGTAAATAAAGTGTGCTAAATTAATGAATTCGGGAGATCAGTTCAAGGTCAGCAAGCTAATGCGGAGAAACAGGTAAGATGAAGAGATGGATTTCAGAATGCTTGTACTACAAAGTAATGAGCCAAGATCTCAGCTGAAACCCAATGAGTAGAACTTAGAACTCAGTAAAAACTGCAATGCTCATGAGCACTCCCGGTTGCTTTAGGACATGGTCTGGCACTTTAGGTTTGGGTTCTGTGTCTGTTTTAAAGGGTTTTTCATCATTTAAAAAAGGGAAGAATTTATAAGATGATAGTTTTGGATCCTTGGGATCCATACATACTTTATATATCTGATAACTTGGTCATACCATCTATGAAAGTAAATATATTTGTGGCTGCATACTGCATCTCCCTCTTATATGGTGCCATGTCTTAAGAAATAAGACCCTAGACACAGCAGTGATTGATACTGTACTAAAGTATCTGCTGAAAAAAATCTATAAGGATAAAAGCTCAAGGCTACAACATAGCTATGGATTTTAGGCAACATTTTCTCAGCTTTTGATAGACCAAATTAAAAGAGATGTATGATATAGAAGAGAAATTTAATGAATAAGCTTTAATTGATATATAACCCACAAACAAAATGATCTACAAGTCTACAAAGACAATAGACTAGTAGAAAGTAAATGGATATTTAGAAATATAGAAAGCCACAAAAAAAATTAACAGATTTTAGATAGTAGTTATATAGAACATTTTCTATAATTACCATGTAATGAAGATAGCAGCAATTAAAGGTAAACAAAACACAAAAGTATATAAAACTAAAAATATTAACCATTGGATAAGAGAAGAAATAAAAAAGAAAATTGCATTTATTTATTTGTTTTTAAAGATTTTATTTATGTATTTGAGAGAGAGAGAGAGAGACAGAAAGCAAGCATGAGCAGGGGGGAGGGGCAGAGGAAGAAGCAGACTCCCTGCTGAGCAGGGAACCTGATTTGGGTCTCATCCCAGGACCCTGGGGTCATGACCTGAGCCAAAGGCAGACACTAAACCCATTGTGCCACCCAGGCAGCCTGAAAATAACATTTTAACTGGAAATTAATTTCATTTAATTGTTTTGAGTAAAATTAAAAAGTTATGATATATGACAAATAAGATATATGAATTAAAATTAATATATTTAATTATATTATCATATGTAATAAATTTTCAAATTATTTGTTAAAATAAGCTATCAAAATAAATATGAAACAAACTAAGAAAATAATTACAAAATGCTTAAGAAAACAGAAAAAATACATAAAAATTAAGGATTAAAATATACTTAGAAAAGGAAAGGCAGTGAAACAAGAGAACAGTATAATTTGAAAACCTACTCATTTCAAAAATTGTCAGAGAAACTCATTACAAATCAGTCAAGAAATGAAGAAGAAAATAAACATACTCAGCATAGGAAAACAGAAGCGGGCATAACAAAATAAGATGCAACTTTTTTTTTTTTAAGATTTATTTATTTATTTTAGGGGGCAGGGTCAGAAGAAGAGGGACAGAGAGAATCTCAAGCAGAGGCCCCACTGAGCAGAGAGCTCCATATGGGGCTCAACCTGACCACCTGTGAGATCATGACCTAAGCTGAAATCTGGAGTCAGATGACTAACCAACTGAGTCGCCCAGGTGTCCTTAGAGGCAATCTTTTAAGAGAATACTCTAGTCTCATAATTTTATAGTAGTTATCCTGATATACATCTTATGCTAATAGATGGGAATGATATAAAAATACTTCATACTTACTTGATGGAATTTGGATTTTAAGTGACAGCAAAGACACAACACAATCAGGTTTAATCAAGATGGAGTGTGTTTTCTTGCATTCTTATATTCTGGGGTAAGTCTAACTCAAGGTTCCCTTGCTCTGGAGGCTTCATATCACCAGTTTCTTTCCCTACAGTTCTCGGTTTCACTTCCTCTAAATTAGGATCTTTATTTGGGAGGTTTTCTTTTTGTGGCATTTTCATAGTAGAATACATAGTGTCATATTCACTCATGTAGATGATAGTTTCCCCATACTTCACACTTAACAATTTTCTTTAAGACTTCAAAAAAAATGAATTATATATTTTATAACATTTATAAAGTAATAGGAGTCTCTTTGAATCAGGAAAAAAAATCTTGTTGCTTTTCAATTAAAAAATACTCAATCACTTTGAAAATCTCAAATACATGAGGCTTATCAACCTGAACTTTTAGACCTCCTATAAATCAACATTTCTTTATGAACAATTAGTTATAAATGAGGAAATTTTATAAGTAGATCCTATGATTATTCTATGCTTAATTGTTTTTCTTAACTCTTCTTTAAATATGTTTTAACACTTCTCAGATAAGATTTTATACAGTGCCAACAATTGTATTATAAAATTCCAGGAGCTTTGGGTATGTGTTTCACATGATTGCTAATTTGTAAATAATATTTCTTGTAGCTTATTTTAAAAAGAGTATTTATTTTCCATTTCCAGTATATAAAAAAGTTGGCATATTTTAACTGGAAAAATAACTATAATACCACTTTTGTGTTGCCT
Organism: Mustela nigripes; assembly: GCF_022355385.1. NCBI lineage: Eukaryota > Metazoa > Chordata > Mammalia > Carnivora > Mustelidae > Mustela > Mustela nigripes. The sequence goes on along the minus strand of NC_081568.1, from coordinate 127,645,508 downwards.
AATTTTTATATACCATCCCATTTAGCAATTTTTAATTTGGGACTTCTCTTATAAAGCCACATATACAGTAAATCAAAACTATTTAGAAGAAATGTGGAGATGGTCTTTGGTATAACACTTTCTGAAAGTTTAGTGAGATTAGTGCTTCAGAGTTTGTTACTATTTATACTATTACAAATCAGTACTTATTTAATAAATCACAGAGTCAAATTAAAATGGTAAATTTCTGCTGTTTTCAGTGGTCTTATTATATGCTACAAAATGCCCAACCGAGCATAAGAATTACCTGAAGAGCAGATTAAAATACCCATGCCTGGGCTTTATTTCCAACAATTCAGATTAAGTAGTTTGGCTTTATTTTACTGAGAAATCCCCAGCTTCCTCCGAGGCTGCTCCTGGCCCACTTTAGAATTTTGAGGGACAGATGAAGAGCAGAAAACAGAAAGCTGCTGTTTCATCTTCCCCCTCCCAACCTTTGAACAGAGCATTCATACTCTCTTGTTATTTCTATATTAAGAATGTATGCAACTTTCATTTGATGGAAGAGTTGCATGGATTAAAAGGTTTGAATATTATCACATTATGCCATCATAGTTAGAGAAAAATCAGAGAAGTTTACTCTCTCTCCACAGAGAAGCCTGAGATATCATTAAATGTACTTACTCAAAAAGGAAGGCTAGAGCTTAATGATAGATCAGTGCCTATTTCATTAGATTAATTTCTAGAAAAACTGTACTATTGCTAAAAATTTTGGTTAGTACTACATTTTGGCCTAGCCTCAAAGCAATGTAAAATACTGAATAATCATTAAGCAAATCCCCTTCAGTCTCCTTTCTTATTAAGAAAATATTAAGAACATTTATGTTGATAATTTAAAGAAACATTAGCTCTTGTTTTCTGATTAGATATAGAAATTAGCAAAAGAATGTCAGTCACCACTTAATTAAAAGAAAAAAGGCAGGTAATTGGCAAAAATCACAATTTTCCCTAAAACAAGCTACTGAAAGCTATAGTGGCAAGGTAGGTAAATTGTATTATTAAAAGTGACAACAAAGAAAAAATGAGTCACAGCATTTGTTTCATTTTTGCAGGTTTCTGGAAGAAGAACTGATCACCATACAAGCAGGTAAGAAGAAATCAGCTAAAATTTTACAGCTCCTTAAAGCCTTAACATAGGCTAATATGTTAGTTTTGAATCACTGGGAGCCAAAGACACAAAAGAGTCTGCATTCACAAATTATTTTCTCTAATCCTTTGCTAGGTACTCATAAGAAAGACTGGCACAGGGGTCGAGGCTGGGTGACGCCTGGGTGGCTCAGTCAGCTAAGCTCAATCAGTTAAGCGTCTTGCTTTGCCTCAGGTCATGATTCCGGGAGCCTGGGATGGGCTTGGGATCAAGCCTTGCATTGGGCTTCCTGTTCTGCTGGGAGCCTGCTTCTCCCTCTACCCCTTTCCCTGCTCATGCTCTGTCTCTCTCTCCCTTTCTCTCTCACATATAAATAAAACATTAAAAAAGAAAAAGAAAGGAAGGAAGAAAAGATGGAAGTGAGAAAGACTGACATGGGGTAGTAAGAGTCCCCTTTGGAACTCAATAGACAGGAGGTGATCAGCTGATACTGGGGGTCAGGAATTGAGTATCACCTTCTTCCCTAGACATACTCCAACATGAAGCAAAATCTTAAAAGCACTGGTGGCACCAAACACTGTCACCTCCAGAGTCAAGGCAAATATCCATTGTTTCCGGAGGTGAGGTAAAAGCAGGGGTAAAAAACCCCTACTTCTGAGGAGGATCAAGGAATAGTCTTTACGATAAAAAGCAAAGCCTACTCTTTCTGGGTATCAGAAAACTCCTCTGCTCGTGAACCCACAGACACAAAGCAGAAACTTGCTGTCATTAGAAGAGTAGGAGTGTTGAGAAAAAGAGCATTTGGGAGCACAGGTCTCTGAGGAAGACTGAAGCTGTGCCAGGAGAACAGAAGCTGTATTGCTCCCACCGAGAAAGGCAATCTACCACTGGAAGAGGGGCGAGAGTGTGCTGAGAGACCTCAGGGGCACAGGTATGTGTTAGGACCACTAAAAACTGAAGGTTGAGCAATAACAATGAGAAAAACCATTCAGAATCCCAAGCCACAACTGAAGTATAAGGTATTATCAGCCCTTTCCTGGAGGAACTGGACTCTGTGGTGATTTAATGGAAAGGACAGAAATGGCAAAATGAATCCACCTCAATCTCTAATTGGTTTAAGTCAATCTCCCAAAATAATGGTCTGGCAGGTGAGGCTGCCCACCTTCAGGCATAAATAATATTGATTTTGGTCTTTTTCCTACATACGATGTCAGTGTTCAATCAGACTTAGAGTACACCCCCCCCCACACACACACAATAATATCATAGAATAAAGAATCCAAAATAATCAGATTTACTAGAGAAGCCTATATATTAAAACAACCAGATAACAACTTTAAAGTAACCAAAATAAGTATTTAAAGGATCTAATAAAAATATGGCCAACAGGAAAGAACTGAGGAGAAAGAACCAGTAACAAGAAAAATGAAAATAAATACTTCAAGTTTTCATAAAAGAATCATCTTAAAAAGAAGGTATGATGGAACATCATTAGAAAGCCTTTGCAACAATGCAGGTATACCACAGAACCCTGATGGTTTCTCTCATACCTACCATGTAGATACAGTATAAATCTAATGTATCTATGTACCTAACTATAGACTCTTTCCCATCTCTATCTTTAATTCAGTCTTGCCTCTGACTTCACATCTTAATACTCCAGTCCTCATTATTCCCCTTTATGTTTCTTCAGAAAACTTTGTATATACCACTCAATTTGTGATCTAATTACATAATATTCTGATAATGTAATTAGTATCATCTCTCAGATTCTATCTAAATATGTAACAAGGATCCTAGAGATGTAGGAAAAAAAACTGTTCTCCTTAACTGGAGGGGAAATTTTCAAGAAGTTATTCAAAGTTAAGGCAGAACTGACTTTACTGCTTCTATCTGAGCACCTCCAATGCCCTGTTGCATCAATTTGCTCATCTATTTGTATTCCTCTACAAGATTTGGTCCTTTGAGAGAACAGGACATTGGTTTTTTCATCTTTTTTTTTTTTTTTTTAATTTATTTGACTGAGAGATTACAAGTAGGCAGAGAGGCAAGCAGAGAGAGAGAGAGAGGAGGAATCAGGCTCCCCGCTGAGCAGAGAGCCTGATTCGGGGCTCGATCCCAGGACCCTGGGATCATGACCTGAGCCGAAGGCAGAGGCTTTAACCCACTGAGCCCCTTTATTCATCTTTGTATCTGCAATATCTAGGACAGTTTCTACCATATATTAGCTACATAATAAATCTGTGCTAAATGAATACATGAGGGAATAGATGAATGAAAATTTGCCTGTAGCCCAGCTGGAGTACTTAGCCTTACTCTTCTACATTTTCATTTGGCCTTAGTACAAATTAACTACCTGCTGCCAGCTAGAGAGTCTGTGACTGGCTAGTTACATAGGTACTGCAGGAATACTTGTCTCCTTACATTCTAGAAGTCCTGGCAGAAGCTGTTCCCTTTAATATAACAACAATCCACATGTTATTTTCATTTTTATGTGACCTGAATGGTAGAAAGTCTTCATTGTAATTGTTTTCTTTTTTATTTCCATCACTATGATATTAAGCTTAGATTTGCTTAGATGCCATTTACTCTAATGCTGATGAAGACTCTCTTTATGAGCACTTCTTTTCATTATCCTTATTATGTTTCATAGGTTTTCATGGTGGTATTTCATTATTTGGTGGCAAAACGTGACTATTTTCATTATATCTATACCTAGTAGATATTTTCTTACCTACTGAAAATGTCTATTCTTAAAGCCAAATTTTTTTCCATTTCCTTTATAAGAGGAGTATTCTGAAGAAGTTTACATTTAGAATGATGAATACTTAATGAAAAGAGAGTACCAAATTTTAAGGAAATGTGGCTATAACATTACTATGTAGGGTATCTTCTAGTTAAACTATTCTGGAATTTCCAATTAGGGTACTAGAAATAGGCATGGATTCCATAGTAGTTAAACATTTGCTGACAGGCCAGGCTTTCAATTTAGCTTTGTGCATGCACAAAGAAATTTGATCTTGTTTGGCTTTCTATTAGAGGATGTTTTCCCACTTCCCCACTTTTCTCCTGAAAGTTCTTATACACGACCAAGGAAAAATTCTTTTGCTTCCCCATCTTTAGGTGTACAAATGCCACATTTGAAAAAAATTATTCAAATAAATAAATAAAATTGGTCAGTGGGAAAAATAACCAATATTATTATAAGTTATTTTAAGGTACTACTAAAACAAATCTGAATATTTCCAAGGAAGCATTTTACTACAGTAGTAGTTAAATATCAACAGCATAATATTACAACAAATTTTGTTCTTTTCAGAATACAGGAAATATTTTAATGAATAGACGATAAATATTTTATAAGCAGCAACTGAATTCTCAATGTTTTCAAGAAAATTTTCCTTTATATTAAAAAACAACAATAAAGCCAAAGCCATTCTTCCAATTTTGCACTTTATTGTGGTGCTACCCTATGTACATTTTTGTGAGATAAAATAAGAGGCTCTTTTCTGAGGTAAGACATCAAATATTATTTCATACATTTGTTTTGTCAATTGTTTAGAAATTTATTTTATCAAGTATCTACCTTGAAGAATGGTATTCATTTTTTTTTCATTTAAAAGAGATTTAAAGTATATAATAATTATTTTAAGCTAGTAGTTTTTCTGTATAGACATTTAGTAGAGATATCAAAGCCTGTTTAAAAAGATAATGAAACATCAAAAATTATTATAGAGGAGTGCCTGGGTGGCTCAGTTGCTTAAGCTGCCAACTTTTTATTTTGGCTCAGGTCATGCTCACAAGGTCCTGGGATCAAGCCCTATGGGCTCCAGGCTCAGCTGAAAGTCTGCTTGAGGATTCTCTCTCTCTATCTCCCTCTGCCCCTTCATGCTGTAGTGTGCTCTCTCTCTCAAATAAGTAAATTAATCTTTAAAAAACTGTGATATAGAAAAATACAAAAATAAAGCTGGGGCTTTTAAAGTTAGTGTTTTGAACATCATGTAAATAATTACTGGTGTTTATTAGTATTTTATGTTCTTTCTTAGATTCAAAAATACTGAATGTCGAATATTTTAGCTCATTTCCGTAATTGTGTATATTCAAGGACAGCCTTTATGGTAAGGGATAATTATTTAACATTTATTCAGTCTCCCAGGGCACTCTATAAGAAACTTTTCAATTAGATACAACAGATTTGAATAATATTACTAAGCACTTTTTCTAATCCAAGCTATGTGGCTATAAGGTTGTTGATTTGCTTTTACTAGATTGTTTATCAGAAAACAATTTTCCTTCAGAGCAAAAAATAAATCAATAAATAAATTTCTATCTATCTCAGCTTCTCTCTATCACTGTACACTAGGTCTGTAATACTATCCCATTACCCAGCTCCTTCAGTCACAAATAGAGTTCAGATTTTCTAATTATATATCTACTCAACATATAGATGAACTGTTAACTTTCAATTTCATTTGAAATGTAGATGAATCTTACGCTTTTATTTTTTTATTTTTAAGATTTTATTTATTTATTTATTTTATAGACAGAGATCACAAGTAAGCAGAGAGGGAGGCAGAGAGAGAGGAAGAAGCAGGCTCCCCACTGAGCATAGAGCCTGATGCAGGGCTCGATCCTAGGACCCTGAGACCATGACCTGAGCTGAAGGGAGAGGCTTTAACCCACTGAGCCACCCAGGCACCCTGAAGCTTATGCTTTTAAACAGAAATGCAGTATTTCAGTTTATGATTATAAGATATACATCAACTAGGGTAAATAATCATTCAGTAATAAAGACATTGAAAATCTTTCTGGTTTAAAACAACAAAGACTTCTTTATTTCTCATGTAAACCTGTATTTACTACAGGTCTCTACTCTCTCTCTCTCCTTCTCTGTTGGACCCTGAATGACCAAGCAGCCACCATCTGAAGATGCTGAGTGTCACTGCAAAGAGACAACAAGGTAAAACACATCTAAGCTCTTAAAATTCAGTCCATAAGTGACCAGGAAATGTATGCTCAAATTAATGGTGATGCCAAATTCATGGACCAAGGGAAGTTCAAGCCTACTATGACCCTAGGCAGTGAGGAACTAGAAATACATAGCAAACTGTACTAATAATTTATTATGTAAGTCTTACTAATTTATCTTTCATTCTCTTTTTTCTGTTTTCTTCTTTTTGTTTTCTTTCTCTTCCTTCCTTCCTTTCTTTTGCTTTCTTTCTGGCCCTCCTTTCTTGTTCCCTTATTTCCTTCCTTCCTTCTGCTGCTGTAAGCAATGCTGCAATGCAAGTAATCCAAATTTAAGGACTTGTTTCTAACCTCTACGTCATTTACACTTAGTTACACTAAGTTACACTTAGTTACAATTCTGCTATGCTGCATTCATAGTAAATAATTTATATTGAAACATATTATCACATTTCTAAAATATTGAACACCCCAAGGTACTGACACTTAAAGTAATTGAATTTACACTGGATGATGTACCATCTAAACATATTATTTTGTGAATATTCAGTAATTTAAGTAACATGGCTATTAAAGTAGCATAATTAAGCACCATTCTATTATGAATATGGCAACAATATTAACAACACATTAACTGATTCATATAATGTATATATATATTTTTAATTTTATTTATTTATTTGAGAAGGAGAGATCACAAGTAGGCAGAGAGGCAGGCAGAGAGAGAGGAGGAAGCAGGCTCCCCACTAAGCAGAGAGCATGATGTGGGGCTTGATCCCAGGACCCTGAGATCATGACCTGAGCCAAAGGCAGAAGCTTAACCCACTGAGCCACCCAGGCACCCAATGTATATTTCTTTTAAATACATTTTACTTGAGTACTGTAAAGACTGTAAGGTGAACAAATTCAATACAATAATACAAAGTAGATAAGAGCTTATATCTTATGTACTTGGTTCATAAGCATTTAGTAAAAATAGTGCTTTTTAGGGGCACTTGGGTGGCTCAGTGGGTTAAATCCTCTGCCTTCGGCTCAGGTCATCATCCCAGGGTCCTGGGATCAAGCCCCACATCGGGCTCTCTGCTCAGCAGGGAGCCTGCTTCCCTCTCTCTCGCCCTGCTACCTTTCTGCCTACTTGTGATCCCTGTTGAATAAATAAATAAAATCTTTAAAAATATATATTGCTTTTTAGAAGAAATCACAATTTCTCTCTTGCACATCTAAAACTTAGGTTTCAAAATTATTAAAACATCAAAAAGAAAATCTTACTCATTAATGTAAAAGAGGATGCTTTTATTTGTTAGTTAAAATTGCCAGTTCTGCTATTACTACCTTAGCATATCATAAATGAAGACCCACAGAATGTTAATAAGATCATCTTCAAAAATATCTACTTTGAAAATTATCACAGAAGTAGCTTCTGATTGCATGTAGTAGATACCGATGCTGTAGTTCCAGACTGTGTGACCTTGGTCAAGTATTTAATCTTGCTGGTCTTCAGTTTTCTCATTGGTAAAAATGGTGATAATAACATCACCTACCTCATTAAATGTGGTGAATAGTAAAGACTTTAATATATGTAAAGTGCCTAAAGATTCACTCTGCATCTAGTTGTCATAGTTCTCCTCATCATATCATTATCATAATAATCATTATCATCCAGGAATTATAGAGTGGACTATTTCTGAAATCCTATTAGATATATCTTCTATTCTACTGCTTATTATTTTCTAATATATAATAATCAATGAAGTATATAGACTCATTTCTGCCACGTTGAAATGTTGTTTGTTTTAATTTAGTTTACTGAGTATTTGTATCACCTTTAGAAGTGTTTATTTCTTTATGCAGATTTGACTTTCTATCAATATATTACTTTTGCTTAAAGGATATCCCTTTTATACTTCTTGTAGTACATGAGTACTGGTAATGAGTTCTCTAAATTTTTGTTCCTCCTTTCTATTTGAAAAATATTTTCACCACTTACAGAATTTTGGGTAGGTAGTTATCTTCCTTACCTCAATACTCTAAAGCTGTCACTCTATTGCTTACATACTTTCTATAAGAAGTTTGTTCTAATTCTTTGCTCTTCTGTATGCACGTATCTTTTTTTTCTTTGGCTGCCTTCAACACAGTATCTTCATCAGTGATTTTCACAAGCATGAATATTATATCTTTTTTTGTCTGTCTCTCTTTCCTTTTCAAAAACATATTTTGCTTGGTGTTCTCTGAGATTCTTGGATTTGTTTTATTATTATTATTATTATTATTATTTTAGAAAATTTTTAGGAGGACAGGAAGATACAGTGGCATAGGAGGGCCCTAGGATTATCTTGTCACATGCATACAACAAGGTAACTATCAAATCATCCTAAATACCTCAAAAATTGACCCAAAGATTGACAGAACAAACCATAACTGAAGGGGAAAGAGGAAGCCACACTGAAGAAGGTAGGAAGTGTGTAGATGTGGTTTAAGGGGGAAACAGATTATGGGTGCTACAGAGGGAAAGGAGCTGTGGTTGTAGAGACAGGCAGGAGAGAAAGGAGCACACAGGGAAACATGCAAGGAAAACATTTCCCCAAAGCCATTGACTTGGAAAATGAGGTGCTGAATTTCATTAGATCTTCCAAACAGCAGGGCTTAAAGCCAGGAGTTTTAAAGGTCAGTAGGCTTGGCTGGCATAGAACCCCAGGGGCACTGAGTAGCTCCAAGAGAGAAGGCAGGCAAACAACCCCAGGCAGACAGCATGAAAACAGCTCTCTGAAAAATGCCTGGGGCCCACAGAGGGGGAGACTATTTGCTCTTCCAGAGCACAGCCCTGAGAGGCAGCATTCCTGGAGACACCTCCGTGGGAACAAACAAGCTAGATGGCACCATTTTCCTTCCCTACCCCTCAGCATAAACGTAAAGCAACCTGTGGGAAGCACAGCAGCATTGACACTGGCTGCCTAACTTGCTTACACCAAGCCGCATCTCCCTTCTCTCTGACTGCCCTTCTCAGTCAAGCTTTCCTCAGTCACAGCAAGGCAGGCCCCTCCTTGAGAAGACCAGCACAAAAGCCTGACCACAGAACATCTCCTGACCAGAGAGTTTTCCAGGGCCTCAGTTCTGCTGGAGTTGGTGTCTGTTCTCATTTCATAAGCAAACCAGGGTACACCTAAAACTCATCACTTTCAGGACAGTGACCGAACACTGCCCATAGCAGGCAAGTAGAGGATCTGAGCATGACTGGCCTGAAAGACAAAGCAGCAAAGACATAACAGCAGAACCAATGCAGCACACACTGAAGACACCTTGAAACATCATGCTCTTCTTCATAAGGTCATTATTTTCAGGAGCAAGGGACCTAACTGGCTTTTCTAACACACAGAAGAAGGCAAAAACTTAGGGAAAAAATGGTAAGATGAAGGGATTTATCCCAAATGGAAGAACAAGGTAAGGCCATAGCCAGAGATCTAAGTAAAACAAACATAAGTAATGGGCTTGATGTAGAATTTAAAGCAGCAATCATAAGGATATTCACTGGACTTTCAAAAAGAATAGAGGACATCAGTGAAACCCTTACCACAGAGAAAAAAGGTTAAAAAAGAACCACTCAGACAGGAAGAATATGATATATGAAATTGGAAACAGGCTTGATGCAATGAACAGCAGGCTGGAGGATAGAGAGAAATGAATTATTGACATATGAGGACATAATACTGGAAATTAATGAAGCTAAATAAAAGAGAGAAAGAACTGAATTCAATCCGAGAATAGACTCAGGGAAATCAGTGATTCCATCAAATGTAATAACATTCATTATTATAAGAGTCCCAGAAGAAGAAGAGAGGAAAAAGGGCAGAAAACTTATTTCAAGAAATAACAGCAGAAAACTTCTCTAGTCTGGGGAAGAAAATGGACATCCAGAACAAGAAGGCACAACTTCCATCAAAATCAACAAAAGCAGGCCAACAAGACATACTGTAATTAAATTTGCAAGATATAGCAACAAAGAAAAAAAATTTAAAAGCCACAGTCAAAGAAGTCTTTAACTTACAAGGGAAAATGAATGAAGATAGCTGTGGATTTCTCAACAGAAACTTGGCAAACCAGAAGAAAGTGGCATGATACATTGAACATCCTGTTTGGGGGGGGGGGGAATATGCAGCCATGAATACTCTATCCATCAAGACTACCATTCAGAATAGAATGAGAGAACAGAATTTCCCAGATAGCAAAAAATAAAGGAGTTCATGACCACTACAACAGCTCTGCAAGAAATATTAAAGGAACACTGAGTGGTAAAGAAAGACCAAAACTGCCACACATAAGAAAGGAACAAAAAAAATCTACAGAAAAAATGATAGAAAAAGCAATAAAATGGCACTACTGTAACTAAATTCAAACTGACCAATAATCACTCTGAATATAAATGGACTAAATGCCCTAATCAAAAGACCTAAGTTGGGCGCCTGGGTGGCTCAGTGGTTAAGCCGCTGCCTTCGGCTCAGGTCATGATCTCAGGGTCCTGGGATCGAGTCCCGCATCGGGCTCTCTGCTCAGCAGGGAGCCTGCTTCCTCCTCTCTCTCTCTGCCTGCCTCTCTGCCTACTTGTGATTTCTCTCTGTCAAATAAATAAATAAAATCTTTAAAAAAAAAAAAAAGACCTAAGTTGTCATAATAAATAAAAAGAACAATACCTATCTATATGCTCCTTACAAGAGACTGATCTTAGACCTTAGACTTTCAACCTGTAAGTTGAAAGTGAGAATACTGAGTTACCGCTTATACTAATGTCAAAAGACAGATGGAGTAGCAATACTTATATCAAACTAGATTTTAAACCAGACTGTAACAAGAGGTGAAGAGTGGCACTATATCTTAATAAAGGAGAAAATCCAACAAGAGAATCTAACAATTATATATATTTATACCCCCAACTTGGGAGCACTCAAATATATAAAACAATTAATAATGAACATAATGGAACTCATTGATAATAATACAATAATAGTAGGGGACTTTAACACCTCACAAGATATGCAATGGACAGATTATCTAAGAAGAAATCAACAAGGAAACAATAGCTTTGAGTGACACACTGGACCAGATGGACTTAACAAATATATATTCAGAACATTTCTTCCTAAAGCAGCAGAATACACATTCTTTTTAAGTGCAGATGGGACATTCTCCAGAATAGACCACATACTGGTTCACAAATCATCCCTCAACAAATACAAAAGATTGAGATCATACCATGCATCTTTTCTAACAACAACGCTATGAAATAAGAAGTTAACAACTAGAAAAAATCTGGAAAGACCACAAATAAGTGGAGGATAAAGAACATGCTACTAAAGAATGAATGGGTCAACCAGGAAATTAAAGAAGAAATTTAAAATATACATATAAATAAATGAAAATGAAAACACGATGGTCCAAAACCTTTGGGATGCAGCAAAAGTGGTTATAAGAGGGAGGTGTATAGCAATACAGATCTATCTCAAGAAGCAAGAAAAACCTCAGATATACAACCTAACCTTATACTAAAGGACCTAGAAGGAGAAAAAAAGAATGAAGACTAAAGGCAGCAGCAGAAGGGAAATAATAAAGATTAGAACAGAAAAAAATGATACAGAAACAAACAAACAAACAAAAATAGAACAGCTCAATAAAACTAGGAGCTGGTACTTTGAAAGAATTAACAAATTGATAAACCTCTAGGCAAACTTATCAAAAAGGAAAAAGAACATCTTCAAATAAATAAAATCACAAATAAGAGGGAAGAGAACATATCCAACACCACAGAAATGAAAATAATAATAAGGGAATATTATGAAAAATTATATGCCAACAAATTGGGCAATCTGGAAGAAATGGATAAATTCCTATAAACATATAAATTACCAGAACTGAAATAGGAGAAATATAAAATTTGGACAGACCAATAAGCAGCAAAGAAACTGAATCAGTAATCAAAAATTTCCCAACAAACAAAAGTCCATGGTAAGATGGCTTCCCATGGGATTTCTACTGAACATTTAAAGAAAACTTTAATACCTACTCTTCTGGAACTGTTCAAAAACAACAACAACAACAAAAACAAAAACAAATAAAAAAACAAACCAAAAACCAAAACTAAGATGACATGGAAAGCAAATTTCCAAACTCATTCCTTGGAGGCCAGCAATTACCTTAATTCCAAAACCAAACTAAGACTCCACAAAAAAAGAGAATTACAGACAATATCCCTAGTTAACATGGAGGCAAAAATTCTCAACGAAATACTAGCAAACTGAATCCAACAGTACATTAAAAGAGTCATTCACCACAATCAAGTGGGATTTATTCCTGGGCTGTAAGAGTGATTCAGTATTTGCTAATCAATCAGTGTTACAACACATTAATAAAAGAAAGGATATGAAACATGATCCTCTCAACAGATGCAGAAAAATATTTTGATAAAGTACAGCATCCATTCTTGATAAAAATCCCTCAACAAAGTAGGGACAGAAGGAACAAACCTCAGCATCATAAAGGCCCTATACAAAAACCCACAGCTAATATCCTCAATGGGGAGAAACTGAGAGCTTTTGCTCTACATCAGGAACAAGATGGGATGTTATCATTGTTATTCAACACAGTACCGGCGTCCTAGCTTCAGCAATCGAACAATAGCAATGACAAAATAAAAGGCATTCAGATTTGCAATAAAGAAGTCAAACTTTCACTATTTGCAGACTACTTGATACTTTATGTAGAAAAAATCCAAGCTCCACCCAAAAGCTGCTAGAACTGATACACAAATTCAGTAAAGTTGCAGATGCAAAATCAATACACAGAAATCTGTTGCATTTCTATTCATCAATAATGAAGAAGCAGACAGAAAAATCAAGTAATCCATGCCATTTACAATTGCACCAAAACCCATAAGATATCTAAGAATAAACCTAACCAAAAGGGCAAAATATCTGTATTCCTAGAACTACAGAACACTTATGCGAGAAACCAAAGAGGACACACAGTAATGGAAAGATAAACCATGCTCATGGATTGGAAGAACAAATATCGTTAAAATGTCATACTACCCAAAGCAATGTACAGATTTAGTGCAATTCCTATTAAAATACCACCAGAACTTTTCACAGAGCTAGAATAAACAATCTCAAAATTTGAATGGAAACAAAAAGGTCTCTGAAAATCTAAAATAATCCTGGAAGAAAAGCAAAGCTGGAGGCATCACAATTCCTGACTTCCAGTTATATTACAAAGCTGTAGTGATCTAGACAGTAGAGTAATGGCACAAAATCAGACACATACATCAATGCAACAGAATAGAAAACCCAGAAATAAACCCATAGCTATATGTTTAACTCATCTTCAACAAAGCAGGAAAGGATATCCAATGGGAAAAACACAGTCTCTTCAACAAATGGTGTTGGGAAAACTGGACAGCAACATGCAGGAGAATTAAACTGAACCACTTTCTTAAGCCATACACAAAAATAAATTTAAAATGGACAAATAACCTAAATGTGAGAGAGGAAAATATAAAAATCCTACAGAAAAACACAGATAACCACCTCTTTGACATCAGCTGTAGCAACTTCTTTCTAGATATATCTTCTTAGGCAAGAGAAACCAAAGCAAAATAAACAGTTGGGACTTTATTAAGATAAAAAGCTTCTGCACAGGAAAAGAAACAATCAACAAAACTAAAAGGCAACCTTCAGAATGAGAGAAGATATTAGCATTTGTACTAGCATTTGTACTACTAGGTATTTACCCAAAGGATACAAAAATACTTGATTCAAAGGGACACATACAACTGATGTTACAGCAGCATTTTTAACAGTAGCCAAATTATGGAAAAAGCCCAATGTCCATCAACTGATGAACTAATAAAGATGATATGGTATATACACATAATAGAATATTACTCAGCCACAGAAAAGAATCAAATATTGTCATTTGCAATGATGTGGATGGAGCTACAGACTATTAAGTCAAGTGAAATAAATCACTCAGAGAAATGCAAATACCATATGATTTCACTTATAAGTGGAATTTAAGAAACAAAACAGATGAACATAGGAAATAAAAAGAAAAAGGCAAAGGATAAAACAGACTCTTAACAATAGAGAATGAATAGAGTTGCTGGAGGGATGTGGGGAGGGATGGGTTAAATGGGTGAAGAATATTAAGGAAGGTACTTGTGATGAGCAGTGGGTTTATATGTAAGTGATGAATCACTAAAGTCTCCTGAAACTATTATTTCTAAAAGGGTTTTATTTATTTATTTATTTATAGAAATGCCTGTGAGCAGGGGGAGGTGCAAATGGAGAGGGAGAGAGAGACTCTCAAGCAGACTCCCCACTGAACAAGGAGCTCAATGTGGGGCTCCATCTCATGACCCTGAGATCATGACCTGAGATGAAATCAAGAGAATTATAGACAGAGATCACAAGTAAGCAGAGAGGGAGGCAGAGAGAGAGGAAGAAGCAGGCTCCCTGCTGAGCATAGAGCCTGATGCAGGCACTCAACCAACTGAGCCACCAAGGTTCCCCTCCTGAAACCAGTATTATACTACACCTTAACTAAATGGAATTTAAATTAAAACCTTAAACAAACAAACAGAAGGGTATATATAAAAGTAGATATCAATTTTAAAGCGCCACTATTGTAAAAGGCATAGTTGGCTGGGGTAATGTAATTAAATTTCACCTAACAGCATTTTATTCCTAAAGCAATTAGTAGACACATCTACCTTAAAATCTGTTTAATTAAAATAATAAAAAGAAAGGTTTCACAATATTGTGCATTGATTAAAGACAATGTTTTCAATTTTATCCCCCTAGCAATAACACATTTAAAAAATAAAAATGTAAACATCTTCCTTGTATCAGTAAAAGTAGTCTTTCCTCTTTCTTAATCTGAGAATTCTTAGTATAAGGAAGTATTTACTTCACCTTGTATCAAGTTCAGAAATAAATTTCTAATGAGCATCAAACTGCCATAATATTGAATATGGATAATAATATTTACTGGGATTTTTCACTAATTTTTAATAGAATTTATAACAAGTTATAGCTGAGTTGAGTCTTTCAACAAAATAAGGAACTCCATTCTGAATTTTTATAAATATCACAGTTTTATATTAAGCAGAGGTAATATAATACAGATATTGTTTACACTACTGAATGTGAACATAATGCAGGACCATATATATATTACTATATACTGTCATTAAAATTTTGACCAATATTCAACCTTCAAGTGATGAATACAGTATAGATAAGTAGTATTGATTATGGATATTTAATACTGATTACTAGTAGTCATCACCACTGCACAGAACAACATGGAACGCAGTTTCCCATAAAAATTGACACTGCTACAAATAAACTGATACTCTACTAATAAAAAAAAAAAATTGACACTGCTGTTTTTCCTTACAACGTTAATAAAGGAGGCATCATATATCATTAAAATGATATATACTAGAACTTGAAAGAGTATGTTCACTCTAATATTTTCTTTAAGTTTATTTTTAAAACTCTGGAAGCCTGAATATTTTGTTAAGTTTAGGTATTTACATATTTCAATCCATAGTCCAAAAAAACTTATAGGTGATAATGATAAATTTCAGATCAGAGAATTTTATACAGTATGCCAAAAATGTCTTGCCAATGACATTTTGCTGAGGTGACATTTCTTTCAATTAAGAGGTTATATTTAGAGTAGAATATGATAACTTAATTGTTTCTTAAACACTCCTTTTTATTTGGTGGTCTTCTGAGTCAAGGCAAAATTAGGTGACAAATTATGCATTAACCAAATAAATATATAACTAAAAGTAATAAATAACTTAAACTACTTTATTGGAAAAAGCCTTTTTATAAATTAAACATCGCAGGCATTTTTCTCTCTGTTCTTTTGGACAGAGTTGACTGCTCCTCCTCCCTTCCATGCTTAATGAAGGGCTTTATGGTAGTAATAAATAATCCAAGCCCTTCGAAGTGTTGTTTGATGAGTATGCTGATTATTTGTAATTAAGTGTGTATTGTAGCTAAAAGGCAATATGGGATTTACTTGGTTTGATCCTTTGTTATATAATTATTGTTTGAAAATTCAGTAAAATGCTAAAACAAATAAAGCTACTAATAATAAGAACAATTGATGAGTTTTTTGTGTGTGTTACACCCTCTGTCTCTAGACTGTGAAAGAATGCAGCTGTGTTGATTCATTATTAAAGAACTACTTGCAAAGTTAATCCCCAATCTACCAAGTAAGAGATTAGCAAAACAACTCAATTGTTTTAACTCTTGATTATAAGTTTGATTACATGAAAAAATGATACCCATCTGTAATGTGATTCAATTTTGTCCTTCACCATAACATAATTACTTAATAGAATTATCCTCTAAATAATTATACCAACGTATAAAACAAATTCTATTTTAGCGTTAACATGTAAGATTGTTGAATTTTGTATCTTTTAAAATATTTACAGATTTGTATCTTATAAGAAAACTTCCAAATGACTAAATTGTCAGTATTAGGCTTATTAACAGATAAGTAAACTATAAAATCAGTAACAAAATCTTCACTATACTATGGATTTCATTATAGTAAAATAGCATATTTCGCCTGGACTCAATGTACAATTTATTTAGAGAGTAAAATATCGGATTTTTGTCTCCCAACAGAATTAATAAGCCATTGTCACATTAATTTATTAAGGACTTTTTCTCATTTGAGAATATGAAGGGTTTATGTTGAACTTGCAGACTCTTTTAAGAAGTATCACATTATCTATATAATTATAGTTTGCTACAAATACTGTTCTAATTTCATTAACTTCTACAAGTTATATCAATTTGCTTTCAGCTTCTCATTTTTAACATTAGTTTTTGCTTTTGTTTTTTCACAATACCGTATGTTTATTATATTCAAAAGTTTAAGCCTAACAATTTCCTTTGAAAGGATTTTTGTATCTGTTTGAGAGAAACTCCTTTCATCCTGTTGATCCAGTGATTCCTTAGGTACACTTCAGTGATTAATACCAAGTAATGTACAAAGTATTGGGTATCTAACTCTTACAAATGAATATCGCTTTACATCTGAAGTCAAGAAGTTAAGTTGGACATTTAATGGTTTCCCACAGTAAGTTGCTGCAAAAAAGAAAATACTTTTTTCCATCCAAATTTAATTAGAGAATTAATTCTAAGGATTAAAGTACACTTCTTCTTTTTCTTTTCTTTTTTTTTTTTTTTTGTTTTCTCATAGAAGATAACACCATAACTGAAAATGAAGAGATGGGAGAGTCAGCTCTGTGCAAATCTGGGAAAATTAAAAATTTCAGCTGACATCCAGCAGAACTTGAAAATTGCAAAGTTTCTTAGAAAGACTAAATTCAAAACTCTGCTTTAAGAACAAACCAAAAAACTGCAGATGGTATGAGAATGAACATATTATGGATAATTATAAGGGTCTCAGTGCATGAAAGCCACCCACTCAGTTGCAGATGTCCCTTGTAAATAACGTTAGCACAGGACAAGGAGATGATCAGCAAAACTTGGGCCATGCCAGAAAAATCAAAGAACTCTGAACACTAACATCTAAGAGAGACTGGACAATCATGTGTCTACTATTCAGTTTGTCTTTTAGGCTTGAACACAAATTCCAGCACTTTTCTCCATCACCCTATCTAGCATATCTGCCAACAATCATACACATGTTACATTCATTTTTAAAAACATTGTTCTATTTACTTTACTCATGGTACTCATCACAGTCTGAAGTTATCTTATTACTCCACTGATTGTTTACATACTTCTGGATTTTTTTTTTCAACTCTAGAAAGCAAACTCTATGAGGAAACGTTCTTAATGCTCAATACATGCACTGTTTTACACAGTGGCTAACAGTCACATGCAGCTATTTAAATTTAAGTTAAACTTGAATAATATGAAAGAAAAAGTTCCTTTCTGTATTTTAAATGTTTAGTAGTCACCTGTGACTTGTGGCTACCTTATTTGGCTCACAAACTTTTATTTCTATTAGTAGTTATGTTTGTAGTTTGAAGTAATTTTTTTAAATCCATATTTTTCATTTACCAACACAAAAGAAAGTCAGCATTAAGTCTTCCTAAATCAAAGGAGGAAATTAATCCACTGGCTCTTACTTTTTTTTGCCTTCTGAATTACCCTTCAGTTTCCTGATTGGGATGAGAATCTAGATATATGGAAAACTAGAACTTCATTAACATTGCCTCTGTAGTTTCTCTCTGAGTTTGTTGAAAAGTTATCTGTGAACAGACAAACAAAATTGAGAGATTATGTGTCAGTGATTTGTTTCCATAACTGTTTTTCCTGGAATTTGGCTATAAATTCTCACTTTGGTGAGGTTTTATTTGGAATGAAACTCTTCTACTCATTGGGTTTATATTGTAATTTTGTATGTTTATGCTGCTTCTGAGCCCTAAGGAGGCTGGCTTTCATGTTTCACTCTTCGTTCTAGGATTATAGACTGGGGGAAAAATGAAATTATGCTAGTACTTAACCTACCATACTCTCCTTCAGTTCTACAACTCTTGTCTATCAGCAAGGATAAAAGAATTTCTAAAAAGGTAGAGCCCAACCACTTTTTCAGTAGTCTCTTTTTGAAACTGATAAATACTAATAAAACCTAGCAGAAAGGCACACACTTTTGATAGGTCATTCTATACTGAGTCCAGAAAGTTTTAATTTGAGCTCATTTAATTTCCCTTCAATATTATCCAAATTTTAATATAACATGAGGTGAATGACTTTCTACAACTCTTCATTTCTTTTCTATTGTTATTTTTTTCTCATTTAATTGTGTACTGGATAGTAGTATTTTTGTAAAATGTGCTAAAACTGCCATTTTCCCAGAATTTCTAAAGCTCTCTTGACCCCAAACCCAAGTTAAGAAAAACAAATCTAAATGTTTTTACGTGCAGTTAGTTGGAAATCTTACATATGACTTAAAAAATGCCATTAATGAAATTATGTTCTGTTGTCCACAGCCCCTCAAGCTGAAGTTTGCTTGTTGAAATATATTTCAACAAAGAAATATATTTCAACAACAAATATATTTCAATATATTGAAATAGCCCTGTGTTTTTCTTATTATTACTTATCTTTTGCTACTAAATTTTAGAAAAAAATTTGTCTTATGTCCAGCCTAAAAAGAATCTGGCATATAATAGGTACTCAATGAATGTCCAATGAATACATGAATGAAATAATAAACCAATGATGATCCAGTTAATTAGTGCATTTATATGAATATCCTTTCATAGACAAAAAAGGAAACTACCCAGATTCTCTTTTATGCCTGAAACAATAAAAAGATATAAATAAATATATCACAGAGATTCTTAGTGAAAAGCGGTACAACTATGTTATTGACAAATGGCAATTTGAAGTTTTTATCTGTACAGAAACATGAGTAAATCAATTTTGGTTTATATATTTACAAATATGATAGGAAATCATCAGGGTCAGGATAAGATGCAGAGTAGGCAATACTGTCTAATGAGAAGAGCTATAACATTCAAGGTCTACCTAAATGGTCTTGTCAGCAGACACATGAAGTATAAGGAAGTAAAGTTCACATCAGAATTTCTGGAAGTTCAATGTTCAAGGTTGGAGTAATTCTATATTTGGATTAAGGATACTGGTGGGGATCATCTCATGTGAGGAAGTCCACCCCTATTATATACAGAGTCTGAGATAAGACTAAAAATGGAGGTTCACATACCACCAGACTAAATATTTAATTTATAAATTAATGAGTTTAATAAAATATATTTCATAATAGATTTTGTAGCCCTGTTCTCACAAATGTATCTTCATAATAAAAAAATGGAAAGTCTAGTTTTAAGTGAAAAATACCAAAGATGATAAATCTTTGTATTTATTTCCAATACTTCTCTGGAAATAGTCCCCTATTAAGAACTGTTGCATGTGGGAGATTTTGCTCTCCCTGCAACCTAACAAGAATTCTATATTCTCTAATATAGAATTATTCTAACAAATTAGCCTGCCTTACGTGGACATTGTAAGAATATATGAGATACTTGGGCTGGAGACAAAGGACTTCATTACTCACAGCATTGTAACAGCCAAAATGCCTTCACTTATAACAGATTATTGAGCCCTAATTCCCACATGGTCACATGACAAGGGCCACACAATGTCTGGGCAGACAGTGACTTGTAGTATAGGAGTGAAAATCTGACCACAGGAAATCAGAGTCTTTTAAGGGAGGTGGAAACAAACTTGCCCAAATTTGGCACCTGACAGATATTATTCTGAACAGAAAAATTCTGTCTTCTTTCCTGGGAGAACACAGCAGTATATCTCCCGAGTCTCTCTGCCATGCAAATATTCTTTAAAAAGTGGTCTGGAACAAGAAGAATGACAGAGTCTCTGCTGGCAAGATGTGTAGAAATATGAGTCACCCTTAGAAAATTGTCTCCCAGTGATCCTATGATGTCTGAGAGAATATAAAGGAAATAAACAATTAACAAATTACTATCTAATTATTTCATAAAATTTGTTAATGCCTTAATTTCAGCAAAATCACTAAATATGTTGTTAAAAATAACCCTTCCACATAGTTTTTGTTCAATTGAAACTAATGCCAAATTACACATTTTTTTCTGAGTCATTGTAGTTCTTATGTTGTGTCCTATTAACATTAATTTGAGAGTGGTCGAATTTCATTCTTCTACATATAGCTGTCCAGTTTTCCCAGCACCATTTATTGAAGAGACTGTCTTTTTTCCACTGTTTATTTTTTCCTGTTTTGTCGAAGATTAATTGATCATAGAGTTGAGGGTCCATATCTGGGCTCTCTACTCTGTTCCACTGTTCTATGTGTCTGTTTTTATGACAGTACCATGCTGTCTTGGTGACCACAGCTTTGTAATAAAGCTTGAAATTAGGTAACGTGATGTCCCCAGTTTTATTTTTGTTTTTCAACATTCCTTAGTGATTCGGGGTCTCTTCTGATTCCATACAAATTTCTGGATTATTTGCTCCAGCTCTTTGAAGAATACTGGTGGAATTTTGATTGGAATGGCATTAAAAGTATAGATTGCTCTAGGCAATATAGATATTTTAACAATGTTTATTCTATTATGCCTCTATCAGAAAGGATGAATACCCAACTTTTGTAGCAACATGGACGGAACTGGAAGAGATTATGCTGAGTGAAATAAGTCAAGCAGAGAGAGTCAATTATCATATGGTTTCACTTATTTGTGGAGCATAACAAATAGCATGGAGGACATGGGGAGTTAGAGAGGAGAAGGGAGTTGGGGGAAATTGGAAGGGGAGGTGAACCATGAGAGACTATGGACTCTGAAAAACAATCCGAAGGGTTTGAAGTGGCGGGGGGTGGGAGGTAGGGGTACCAGGTGGTGGGTATTATAGAGGGCACGGACTGCATGGAGCACTGGGTGTGATGAAAAAATAATGAATACTGTTATGCTAAAATAAATAAATTTAATTAAAAAAATAAAATAACACATTAATTTGAGAAAAAAATGTTACTTTGTTGGGCAAGTTATAGTGAATTGTCTATAAAATTCTTGAAGCAATGCTTAGATTCAGAAATAAAGAAGGATTTTGAAGTTGAGATCAAATTTTGTAATGGAGTTGTGGATGTTATCATCCTAAAACAGAAATATTTTAATTTCATCACAAATCACTAACTTATATTGCAGTTTTTACCATTTTAACAGGTATACATTCGTACAATAAACAGTCATCATCACATATGTTTTGTTTAGACATATATATGAATTATTCAATATTACAAAATATTATTCATGTCATGAGATTTGTTAATTACAATTCATTACATGTAGATTCTTTTAGAACCATGAATAGCACACAAAAAGCTTTAAAAGGGCAAATGGCATTGATACTTCATCAAATCTGTAACATTTATATCCTATATTAATATGGCCCTATCATCAAGTTTACTAATCTTTCCTTCCACTGTGTATAATCTATTATTCCTATTCAGTGAATTACATATTCATCCTAAGATTTCCATTTTTTGTTTCTATAGGATTTATTTTCATTATCTTTATGCTTTCCTTTAGATTCTAGAACATATATAATGTGTTTTTTAAAAATTTTGTCAATCGCAGACATTGATTTCTAGATGTGTTTCTCTTAACATTATTATTAGGTTATTGGTTAGATTTTCCTGGATCTTCATTGTGCCTAATACATTTTGATTGAATGCTGGGCATTATAAATGTTATGTTTTTGAATATATGAAATTTTTTACTTTCTTTTCAAGTTTTGATATTTTCTGGCAGAAGTTAAATTATTTGTGAATTAGATTAATCCTTTGAAAGCTGGCACCATTATCCATTATCTATATCCATTAGAATGCATCTGTAGTAGTTTACTTCAGGAATGGTTTATCACTACTCAAAATGTATGTAAACCATTTCTGGTGACTCACTTATCATCATAAGTATTCAATAATATCTCCCTCTCCTCTTTATCTCAATTCAAATGTCTTCCTATATGATGTGAGTTTTGGTAGTTGCTCATTGTCCTGTCCTATGGAGTATCATCCTGATATAGCTGACTAGTCTTCTGGTGAACACTGAAGAGGAGTCCACATAGATTTCTGGAGATTTTTTTTTTTTCCTGTATAACAATCTTATATATGTATTCTATACCATATATCCCCATTGCCTCTGTATCTATGAGTTCTGATCTTTATCTTCCCCATATGGAGATAACGTTTCTTCTGACTGATTTCCACCTCACTATACTAGAGTCCAGAGGCAATCACAAAATTCATCTCATTCTTTTTTTTTCTTCTATCAGGATTATAGCTTTGTACTGTCCAGTTTCCAACTTCTGAAAATATTTTCTGGTTGTCTATGGCAGGAGAGCTAGCCTAGTAATATGTACTTGATTATTCTTTGAAGCAGAATAATTTGGTTCCTTTTTATATTTTCCATTCTTCTCTTATGCTTTTCCACCTTTATTTTTCTGTAAATGTTTGACCTTATATATAATAGCTCTTTTAATTTTCCTGTCTGCTAATTTTAGTGACATCCCTAAATCTCTCTTGACATTTTCCTTTCAGCTACAGATGATAGGATCCCACTTTTACATATGAGTACCAGTTTGTGATTATATGCTGGTCCTTATGGATGTTACATTGTTGAAGTCTGGATTCTGTTAGTTTCCTTTAAAAAAGTGATGAGTTTTGTGCTTATAGGAAGTTCATTTACAATTTTTGTTGAGTCTTGATTTTAAAATTTATTAGGGTAGTTTTGCAGTAGCCTTACCTAGCATGACAGTAGGCTTACTTCTACAGAAAGGGATTTCTGTCATCTCAGTTAAATGTCCAGAGTGAGTGTGAAGTCTCTCTACTGTGGCCATATAAACTCCAGTGTATGCAGAATTTTGTAATTTCCAGAATTTCTGTTTTAGCATACAGTTCTTCAGTAGTTGTCCTCTGCTAAGTCTCATGGAGTATCACCCTGTGTATGTGCAGATTAATCTCCAGCCAAAGGCTCAAAGGATCCTTATGCAGATTTCTGGTGTTCTTTTCTGCATATCTCCTTTGTCTCTCATATCCTGCTTTCCAAATTTAAGCTGCCTCAGGAGTCCCATATTGCAATTATTGATTTCCTCTTCTCAGGGAGACTGCTTATCTCTTTTTTGAATTCCCCTTCTTTTATCATGGTTCAGAAAGTTTACCCCACCCTTGGTGAAAGTCTTGGTGAATGTATACTTACTTAATGTGCTTCCTTTCTCTTAGAGATAAAAAGCCTTGTTCCACATGTGGTTCAGGATATGAAGAGTTTCTTTGTATAGTCTTTCAAGTTTTGTAAGTTTAGAGTGCCTGTGGAGGGGAGACTGTACCTGCTATTCCATATTTGAAGGATATTTCTTCTGAGTATAGAATTGTGAATTGGAAATGTTTTCAGCATGTAAATATATCATCAAATTTTAATCTATCTTTGATTGTTCCTATTAAAAAAGTCAGCCATCAGTCTTAGCACTCCTTTGAAGGTAATAAATAGATCTTTGGCTTCTGTGGTTACCGTCAAAATTTACTCTTAATCTTTGATTTTCAACAGTTTCACTTTGATGTAACTTGACAGGTATTTTAAAAAATATTTATTTGGCATGGAATTAAATGAAATATTTGCATCTGCATGGGATTCACAGAGAAATTTTCATCAGTTTTTAAAAAAATTTGCTGTGATTTACTAAAACATTGATTCCACCTCATTTTCTTTCCCTCTCTCTGGGACTCAAATTTTGCATATGTTAGAACTTTTGATAGTGTCTCACACGTTTCTTACATTTTACTTTATATTATTTTTCTCAATCTTGTTTCTTTCAGTGCTTCAGTATATAAATATTCTATTTTTTCTATTTGTAGTTTTCTAATTCTATGTTCTATTGTGTTCAATATCATTCAATGGGCTCATATTTTCACATTTCTGTAGTTTTTTGTAATTTCAATTATTTTGTAATTGTAATGTATAACTTCATAATTTTTTGTAATTTTTTAATAATTTCAAATTCTCTGTTAAAATCTTTGCTTTTTATTCTATTTTCCATCTTTTCTTTTCTTTCAGATTTTTATCATGGTTCACATATTAGTCATAAAGTTCCTGTCAGATAATTTCATTACCTGAGTTATTTGTGGGCCCTCACCTACTATCTTTGTTTTATATTAATTTTTAGCCATTTCAATCTCTATTTAGTATTCCTCATAAGTACAGTGAACATTGTTGAAATATACCTGTGAAAACACAATGTTTTCTTCTTCCAAAGGGGTAAACTTTCTTTCTATAAGTTTTAGTATTCTGGTGATTAACTTGATCTCATTGTGTCTAGATTTAAGGCTTTACTAAAGCTGCTATTCAGTTTGTCCTTATAAGGTGTAGTCCTTATTCACAGGCATCATACTTATTTCTTGGGTATGGCCTTTACAGCAAGGGCAGTTTTAACCAGTGGTCTATGATATTGACTAGAGCTCTAGGATACTGACTATTACACTTTGGCAAAGTTTAAAGTCTGAAATCTATCTTCCAGTATTCCATAGTTACTCAAATTTTTGTTCATTTCTTAAGCCTCATGGTTGCTGTTCTCACTTGTGCTTCTTTGAGATTTACTTAGCACATGTGTAGTAAAGGAGTCAGCCAACAGGTGGAAATATATATATATATATTTTAAGTTTTACTCTCCTTTTTTTAGTTTTCACCACTCTGGAATTATTCCTTAGTTCCTGATGCATTGGCAGTACTGAACACAACTTCTGCTGTCTTTCACTAGGTAATCTGATGTTTTGTTCTTTGTCCCTATTCTGCCACCCCTGAAGTGGAGAACAACCTTTGGAGAAAAAAACTGTGATACCTGATACCTAAAGAAAGAATATTTCTTGAGGAGGAGTCAAGATGGCGGAGAAGTAGCAGGCTGAGACTACAACAGCTAGCCCGAGATCAGCTAGATAGCTTATCTAAAGATTGCAAACACCTGAAAATCCATCGGCAGATCAAAGAGAAGAAGAATAGCAATTCTGGAAACAGAAAAACAACCACTTTCTGAAAGGTAGGACGGGCGGAGAAGTGAACCCAAAGGACGGGAAGATAGACCCCGGGGGGAGGGGCCGGCTCCCGGCAAGCGGAGGAACAACGGAGCACAAAATCAGGACTTTCAAAAGTCTGTTCTGCTAAGGGACATCACTCAGGAGGCTAAACCTGGGCGAAGCCCATGTGGGGTCAGCGTGGCCTCAGGTCCCGCAGGGTCACAGAAGGATCGGGGGTATCTGAGTGTCGCAGAGCTTGCAGGTATTGGAACGGGAAAACCGGCTGAAGAGACAGAGCCAACAGTAAGATGAGAGCTCAGGGTTACCTTGAAACGGTCGCAGGCTCAGTGAGCTCGGAGCGCGGCCGGAGGTCAGGCAGACGGGAGTAACTGGGCGCTGTTCTCTGAAGGCACACTGAGGAGTGGGCCCCGGGCTCTTGGCTCCTCCAGGCTGGAGACCAGGAGGCCGCCATTTGTATTCCCGTCGTCAGGAACTCTACGGAAAGCGCTCAGGGAACCAAAGCTCCTGAAAGCAAACCCAAGCGGATTACTCAGCCCGGCCCCTGGTAAGGGCGGTGCAATTCTGTCTGGGGCAAAGACACTTGAGAATCACTACACCAGGCCCCTCCCCCAGAAGATCAACAAGAAATCCAGCCAAGACCAAGTTCACCTACCAAGGAGTGCAGTTTCATACCAAGGAGAGCAGCAGAATTACAGAGGAGGAGAAAGCAAAGCACAGAACTCGTGGCTTTCTCCCTGTGATTTTTTTAGTTTTGCAGTTAATTTAATTTTTTTCTTTTTCATTTTTTTTTCTTCTGCTAAAATTTTTTAAAACTTTTACCGTTTTCTTTTTTAACGTTTTTTAACTAGTTTATCTAATATATATTTTTCCTTTTTATATTTTTCTTTATTCGTTTTCTTTTTTTAAATTCTTTTCTTTTCTTTTTTTTTTTCTTTCTTTCTTTTGAAACTCTTTGTATCCCCTTTCTCCACCCTCACGATTTGGGATCTCTTCTGACTTGGTTAAAGCATATTTTCGTGGCATTGTTGCCACCCTTTTAGTATTTTACTTGCTCCTTCATATACTCTTATCTGGACAAAATAAGGTGGAAAAATTCACCACAAAAAAAAGAACAAGAGGCAGTACCGAAGGCGAGGAACCTAATCAATACAGACATTGGTAATATGTCAGATCTAGAGTTCAGA
>NC_081568.1:127562460-127613604 GCF_022355385.1 Mustela nigripes | reverse complement strand
CCATCAACATATGAATGGATCAAGAAGATGTGGTATATATACACAATGGAATACTATGCAGCCATCAAAAGAAATGAAATCTTGCCATTTGCGACAACATGGATGGAACTAGAGTGTATCATGCTTAGCGAAATAAGTCAAGCAGAGAAAGACAACTATCATATGATCTCCCTGATATGATGAAGTAGTGATGCAACATGGGGGCTTAAGTGGGTAGGAGATTATCAATGAAACAAGATGGGATTGGGAGGAAGACAAACCATAAGTGACTCTTAATCTCACAAAACAAACTGAGGGTTGCTGGCGGGAGGGGGGTTGGGAGAAGGGGGGTGGGTTTATGGACATTGGGGAGGGTATGTGCTTTGGTGAGTGCTGTGAAGTGTGTAAACCTGGCGATTCACAGACCTGTACCCCTGGGGATAAAAATAAAAAATTAAAAGAAAAAAATAAGAAAGAATATTTCTTAAATTGTAAACTGGTATTAATAATACCTTCCACAGTTGTCAAAATGCTTTGATAATAAATGTATATGGTCCAAGACAATGCTATTGAGCACAGTTTTAAGAATGCACATAGCTGGGGCACCTGGGTGTCTCAATGGGTTAAGCCTCTGCCTTCATCTGAGGTCATGATCTCATGACCTCAGGGATCGAGCCCCGCATCAGGCTCTTTGCTTAGCAGGGAGCCTGCTTTCTCCTCTCTCTCTGCCTACCTGTCTGCCTACTTGTGATCTCTGTCAAATAAATAAATAATATCTTAAAAAAAAAAAAGAATTCACATAGCTAGGTAAAGTTTACTGGGAAGTGAATTTATGGTTCATAACTGAAGACGTGTATTAAAACTTGTATCTAATAAAAATTCCACCTACAACAGAGATAACTGAACACTTATCCTTTTATTGATGGCAGTAGATTAAAATTAAAGCTAATGCTTCAAAAACAATGAATACTGTTACACTGAAAAGAAATAAATTTTTTTTTAAAAAGCTAATGCTTCAAATAATAAATGTGATACTTTATTTCACAGATTTTAAAATATCAGAAATGATTGCACAGTAGCACACACCAATGGAGAGATGAGGTATTTGATTTATTCTGCCTCACTTTTTTTGGTTCTAATATTTGTTTATTTGTTTGTTTTAAATATGTACTACTGACTACTGCAAAATATAAAATAATTTGATTTAAAGCTTTTCACATACATATAATTCTCTAATACTTCTTTGTCTCTTCTTTTTACCTATTTCTATCATTTCAACATACTGGCCTTTGTTAGCCATCATTTAATATAAAGGTTTCTTTAGATGGAAAGTGAAAGTAACATATATATCATGATTCTAATACCTAATACTTGGTTAACAAGTCATATTACTAATTTTTGTCATAATTTTCTGCTGGATGTTTATTAGGTTGTAATATTACACTGTAAAGAATGGCAACAGCAGGGACAAACTGGAACCCCCTCCCAATACATTTCAGAAAATATAGAAGAGGGGATTTTTTTTTCTTAAACAAAATAAATAAATAAATAAATAAATAAATAAATAAAGTTACTTTTAGGTAACTTGTTTACAATGAATTAATTGTTTTAGGTAAAGTAGTACATAGAAAACACAGTTTAGGTGTATACACTCTCTTTTGGCACATTTTAAGAAAGTATCATTTCCAGGATTTTTTTTCCTTGAATTCTGTCTTGGTTTTGTTTAGATTTATTATGTACAAATCAAACACTCTCAGAACAAAGCTTGGGCATCTTTATCAGTGATTCAAATTGAGAAGAACCCAAGAGTTCTACCTTAAAATATTTGTTGAGAAATTAATTAGACGTGTACAGAGGGAAGTGTATGCAAACTGTTTATAACAGAATTTTTTATCCAAGTGAAATATTTGCAATAGATTATAGCAAAATTTGGTAGTGGGTTAAAAATTTAAGTATAGCTTCACACATTCACTCCTATGAAAAATGTTCATTCAACACTCATGTTTTGGTGTGTTTGAAAGAACACTCTAGGAAAAAATATATAAAATAAATTTGAGAGAGTATAAAGTTGAACCATGTGAAACTGAATGTTGGTAACTTCATATAGTACACTCTAATTCATGCAGAAACATCAGTTAAGAGGTGGTTTTAATGTTCTAGAGAGAGAACATGATAACTTGAACTAGTAGTTGGCAATGATTATGAAAAGAAATAAATATGAATTTAAGGAGGAGTGAAAGGATTTGGTAACTTGTTGGGGTTCCCTAGGAGAGGTGGAGGCGACCGGACCAGCCGGAGGCCCCTTCCCGGGGCTGAGCGGGATGGCGAGTGTCGTGAACCGGGACGCACCAACGGACGACACCAGGCTCGGGGGATCTGTCGAAGCAGGATCTCACTTTATTGAGCGGGGTTGCAGCTTATATTGGGTAGGGGATGGGAAATGAGGTCAGCGGGGAGAGAACCTATGGGGTTTGGTTACGTAGTCAGTAACTGGGTAGGGTGTGTTGGGCGAGAGGAGGAAATATCAGAGATATGCGGAACCGAAACCGCCACGTTGGCGCCAATACTGCCACGGTGGCGCCTTTTCTAGCCGGAAGAGAAGGCAGGCCAGCGCCATCTTTGCTGTGCCCAACAGTAACTAGATGTGAGGTATGAGGAGCGGGGACTCTAGATTCAAGGATGACTTTCTTGTTTTGACCTGGACCCATGAGCCGATTGTGTGTTATTTATGAAATATAGAACACTAAAATAGGAACAGTATTGTTTTGAAGGGTGGGATGGCAATGATAAGTTCAACAGAATTTTGGTCATGTTCATGTAGTATTTGAGTGCCACGAAGATACCCTACAAAGGAAACCCCAGTGGTATTTGGAGAAGCATACGAAGCAGTCATGGACATGTTTGCTCTTGAAGCATAGAAATTGTGTTGAAACCTAAGAATGTATGAGATCATTTATGAAAGTGTGGAGAGTTAAGAAGGCCTAGAGCAATTCCAAGAATTACCAAAATTTAAGAAGGTAGCAGAAATAAAAAATTGGCCAAAGAAAGAATATTCAATGTTGTAGAAAAATCAAATGAGTTGTTGTGCCATAGGGAAAATTAGAGACTATTTGGGTGAATAATCAATACTGCCAAATAATATAGAGATTATAAACAAGACAGTGGTTGAAAAGCATCCACTGGATTTAGTCTCAAGGAAGTAACTGCTGACTATGCCACAAGCAATTAAAGTGGAGTAACTGAAGTACTTCCTTTGCTGGAGGAGGGTGGAATAGATAATGAAGTCCTTAGAGTCACTGAAGATGATGAAAAGATCTATATTTACATGGAAATGTGTTCATAATGTATCAATAAATTTTTAAACATCAGGTTATAAAGTAGTATTAAAATATAATCTATTTTATAAGAATGTGTGTGAATACACACATAAAAGTATAAAATGACTGTAAAAAGTGAACGTAAACCACAGACCACAGTTTGCTTAGAAGTTTATTTATTAACTCAGAGGCTTTCTCTGAGAAATAAATGGAATGAAAAAGCAAACCTAGGTAAGTCTATGATCACCCAATGATTAAATCAGGGGAATTATAATTCTATTTAGGAAGTCTTAGCCCTCTCCTCCTAAGACATCAGTTTGCTGAAGTTATTTTCAAGATTAGATACATTTGTAACTATTCTGTAATGCATGTGCATGGAAAAAAAAAAAGGAAACTTTAAAAGTAAGCTGTTACAACAACTACAGAAAAATTTTTACGATGCAACCTTTCTCATAACACAAAAATTCCAAGTTCTGGATTAATG
Source organism: Mustela nigripes (assembly GCF_022355385.1). Classification (NCBI taxonomy): domain Eukaryota; kingdom Metazoa; phylum Chordata; class Mammalia; order Carnivora; family Mustelidae; genus Mustela; species Mustela nigripes. Next base: position 127,609,824 of record NC_081568.1, on the reverse strand, counting down.
GGTCAGTTTTCAAACAGACTAAATGATGGAGGAAAAGTGCCTGAAGAAAAGCATGGTTATACATTCAATAATAATTATTCCAGCATGTCCAGACAAGTTCAAGTAAATGTATTTTTTTAAGTGTCTTAAAGTTTAATAAAAATATCAATATGTTTGGGGCACCTGGGTGGCTCAGTTGATTAAGCATCTGATTCTCAATTTCCCCTCAGGTAACGATCTCAGGGTTGTGAGATAACTCCCCTCAGTGGGGAGTCTGCTTGAGATTCTATCCCTCCCTCTTCCTCTGCCCCTCAACCTGCCCCTCTCTCTCTTTCAAATAAACAGATAAATCTTTAAGTAGAATAAAAACAAAAAATATCAATATGTCTAAAATTTTAAAACCTGAAATATTATGTTTAGTAGGACATGCCTTGTTATATAATGGGGGAGTTCAAGTGTGTTAAAACTGGTTGGTATAGATGTTCAGGTCAGAATTATCATACATTCCTCTTTACAGCTGTGGTATCAACTCTGAAAACCGATCGTGGTATCCCTCCTGAAATTTCTGTAGATTGATTGTGCTGGTTCAGCTCAGATAAAAGGTCAGCAAATGCAAAAGGAAACACCCATATGCACCATATATTTCATTTCTTTGAGTTGGTTAGATTATTGCACCATTTCTACATTGTTTCTAAACACACTGTTTAATTATAAATTGAAATATAATTATAATCTCCTCTATCATGAGATAATGAAGATTAATTTATTAGTTTCAAAAAAGTTTTGAATTTGGGTATTATATATTGATTATTTTTATACTTATTTTCTTGTGGTTCTATGAGTATAGTTTTAAAATCCTCTGAGACACACACATATGGACACACACACACACACAGCTCTGTGAAGACACAATTATTTGGTAAAAAATTATAAACAGTGAAGCTTTTATTCATAACAATGAATGTAAAAATTTCTAGGTGTTAGTAAATAGCACTCCTAAAAATTTTCAAGTATTTTCCATCCTACTCCAGGATTTAAAATGGAAACTGAGCTGGCCACTTTTATAGTTTGGCTTGATAGGCCTAATTCTTCAATAACTTTTACACTGCAGATAATTTTTCAGAGAAACAGAGAAACAGCATTCTCCCAATGGCCTCCATTATTGTGAATGACAGGATATGTAGGAAGGTGTCTCACATGCCACCATAGTGTAAGAATCGTTGTTTCAGTATTACCATTTTTGAAGTGGTGGCAGGTATAAATCAAATTAGCATACAAAGGAGAAAAATCTCTTTGCCTAGATACTGCTTCCATTTCCTTTCAAAGTGGCGACAGTAAGAGCTCCTTTGGCATTTTGTAGTTTTGTCTCCCTTATTTGGGTCAGGATTAGCCAGTACCAGGTAACAGAATATGTTTTGAACATTGCCATTCCACACATTTATATGGATGGAGAATGGGATTAGTTATTATTCTAGCCACCAGAATTTATTATCTGAGATTACCAAAAATAGCTTTATGGAAAAACACAATCTTAAGTTAAAGGCTACAGAAGATTTGCTCCTATTTACAAGTTCATTTTCATTTCAAATTATAACAACCTCATGGTGCATAACTATCACATAACTAAAGAGGAGTTATAGTAATGACCCTGGCATTAATTTTTGTTTGGACACTTCTTATTTTGTTTTGTTAAAAAAATCTTTCTATGGAGACAGGCAACATTTAGTAACAATCTAGACTATCCTACAGCTTTTCATACATTATGCCCACTCCCATAAATTTGTAAAAATATAATTTTATTGTGATTAACATATATAGTTATCCTTTCCATTAATATGTTAATATTAAGTATGTTGCAGATTTTGAAATAACATTAATATGTTAATAATATGTATGTTGCAGATTTTGAACTAAGGTCTGCTTATTCCAAAATTATGAAACATGTTGGTTTTTGAAAATGCTGCCAACATTAAAATAAGTAAGTATTTTGGTAATATGAAAATCATCATGGTAAGTTTTTTACCTATAACATCTAACTCCAGTACCTCTGAGAGTGCTTATTTTCTTTATAGTACTTTAACTTAGTCCCAAAATTTGGTTAATATATTTTTGATCTCTATTTTTTCTCTCCTCACCTTGAGGGTAGGGACTTTATGGTTTGTCTTATTCATCAGTATATTCCCATTATCTAGAGCATTTCCTGACACCAGGAAAGTGCTCAATAAATGTTCGTTGAATTTTAAAAGATATTTCAATGGATGAAAATTTCAAATTTATTTCATTCCTAGAGTTTCATAAATATTATACTGTTAATTGTAAGCAATTAAGATAAATATATGTTTGTCAATAGTAATCAGGTATGGGGCACCTAGGTGCCTCAGTCACCTTTTGGTTTGCCCTCAGGTCATGATCTTAGGGGTCAGGAGAATGAACTCCACAATGGGCTCTGGGCTCAGAGGAAGATTCTCTTCCTCTGTCCCTTCTCCCACTCACTCTTACATGCCCATAAGATTGTGTGCTCCCTTTCTCAAATAAATAAAATCTTTTAAAAAAAACCAAAACAGTACTCAGGTAATGGCAATAGAAAACAATACACTGAGAAGGTTAAAAACAAACAAAAACAAATGTTCTAAGGATGTGGATATTTGTAAAGTATTAAAAATAATCCTCCATTTTATTTTCAAATATATCATCACGTGAAATATATTGCCACTTAAAAAATATTTGAAATTATTGTATCAAATACAAAGCTAAGCTTCTGAAAATTAACAGAATTCTAAACATTTATAACTTAAAACATAATTTATCGTAAATGATTTAGTTAGAGCAAAACTATTCTGGAAGTTTGCTTCAGACATGTTTTAAGCTGAATTTTTAACCCAAGAAAAATTAACTCAGTTTAAACTACTTCCTCATATTTGATTCCTAAGTGATTTCTCCATTCTCAAAGTCATTCTACCATCTTCTCCATGACTTCTATTTGCATTCTGAGAGACCTCTCATGTTTGCTTTCCACAATACTTACTAAAGCTTTACTACTGTTAAAACTTTTATTTCTTGTTTGTCTATGTTAACCAATATTTTGTTGCAGACATACTTATAATATTATTTTTTTTTTTTACTACTTTGGCTTCCTTTAATTTTTGGCTTATCTCCTCCAATTTTTTCCATGTGCTATATTCTCCTATAGTCTCATATCTTTTTGAGGATAACAAGAAATTGCTTTTTAAAAAATGCTTCTGTTTCTTGTGGAAATTAATGTGTAGTGATAGACACGCCCTGTGAGACTCTGTGGCAATATTCACTTTCCTTTGGGATTTCAAGGGTCCATACTATTATTTTATTTATCTTCAGTTAGGAAGAGAGCTATCCATGTCAGTATATGTTATGAAGCAGAGTTTAATAGTATGGCTGCTGATGATTACGATCCGGTTTAAATTGGCTCCAGTGAAAAAAAGAATTTATTGACATATCTACCAAAAATTTCCAGTGTTTGACTAGGCACAGCTGGATCTAAGTACTCAAGTGACATCAGGAGTCACTCTATTGCTCATCCCTATTTCATTTATTTCACTTTCATCAGGCAGGCTCTTCACATGTCTTAGCAAGATGGTCTTCTCAGAAACCTTTGCTCAAAGACATTCATTTTACCCATATTGTAGTTACAAAAGAGTTTTAAGGATTGATTTGAATTTTCTTCTTAGGCTCTTCATAAAGCAGTCACTTTGTCAGAGGTTTATAAATATGTTGATTCAGCCTAGGTTTTATGTCTACTTCTTATGATGAAGAAGGGCATTAGTGTCAAGTGCTTGAACTCAGAGAAAAGTGTCTAAATAGAAGATGATGGGGGATATAATTGCTGGGGAAATGTCCATTGTACACAGGGCATATTAATTTTCCCTGATCATGCTCACTATTTAGCAAACCCAATTTCTCAGATTAGGAATACCTTCTTGGACTTCACGCCATTATTTCCTATTAAAATATGGCTGGAAATGCTAGAAACTACAATGAAGTCTTAAAAGATTCATTATAGTTTGAACATTGCAACTACTTATTTACATAAACTTGAACAGATCTGAACTTGACATTTTAGGACCTCCATTTGCTCAGGAATAAATTTAGGTAATTATATTTTCTTTAAAATTCTAATATTATGATTAAATAATTGGCTTATGAGTCACTCATGTGGGCTGTCACCTCTCTCTGTCTCAGTGTCTCAAGTGTAAAATAAGTTGCAGCGTTCCTGTCCTTTCTGACCATTTGGTGTACAGCGAAAGTAAAATAAAGTGAGTGGAAAGAAAGTACTATGAAATATGTGAACAAGAAAAGTTTTCATTTTCACAGTTCAAGAAATATATTATGAATCATCTTGTTTAGTTGAATCTCAAGCAATCTCTCTTTTTTTTTTTTTTTTTTTTTTTTTTTTTTTTTTTTTTTTTTAAATTTTGTATTTTTTATAAACATATATTTTTATCCCCAGGGGTACAGGTCTGTGAATCACCAGGTTTACACACTTCACAGCACTCACCAAAGCACATACCCTCCCCAATGTCCATAGGAAGCAATCTCTCTTTTTAAAACAAGATAAAACAATGTATATTTTTGCTGATGTGATACAGGTTAGTCCAATAAATCCTATTTGTGTATAGTTTAATAAAGCCCATGACTGTTTTTCTCTGTATTCAACCTCTCAAATACTTGTAAGTGACCTAACTTACCTAACAGTTATAATAATAATAATAATAGCTAATATTTATTAAGTGCTTATTTTAAACTAAACTAAATGCATACCACTTAATTCAAAACATAAAACTAATTATTTTGGATATTTTCCTAAAATAATGTTTGTGGATCCTAATAATACTGGCTTTACTTTTCAGTATAATAGAGATATATTCGTGTGACCATTGACTATATGGGACATAAAAAATACAATTATCTGCTATTAATTAGTGATTATCACAGTGCTCCTGAGGTATGTATTTTACAAACAAATTTGCTGTTGCTAATAAAAAAAATTGCTGTTGCTTTTATTTTTTAAAAAATACTTATATATATAATTAATAACTTTAAAAATTTAGGTTTTTCATTCATACCAGTTCCACTGGAATATGTAACATTGAGTTATTTAAGTTTTAACCTAATTATTTATGTTGCTTAGGAAACAATGCTTAAGTAATTTTTACTGTATAAAAAATTTACCAAACTTCCACACTGCTGCTGACTTTTAACTTATCAGAGTACCATTTAACTTATCAGAAGTACAATCTACTGCAAATTTATTTTGGTATAAGACTGAACCTATTTCTCATCAAACTACAAAAAAAAAATTTTAGGAAAAATCACAGCCAAAAAAAGAGACAAAAGTCCTCTCATTCAGTTTTGCTTCCTCCCACATTCTCCCATGGTATTACATATCATATAATTTGTAAGGTGAACCACTGTTATGAGACGCCCTGTAAAATATAAATGCATTTTTTGTTTTATGATGCAGTAATTACTTACAGTGCTACAGTTATAACTGTAATGTGAACAGTGTAACTTTCATCTGGAAAATGTGCTCTTTGAGCATGGTAAGTATGTAAACATAATTTGTTAAATGCCAACTCATAACAAAAGATCCATATGAGTAGGGCAAACTAGAAAGCAACAGAAATGAGTTCTTGGATATCTTTGTCATCCCCAAAATGGTTTCTGAAGAAATACTGAATATTATCTGTAGCTTATTCTCTGATAATCTATTTAATAACCTTATTTTTAGTGTTTCATGAAATAACAGTGGACTCCATTGCAATAATAATGAATGATACTCTTCACCACATAAAGATTGCATAATTCACATGTAAAACAGGATCGAGCATGTGTCAATTTTAGATGACATAATTCATTTGGAACTTTATTCATAAAATTAAAATATTTTAAAATGAGGAAAATAATTACTTGAAGGTCATAGCTAAATTCTTAAAATGAATAAATATGTGTATTGTATTTCAGCCTAATGCAAGGGAAAACAATGTCTTCAATGGATCCAAACAATAAATTGAGGAAAATGAACATTTTTTTCCTTGAAATAACTAAATTTTGTCTTTTTAAAATGTTTTTGCTTTGCTGCATTGAACAATCATCATTCCTTAATCTCTTACTAGATTTATCAAACCAATCAATGACATTATACCCATAAGCTATGTTTCCATAGTTCTATTTCAAAGATATGGATAGAATTTAAAGTGTTCGAGGAAACTGGCCGAATTTAGTCATACGGCCTCAGGAATAAATAAATAAATAAATAAATAAATAAATGTATATCTCCAAGTTACGTGACTTTTTAGCAGCCTGAAATATTTATAATGGTCAAATGTTGGCTCCTTGTGAGCTGAAGGGATGGAAGGTTGTGTTATTTATATTGTTTTTCAAACTGTGCTTTCCTTATGATTCTTCTATTGGTTTTAAAAAAGGATTATTTATCCTTTAGATGGTATTAAGTTAACATGCTTCTCACTCAAAAAAGAAAAAAAAAAGCAAGCCACTAAAATATATTCTATTTCATTGACATCTTCTGTAGCCTAAAATATACATTCAAGCAGCATTTGGAAATGTCAACTGCATTTGACACTGGCCAATTGATGAAAATGGTTTGTCCTGTTGACTTAACTCACGCAATTAGACCTGTTCACCATGGCTGCTGCATAGTGTGCTTTTAGTTACAGTGACCTATGCTATTACAAGAAATGAGTTTTGGAAATGGTCTTTATCCTCCCAAATAAAGTTAGTGCATCCAGATTTGGAAACTGACAGGAGTAATATTCCCCAACTAAAGCTGGAGCTTAGCCCTGTTATACTTATTAAAAAGCCTATTCATACAAATTAAATCCATTCCATATCCTGGCCTCTGATGACAGCTCCATTTTTTTCCTTGTCTGGCTTGAATTACCTCAAGTCTGTACCCAGAAAGAATTTATCCCTTTCAAGAGACTTCTCCAAGCCTATAATAAATTCACATGGGTCGTCCCATCAATGTAGTGAATTTGCATTATTATTTCATTATGAGTAGGAAAGAAAGCGGATTAGATCTCTTCCAGCATTGGCAGAGCCTAATTCAACCTGAACACATGATTAAAGCTGGCATTTATGACTATAACTGTCAAAGAAAACTAATTGTAAACTGAGAGCTGTGGATAATTATGGCTTTTGGTATTAAACCATTTCTCTCCTATTTATCACAGAACCAACTACAGACTTTATTACTGTTTGCATTTAGCTGTCTGATTACTATGAACCTATTTAAGCAAATTAAAATTGATTTGTATTCTCAAATTAAGGGCTCTGTGTAGATTTAAGTTCAATCATGCTTTAGTATGTATGTTCTGCTTTTTCTTTCCTTTATTATTATTTTTTTTTGAAAAGGTGAAGTGGTATTAACACCACTATCCCAAGACATTGCACTTTGCATTGTTTAAATTACAAACCCTGAAGCAGCTACTTCATAATTGGTTTGACACATATGCTATTTAAACTATCTTTCATAAGAGATTAAAAAAATCACCCCCTATTATGTGCACATACACATAGAACCATGTATGTACATGTTAATACAGTTTATGTTTATATGTATTTATACAGGTATGAATAATTAGGCACATAGAATATACATATAACTATGTATATAGAATGATATGTATACTAGACATGCATACATACATACATACACATGCTTTAATGTATGCACATGCACACAAACATATGGATATATCACCACTAAACATTATAAGCCCTTAATTATGTAACAAATATCTTTACAATTTTATGGGAAGTTATATGGTGTAGTAGCTAAACATGTAAATGCTAAAGCATGTCTACTTAGAATTCAATTCCAATCTTGCCATGTGCCAGCTAAGCACATTTGTACAATTTCCTCATTTCAAAAATGTTCAGATATTATTATGAGCAGGATAATTATGAATAATTATTGTAGACTAACTTGCATTCAGTAAGTGCTCAATGTGAGCTTTCAGCTAGTTTTATTAAATGCTATTTTTGTGACTGGATCTGTGTGTGCATGAATTTGTGTGGCAATGCATTTTAAGGTAGAAATATAACAGCAATAGGTATAATTCAACTATATTTCTTCAATTTTATGGGACAGTTCTAATTCATGAAATTGTATTCAGGAAACGTAATTACTTAAAAGCTTAAGTAGCAGAATTTAATTTTTATAACTGTAAAAATCATTTATGAATAATAAATTACACATCAAAGAAAAAAATAATTTCTTTTGTCTAGTGCCCTGGTTTTCAGTTCAGGGAATAGTTTCACTGAATTGTATGAAATATTACTGATAATGAGTGAAATGAATTATATGTTGATAAGAATAGGCTATTTTTAAATATCAAACAGTAGGAAGTGTTGCTATTATGGATATTAATACAGTTAAAGTAGGCATAGAAATAGCTATATTTTGCTCCATTGACACTTGGATTTTAGGAAACAAAATGTTTCATTGAGAAAAAGCAAAAATATTTTGAAAATGGGAATTATATTGTGAATGCTCAGCTCAATTACCAAAATTGAATTTTATCACTTCTAAGGGTCAATAAAGGTAACATTTTATTCACAATCACTTAGCAATATGAAACTGGAACCATGTATTATGGGATTCCTTAATTGTACCACATTTTGATATCCAATATACTCAATAAATATGAATGATTAAAATAATTTTTATTACTCAAAGTAATAGTATTAATAGTATTAGTTTAAAATTAATCTCAGATGATATATGCAATGGTTTAAAATGTAGGTTTCAAAATAAGTTTTTTTTTAATTTTTCTTTTTCTTTATAAGTAAAAGAGCTTTTAAAATTATCCTTGGTCTCAAGATCTTACTAATTCTCTGTGTTAAAGTATTACCTCCTTCCTCTTTCTGTTTTTGTTTTCTTCTTCCCTTATTGTTTCCTTTTTTTTGGTATCTATTTTCTTTCCATCTCTGTGCATGAACAAAAATATTTTGGCAGTTACATTAACTGTGCACATACATTGTGTGTGCCACTTTTTCACTTATTACTACTTCATAAACACTGACTCATGTTTTTACATAATCTTTGTATCATCATTTAAGTGATGTCTTAAAATATCGTTGGATCAATATGCCACTATTGATATCAATATCAATAATTTACTTAAACTAAGCCTTACATTTGTGAGACTTCTAGGCTATCTTAAAATTGCTATGTATATAGACCCTAAGAAGACCTGAGAGCACACTTCTTTACTTCAATTATTCCTTAGGCTTAAATATTTGGAATCAGATTATACTTTTTTAAATTTTTTTTTTTTTTAAGATTTTTTTTTTTATTTATTTATTTGACAGAGAACACAAGTAGCAGAGAGGCAGGCAGAGAGAGAGAGAGAGAGAAGCAGGCTCTGCACTGAGCAGAGAGCCCGATGCGGGGCTCGATCCCAGGGTCCTGGGATCATGACCTGGGCCGAAGGCAGAGGCTTTAACCCGCTGAGCCACCCAGGTGCCCCAACTTTTTTAAATTTTTTAATTTTTTTTATTAACATATAATGTATTATTGGCCTCAGGGGTACAGGTCTATGAATCGCCAGGTTTACACACTTCACAGCACTTCCCCAATGTCCATAACCCCACCACCCTCTCCCTACACCCCTCTCCCCAGCAACCCTCAGTTTGTTTTATGAGATTCAAAGTCTGTTATGGTTTGTCTCCCTCTGATCCCATCTTGTTTCATTTTTTCTTTTCCTACCCCCCAAACCACCAACAATGCATCTCAACTTCCTCATCTCAGGGAGATCATATGATAATTGTCTTTCTCTGATTGACTTATTTCACTAAGCATAATACCCTCTAGTTCCAACCATGTTGTTGCAAATGGCAAGATTTCATTTCTTTTGATGGCTGCATAGTATTCCATTGTGTGTGTGTGTGTGTGTGTGTGTGTGTATATACACACACACACCACATCAGATTACATTTTTGAAGGGTATGAAACTAACTATGGTTTCCAGTTTTTTTGGCCAATATATTACTCTACAAGAGGATATATAAGAAATGGGCTTTTCCTAATAGCTCTACAGTGTCATTTGGTTTTATTTTTAGTATTTTGCTAATTTGTCAATAGTATATAAACATTAAAATGCATCCCTACTGTTAGGTTAAATATAGAAAATCAACAATTACAAAAACAAGTTCATTCTCTATGTATACACTAAATGACATCTACTTGTTTGGTCTTTACTTTTTGACAGCTTACACTTTGCTTATGGGTCCTGAAGGATCACTGATAAATAAATTGTGCTTGCATTTCAGAAGTCTTAATTTCATATTAAAATGACAACCTGAGTCAACACTTCTGATGGGAATGACTTTTCTTAAGAAAAAAAAAAGCGTAACAAAATATAACATTTAGCTTCTTTAACTGAAATTAAAGTGAAAAGATGTATTTTACAATATGCTTATTCTCTTGCAGAGGAGACTTAGTCTATGTGCAAATTTATTAAAACTAAGGCTTATGAAGTAAGCACTCAAAAATATTCATGTAATTCCTAACATATTTTATAATGCAGATCATGGTACGCCTAGATGAAAATTATTTGCCCAATAGAGCTAGCATTATTTTGAACTTTTTTTTTTAATTAATTTGTTTATCTGAGACAGAGAGGGAAAGAGGGAGAGAGTGGGGGCAGGGGCAGAGGGAAAAGGAGAGTGAGAATCTCAAGTAGACATGGACTTGTTCTCAAGACCCTGAGATCATGACCTGAGTAGAAAACAAGAGTCATTTACTTAACTGACTGAGTCATCTAGGTGCCCTCAACTAGCATCATTTGGAACAGAAGAAACAACTTTTTTCATAATTTTATTATCAAAAATTTCTGCAATTCAGTGATGATTCAGCAACAGAATTTTCACCTAAAAATAATTCTCAAATGAACTTTAAATTCAAATTCCAATGTAGAAATCTATTTCCTTCTTGTGTTAAAAATGATCGCTAGAATCTCCCCACATTAATGTTAAAAAAAAGGGGGGAAGAAAAGAAACGCATGATTCTGTCAAAGTGTAGTGTCACATAAAGGTTCTCAAAAGTGTTATTCAACATTTGTATACACAATAAGTAATTTTATCATATATTTTTTAGAAATACAGATCTTTAACATTTTTATTCATTGATCACCATTATTGATATCTCTATAGGCGAGTAGACTGAGAGCCAAAGAAGTGAATCAAGTAAACCAAGACATAAAAAAGAGGAAAAAAGGGAAACATTTTATAGATTTGTGTTCTCAAGCATATATGAACATAATTTCTTAGAAAATGCAACAGATACAACCAGGCACTACAGAACTTAACAGGAGTAATATATCATTGTCCAACTGTGGTTCAAAGCCCGTTTTTACTGTATTAAGGAAAAGAAAGTCTATCACCAAAATGGGAGTAAGAAAAAGTGAATCCTCCAAAAATTGAATAGAATCCTGGGAATTCAGCAAATCTGAAATGACAGTGATTAAAAAACCTACTTTACTATACAGATAATAATATACTTTCAGACCCACTGTGTGGAGGTCAGGGCAATGCAGATTAAGCAGTGTTTATAGTTGATGTGAGAACTCTTTTTTTTTTTTTTAATTTTTATTTCTTTTCAGCGTAACAGTATTCATTGTTTTTGCACCACACCCAGTGCTCCATGCAATCCGTGCCCTCTCCAATACCCACCACCTAGTTCCCCCACCCTCCCACCCTAGTTCCCCCAACCTCCCACCTTCCGCCCCTTCAAAACCCTCAGATTGTTTTTCAGAGTCCATAGTCTCTCATGGTTCACCAGAACTCTTGATGCTTTGGCTTACATTAAGGACTGGAGGTTATACACAGAAATGTTAGTTTTTGTTCTTCAGTCTAAAATACAAATTTAAATAAAATCTTTCCTAATGAGAACCTTAGTAATACAGAAATTTGACAATAGTGTAAGAACCATGAAAATATTTTTTTGCTATTTTCTTACTTTCATTTCTTAACAGTAATATGTGTCAAAATAATATACCTTAAAAACAACAACAACAAAAGTCTCTATCTTTATTTTCAGGGCCAACTGCCACCAAAAGAAATTGGACCTTCAGGATGCAAACTCTAAAAGGCACAAATTACAGAAGGTTTATTTCCTGAGGAGGGTGAAAGAGGGCATCTACCCTTTAAGGCTATGTATATCTGAGTAAGTGGCTACTGTACAGAATACAGGGGCATTAAATAAGCAAATATATTCTGTAACAAATACCACTTCTTCCCCACTCTATTTTGGGATACTAACAGCTAGGCCTTTATCATCTGGTAGGATATGAGAAGATCCTTCTTTGAGAAACACAGCATCCTAAGAGAAAATACTGCAGGCATCAATATTGGGAATTTCCAGCTAGATACATTGTAGCAAAGTCCAGTTGATAAACCCCACACTCATACTTAGAGCTTCCAGCTGGCTTTATAGCATATTACTCTTAGAGATGAGATGGTAAGCAAAGATCAAAATTTATAAAAGGAAAGTCAGTATCAAATAAATTAAAGAAAGAAGTAATTAAAAATAAACTATCACTCAGTAATATGCTTCTGGAGCCTATGAAAGGTCTGTGGCATGGCTGCTATGAAGACCTGAGGGTGCTTCAGTGCTTCTGTGAAGAAGGAGGGCAGACAGTCCTGGGGCAGATGGTGTGATCTGAGGATACCTTGGGAAACACGGGAGGGAAGCATCCCTTTCTTGGAGTCCATCTGGGAGAGATGGCATTGCTTCTCTGGGAACAAGACAGCCAGAAGGCATCATTTCCCTCCCCTACCCCTCAGCATAGGCAGAGAGACACCTGCTTAGGACAGCTAACCTGGACTTTGGTTCTTTGCTGGGCTTTACTCCAAACTCCATGCCCTTGCAACTTGGTGCAACTGCTCTTCTGGGACAAACCAGCATCAGTCCCAGTGCAGTGAGGCCTTCCCCCAAAGGATCAGGATGGGTCCCTGCAATGTCAGATGCCTAAAGCTGTGAGTTTAAAAACTCAGCCAGCCTGCCTGGGATAAAGATCAAGGCATACTGCACTAACAAGTGGGGAGGTGATGTGGACAGGGTGAAGGCAGAGATCTGAAGGAAATGTGAGACACATGAGGGGGAAATTGCTTTTCTGAAAGGGCTTCCCAGATAGCTGTGGCATCAATTTCCCTTTCCAGGATGAGGCAGTGGGCTGGGCTGACACCATTTCCCTAGCCCACCCCTCAGCATAAACTAACTTTATTAAGGAGAACAGTGCCAAAAGTGGCGGTTTAAACTACTTACACCAAACCCTGCCCCTCTCTGCTCTGCAGGTGTTTTTCTTGGGCAAGCATGCCTGAGGACCAGACCCATGGGTCCCTCCACCGGAAGAGCAGAATAAACCACTTGCATGTACCATGTCTACTAACCACAGAGTTCTGCAAAACTTTATCTCTAGTGGAAATAGCATTAGATCTCTTCAACAGCCAGATTAGAGCACACCTAGTTAAAAGATCCCACACTTTGGCCAAGGTCCAAACATTACAGGATCCCACACTTTGGAAAAGGTCCAAACATTACCCACTGCAGGCAAAGAGAAACTCTGTTAAGGACTACCCTGAGGGAGAGAGTAGCCAAAACTCAGCAGTAGAGTGCATATAGTATACACCAGAGACACCTCCTGATGTGCTAGTCCCTAGATGTGTGTAACTATGCTTCATAAAGCCATTATTCTCAGAAGCAGGAAACATAACGGGCTTTCCAACACAGAGAAGATGACAGAGACCTAGACAAAATGCCAAGGCAGAAGAATTTATCTCAAAAGAAAGAACAAGAAAAGATCACGGCCAGGGATCTAATCAAAACAGATATGAGTAATATGCCTGAGCCAGAATTTAAAGAAATAATCATAAGGACACTAGCTGGACTTGAAGAAAGCATAAAAGACATATCAGGGAGCAGAGCTAAAAGACCTAAAATCTAGTCTGGCCAAGGTGAAAAATCCATTAACTGAGACATGAAACTAACTGGATGCAATGACCAAATGATAGGAGAAGCAGAAGAACAAATAAGTGACATAGAAAAAATTATGAAAACTAATGAAGCTAAAAAGAGGGAAAGAAAAATGCTGAATCACAAATATAGACCTAGGAACTCAGTGACTCTGAAAAATGTAATGTTTATACCATAGGAGTCCCAGAGGGAGAAGAGAGGGAAAAGGGAGCAGAAGATTTATTTGAGAAAATTATAGCCGAAAACCTTCCTATCTGGGGAAGGAAACTGACATCCAAATCCAGGAGGCACACAGAATTTCCACCAAAATCAAAAGCAGGGCAACAAGACATATTGAGTTATATTTGTAAACTACAGAGATTTTAAAAAGTACCCTAACAGCAGCAAGACAAAATAAGTCCTTAACTTAAAAGGAAGACAAATAAGACTAGCAGATCTAACAGAAACATGGCAAGACTAACAGAAACCTGGCAAGCAAGAAGAAAGTGGCATGATCTATTCAACCTCTCAATGGGAAAAATATGCAGCCAAAAATATTCTGTGCACTAAGGCTGTCATTGAGAATAGAAGGAGAGATAAAAAGTTTCCCAGACAAAACTAAAGGAGTTTGTGACCACTAAACCAGCCATCCAAGAAATATTAAAGGGGACTCTGAGTGGGTAAGACCCAAAGAGAAAAGACTAGAAAGGAACAGAAAAAATATCCAGGAACAGTGACGAAACAAGTAATAAAATGGCACTAATTCCATATCTATCAGTAATTACTTGGAATGTAAAGGACTAAAGGCTCCAATCAAAAGACACAACATGTCAAAATGAATTTAAAACAAAACAAAACAAAACAAGATCCATCTATATGCTACTTACAAGAGACTCATTTTAGACCTAAAGACACCTATAGATTTAAAGTGAAGGTATGGAGTACCATTTATCATACTAATGAATGTCAAAAGATAGCTGGTGTTGCAATACTTGTATCAGACAAACTAGATTGAATTGAATTTAATTTTTTTGTTAAATTTTATTTATTTTTGACAGAAAGAGAGAGAACACAAGTAGGTAGAGTAGTAAGCAGAGGAGGAGGGAGAAGCAGGCTCTCTCCTGATTAAGGAGCCTGACACGGGCTCCTTGTGACCTGAGCCAAAGGCAGTTGCTCAACCAACTGAGCCACCCAGGTGCCCCAAACAAACTAGATTTTAAACCAAAGACTACAACAAGAGATGAAGAATGGTACCACCCTATAAAAAAGGGGGTCTGTCCAATAAGAAGAGCTAACAATTATAAATACTTATGCACCTAACTTGGGAGCACCTCAAAATATAAGACAATAGCAAAAATAAAGGAACTCATTGATAATAATACAATAATAGTAGGGGACTTTAATGCCATACTTAGAGCAATGGACAGATCATCTAAAGAGAAATCAGTAAGGAAACAATGGCTTTGAAACATATTGAACCAGAGGGAGTTAATAGATACATTCAGAGCATTTCTTCCTGAAACAGAAGAATACACATTCTTCTCAAGTGCACAATGGGATATTCTCCAGAAGAGATCACATACTAGATCACAAATCAGGCCTTACCAAGTACAAAGACTGAGATCATACCATGCATATTTTCTGATCACAATGCTATGAAATGTGAAGTCAACCACAAGGAAAAAATGGAAAGACCACAAATACATGGAGGCTAAAGATCATCCTCCTAAAGAATGAATGGGCCAACAAGGAAATTAAAGAAATTTTAAAAATACATGGAAATATATGAAATTGAAAACACAATAATCCAAAACCATTCAGATGTAGCAAAAGTGGTCTTAAGAATAAAGTATATAGCAAGAAAAAGTCAGAAAAACCAAGAAAAATCTCAAATGAACAATTGAACTTTACACCTAAAGGAGCTAGTAAAAGAACAACAAATGAAGGCTAAAACCAGAAGAAGAAGGGAAATAACAAATATTAGAGTAGAATTAAATGAAGCAGAAACAAACCACAACAACAACAACAAAAAAACAGTAGAACAGATCAATAAAACCAGGATCTGGTTTTTCAAAAAAAATTAATACATCTTATAAACCCCTAGCCAGACTTATCAAAAACAAAAGAGAAAGGACCCAAATAAAATCACAAATGAGAAAGGAGACATCATATCCAAATATAAACTATTGTAAGAGAATAGTATGAAAATTATATGCCAACAAATTGGGCCATTTGGAGAAATGGATAATTTCCTAGAAAGAAATAAACTACAAAAACTGAAACAGGGGAAAAAAATAGAAAACTTGAATAGACCAATAACCAGCAAAGATACTGAATCACTAATCAAAAATCTTCCAACAAACAAATTCCAGGTCCAGATAGCTTCACAGAGGACTTCTAACAAGAATTTAAGGAGGAGTTAATATGTATTCTTCTCAAGCTATTAAAAAAATAGAGATGTAAAGAAAACTTCCAAACTCATTCTACAAGGCCAGCATCACCCTGATTCCAAAATCAGACAAAGACTCCACTAACAAAAGGAACTATAGGCAAATATCTCTGATGAACATGGATGTAAACATTTCAACAAAATACTGGAAAATTCAATCCAATATTACACTAAAAGAATCATTCACCATGATGCAGTGGATTTACTCCTGGGCTGCAAGGGTGATTCAATATTCGCAAATCAGTCAACATGATACACTACATTAATAAAAGGAGGGATAAGAAATATGATCCTCTTAATAACTGCAGGAAAAGTTTTTGATAAAATACAGCATCCATTCTTTTTTTTTTTTTTTTTAAAGATTTCATCCATTTATTTGACACAGAGAGAGAGAGATCACAAGCAGACAGAGAGGCAGGCAAAGGGGGAGGGAGAAGCAGAACCCCCGCTGAGTGGAGATTCCCAGTGCAGAGCTCGATACCAGGACCCTGAGATCATGACCTGAACCGAAGGCAGAGGCCCAACCCACTGAGCCACCCAGACGCCCCGAGCATCTATTCTTGATAAAAACCCTCAACAAAATAGGAATAGTGAGAACAAACCTCAACCTCATAAGGGTCATATACAAAAAAGTCACAGCTAATATCATCCTCTAAGGAGGATCTCTATGGAGAAAAACTGAGAGGTTTTCCTCTACAGACAGGAACAAGTGGGCAATGACGACTCTCACCACTGCTACTTAATATAATACGTAAGTCCTAATCTCAGCAAACAGACAACAAAAACAAATAAAAGGCACCCAAATCATTAAGAAAAAAGTCAGAGTTTCATTATTTGCGAACACATGATACTCTATAGAAAAGCTAAAAGACTGCACAAAACAACAACAAACAAACAAACAAACAAAACAGCTAGAAATGATACATGAATTTAGTAAAGTTACAGGATACAAAATGAGCCTATAGAAATCTCCTGCATAGAAATACATCAATACATCAATGATGAAGTAGCAAATAGAGAAATCGAGGACTTGATTCTACTCAAAATGGTGCCCAAAACAATAAGATACCTAGAAATAAACATAACCAAAGAGGTGAAAGAACTGTACTCTGAAAACTACAAAACACTTATGAAAGAAGCAGACACAAAAAATGGAAAGACATTCCACGCTCTTGGGTTGGAATAACAAGTATTATTACAATCTCCATTCTACCCAAAGCAGTGTACACATTTAATGAAATCCCAATCAAAATACCACCAGCATTTTTCACAGAACTAGAACAAACAATCCTAAAATTTGTATAGAAACACAAAAGACCCCACATAGCCAAAGCAACCTTGAAAAAGAAAGACATCTTGAAAAAGAAAGCCAGAGGCATCACAATTCCTGACTTCAAGTTATATTACAAAAGCATAGTGACCAAGACATTATGCTACTGGCACAAAAATGGACACATTCACAGCAATGGCACAAAACGGAAAACCCAGAAATGCGCCCACAACAATATGTCCAACAAAGCAGGAAAGAATAACCAATGGGAAAAAGACAGTCTCTTCAAAAAATTGTGTTGGGAAAACTGTACAGGAACATGCAGAAGAATGAAACTGGATCACTTTCTTACACCATACACAAAAATAAATTCAAAATGAATGAAAGACCTAAATATTAGACAGGAATCCATTAAATTCCTAGAGGAGAACACAGGCAGTAACCTCTTTAACATTGATTTTAACAATTTCTTCATAGGTAAGTCTCCAGAGGCAAGGGAAACAAAAACAAAATTAACTATTGGGACTTCATCAGCATGAAAAACTAAACAGTGCAGGAAACAATCAACAGAGCCAAAAAATGGGACAACAATCTTCAAAATGGGAGAAGATATTTGCAAATGACATATCTGATAAAGAGTTAGTGTCCAAAATCTGTGAAGAATGTATCAAATTCAATACCCCCAAAACAAATAACCCCATTAAGAAATGGGTAGAAGACATAAATAGATAATTTTCCAAAGAAGACATCTAGATAGCTAACAGATACATGAAAGGATGCTCAACATCACTCATCCTCAGGAAAATACCAATTAAAACTACAATGAGATATTACCTCACACCTGTCAGATAGGCTAAAATTAACAACACAGGAAACAACAGTTGTTGGCAAGAATGTGAGAAAGGAGAACCCTCTTATACTATAGGTGGAAATGCCAACTAGTGCAGCCAGTATGGAAGTTCCTAGAAAACAGAATACTGTTAAAAGTTTAAAGACAGAACTACCCTACAATCCAGCAATTACACTATTAAGTATTTACCCAAAGAATACAAAAATAGGTCAAGGTTAAAAATAGAACTACCCTACAATCCAGTAATTACACTACCAAGTATTCACCCAAAGAATACAAAAATACCGATTCAAAGGGATACATGTACCTTGATGTTTACAGCAGCATTATCAACAATAGCAAAACTATGGAAGAAGCCCAAATGTCCACCAACTAATGGGTAGATAGAGATGTGGTATATATACACAATAGAATACTACTCAGCCACTGAAAAGAACGAAATCCTTCCATTTGCAATGACATGGATGGAGTTAGAGACTATTAAGATAAGTGAAATAAGTTAGAGAAAGACAAATACCATATGATTACACTCACAATGGAACTTAAGAAATTAAACAGATGATAGGGGGGAAAAGAGTGGCAATGCATAAAACAGACTCTTAAAATAGAGAACTGAGGGTTGCTAGAGGGGAGGGGGGTGGAGGGATGGGTGAAATGGCTGATGGGGATTAAGGAGGGCGCTGGTTGTGGTGAGCACGGGGTGTTGCATGAAAATGATGAATTACTAAGTTCTACACCTCAAACTCATGTTACACTGTATGTTAATTAACTAGAATTTAAATAAAAACTTGAAACTAAAAAAGTAAAACTCAAATACTGTATAAAATTAAAATTTAAAACTATTTTAATTGTATTAAATTTACACCTTAAACTGGAATGGAATAAAATTGAGAAAACAAAAGAAAATTAAAAATATGTTATAATTTGTTAGAGATATATGGGAGGTGTTGTATGTACAAACAAAAAGAGATGCTATATTGTTAATAAAGAAAAATCAGAGATGAAAGCAAAAATTTTCAAAATTAATGTGAAAATAGAGTCGAAAAACTCAACAGCAGTTTTGGAAGATTTTTACTCCCCAAAACAAGAGCAAAGCAGAACAAAATAAAATCTAGGACATAAAGGAAAAAACAAAAAAACAAAAAAACAAAAAACTGCTGGCCAAAATGTTCAATATCTTAGTAGTAAAAAATATCCAGAAATAGGAAGAAGAGAAAAGCTGGAGTACAGGAAATTATTCAGTAGTATTTCCCAGAGCTAAAAATCATGAGTCCTTTGATTGAAGGACTTACATATATCCAAAGACATGGATGAAAAAAGAGGCACACCATGATATATCACTGCTGAATTTCAAATCATGAACAAAACAAGAAAATCCTATAAGCTTCCCCTGAGAAAAATTTATCTTATACAAAGATTCACAAAAAAAGGATAATTTTTACTGCTTCAACTTCAGAATAGGATGCTTAAAGGCCCAACGGCAATACAATAAAATTATTGAGCAAAAATGATTTCCAATCCAGAATTCTACATCCAACTAAACTTTCATACAAAGATGAAGGCAAAGGTACCTTCATAAAGATAGCAAAGACTGAAATCCTCAATCAAAATGAGAAATTAAGAACAATTTTGAAAGGGTAATATCTGTGATTGGGATCCAGGAAACAGGGGATCAAAATATGGCAAAGAAGGGCAAAGGAAGATTCCAAGATAATGACAAAGCAAGAAACCTGTGTGATGGTGCTCAACAGATAGAGGTCAACGTCAAGACTGGAGCAGGTGAGAAGCAGCCAGAGATTTTTTTGATAAGATAGAACTGACTGTATATCTGCTAAATCTGAATTCATTTCAATGACTCTGGGACACTTGGCTGGATGTTTTAAGTTAGAAAAGTAGAAAACTATTCAAATAAACAGCAAGACAAAACAAGACAAAATTCACTATAAGGAAAATAAGAAGAAAAGAAATATGCTCTATGGTTCAGTGATGAACAGTATTTGTACTGTCATCATTTTATATACTGGATAGTGTTCTAATCCCAATTTGAAGTGGATTAGAAGAACAGGAAGCAAGTGCACTTGTTCTGGGGATAAAAGAGAGAGGGAAGAGAATAGAGAAGTCAAAATCACATCCTTCTTAGTGAGAAGTTAATAGATAATACCTAAAACTAAAAAATTAGGATGTAGCTACATAATAATATTATGTATACATTTTGGTGAAACACTTTGAATATTAGCAACAATTGAATGTAGGTGACCCTGGGGAGGAAAAAAAAATATTACACGTTTGGTGATAAAGTTTTTTCATAATAATTCTTAAGGAATTGTTTGACCCTTCAAACAATGTACATAAACAACTTTTATTTAATTTTTAGAAGTACTTGAAAAAAGTTAGACAAATACCCAGTGTAATACAAAGTTTAAGAGCCTCAGTTCTGGAGTTAGACAGGCTGAACTAATTCTGGAAAAACAAATAACTAATTCCATGACTTTAGTCAAATTACTTAATTTCTCTGTCAGTTTTTTGCTTTAAATGAAAGAGATGATACCAGGACCAACTGGTTATTTTTAATGTAGATTTAATGAGATATTCTGTGTAAAGTAAATAGAACTTCTTGGTATGTAGTTAGATGTACTACTATCACTTTATTACAGTTATGAACTTTTCATCCAGACCTTCAGTCTTTCAGTTCCCTATGCCAAAAGAGAACTGTTAATTTTGTGCATCATCTAGATAATCCCTATATTTATGAACACTATATATATATATAATTTGTACTTGTGTACCTTGTGGGTATATATGAGTATTTTTTCATTTTTTAACAAAGAGAAACATAATACAGGCCACATATTTATCTAGTATATATTATTTAAAAGTTAATGCACAGCATGTAAACCACTAGACATCCAACTTTTTTTATGCTGGAAAGTCTTCCATTATATAAATTTAGCATACTTTATCTTCTTACTGACTAGTGGATATAAAGTAAATTTTAGTCTTATATTCTGAAAACCATAATTTTGCAAATGAGGGAGGACCTTCTGCAGTATAATCTAGAAGTTAAACCATTAGATTAAATGATATGTAGTTTTAAATTTTTAACAGATGCAACTGTAAGAATTTCTCAAACCCCGAAACTTAGCATGCTGCATATTCTGCCAGCCTCCACAGCCTGAAAACTTAATGAATTAAGTAGTAATTGAGAGTTTGTACAGAGATACAATTTAGGGGTCTTTTTCATAAATTCAGATTAACCAATTTCACCACACTGGTGAAAATTCCATCATGAAGCTAGAATGAATGAATAGACATCAATACAGTGATGTTTATTTATTAATTTGCTATTTTAAGAAATTCTGGTTGAGTACCTACTATGTGCTGGTAGGTGTTGGTTTCAATTAAGAAAATTTACAGTAATCCTACAACTTTTTATCAAAATTTCCAAGTTAAATGGTAGAAGGAAGAAAAGTCTTGGGCCCTCTGTGATTAGGGAAAGTTGGAAGTTTACTATATGCTGAAAGTTTATTAAACAACAGACTTAGAAGCAAAGAAACAAAAAAGGAAGAAAAAGAGAAAATAAAACTCAAGGTTTTATTTGTTTTGTTTTGCTTGTCTAATTCCTTCATTTCTTTAAGCTGAAATGTATCTTAAATACGTGTATCTTATGAGTTATAAAATAGTTTGTTTAATGTAATACAACTTGATTTTACTTCATTTCTCCGCCTCTGTCATTTTCTGATGTTCCCTTTGGGCATTTGTTCTTGTAATTATCTAGAACACTATACAGCCCTGTGATGTCTGTGAGGATGCTGTAAATGAATGTCCCTGTCTCCCCAGTAAAATCATTAATCCATCCTTTATGTTGATGTAGTAAACGAAGCATCAGGCATAGAATATCTGAGAGCAAAAAGTGAAAGTGCTCAATTTATCAAGGTCTAAAATAAACCAAAAGCATGAGATAGAAAAATATATATAACTTAATGAACAAGTGTTTAAATGAGAAATGACTGGCAGGTTTTACTGACAGAGAAGCTGTGCTCTCCATCAATTAAACAAAACAACAACAACAACAAAAATTAAGCCTACACTGCCATTGATACTCTTAGACATAAAAGTAAAAAATGAAATATGTCATTTATGTGCCCACTTTCAGACACACAGAAATTGAGTTGATTCCAAATGTAACAATAACACTTAAGTTTGAGGGATGAGGATGACTTTATATGCTGAAAATCTGCTGCTAAGACACAGCTCACAAATGTTTGTTTGACTTGAATATGTTTTTAAAAATACACTATCAATTAAAATACATTTCACATACAAATTCATATTTCTGGGGTTTCTTGAATAAGCTGATTAGCTGTCACATTGGGCCCAAGCTGAGGAGTGGTGAAAGTGTTCTAGCTTACTACTCTCCTTGTTAATCTGTAATGACTCCCGGTCATGAGGTCGAGTCTTGGTTCACATAGAGCACTTTATTTCCTCTGTTGCTTATCTTCCCTTGGACAACCAAAAGTAGATCATTAAAGAGATTGTTTTATATTCTAAGGAAATTACAGAGGGTGCTTTATTGTGGAAATGAAGAACATTCTTACTTTTTAATATATGCAATATGTGTGCCCAGAAAATTCAAGATCGCATTTTCATAAATCCAGCCAAATTTCCTCATTTATTTTTTCTTGACTGGATTCTGTTAGCTTTTGATTTTGAGATATCTCATTTAAGAGTATGTGAGCAGGACTTTTCGTTCTGGTTCGAAGCATAAATAGCAATGCTAAATTCTAAGCCTCTCATGCAAAGCAACCAGAGGAATAACAATAAAAACTTAGTGAATATTTCCAAAACTAAACATAATTTTGCCATTTGATCCAGTAATTGTGCTCCTTGGTATTTACCAAGAAGTTAAAAACTTATGACCACACAAAAACCCCACATATGGATATTTATAGCAACTTTATTCGTAACTGTCAAAACTTGGAAGCAATCAAGATGTCCTTCACTGGATGAATGGATACATAAACTGCAAACAGAAATATTCCATTGTCTGAAATGGAATTCAGACAATGGAATATTTCCAGCACTAAAAATAAATGTGCTATTAATCCATGAAAAGACATGGAGGAACCTTAAATGCATATTACTAAGTGAAATAATATAATTTGAGGAGACTATGTAATGTATGATCTAGCTCTACGACATTCTGGAAAAGGCAATAATACTATGGAGACAGTAAAATGACAGGTGGTTACTAGTGGTTGAGGAGGCAAGTAAAGGTTGAATAGGTGGAGCACAAATGATTTTTAGGGCAGTGAAAATATTCAGTATGATGCTCTAATGACAAACACAAGTCATTATACATTTATCCGAACCCACAGAATGTACAACCAACAAGGATGTAAACTATGGCCTTTGGGTGATTATGCTATGTCAGTATAGGTTTAACAAATGTATAAATGAAACAAATGTATAACTCTGGTGGGGGTCATCAATAATAGGGGAGATTATTACATGTATGGGGTCAGTGGAGTATATGGAAAATCTCTGTACCTTTCTTTCAGTTTTTTTTTTTTCCCTAAAGATTTTATTTATTTATTTGACAGATCACAAGTAGGCAGAGAGAGGAGGAAGCAGGCTCCCCGCAGAGCAGAGAGCCCGATGCGGGGCTCGATCCCAGGACCCTGGGATCATGACCTGAGCCGAAGGCAGAGGCTTTAACCCACTGAGCCACCCAGGCGCCCCCCTTTCTTTCAGTTTTGATGTGAACCTAAAACTGCTCTAAAAAAAATGGCTTTGGAAGAACAATAAACACTGAGTACATTTTCAGTACAATCAGAAGTCAGAAAAAATCCAAAACTCCATCCAAATACCACTGAGTGTTACCTAAAGCATTCGAGACCAAAGAAACCATTTATGAAGTCTCTGTAAGTCATAATGGTTGTGTGGGAAAGAACAAGAAGGGTGAGGGGGCCTTGTAATGATAGGTCTCAGAAGTCTTCAGCAAGTAATCACTTTCAGAGGGGAGATCCACCCTGACAGGGAGCCCCTCTGAAAAAAACTAACACGGTAAAGGACTGAAGTCCCTGAAGCATATTTTAGAGCTGGCAGGTGGTCAGAATTTTGCAGCTAAATATACCTTCAAAAACAAATGTACCATCTAGGAAGGCAAGCACTATCATCCCTAGTTCCAGCGCCCTAAGGAACTAGAGAGATGCAGGTTATGGAAAAGCCCTCTTGAATAAGACCAGGTTCTATAAGGGCCAACAATACAGAAATACTATGTTTTATAATAGCCTGTTGCTGTAGTCAAAGAAATGGAGAACTTAAATAAGAAACCTGAAAACTACAAATATATTTGGAGAGAGAGAGAGAGAATCAACTTCTTTTGAAAAGTTAACATTTTCAAAGCAATAATCAATCATTCCTTCTCCCCAAAGCTCTAACCTCCCTTGGTTTCACAAGAAATACTATGAAATATTTGAAGAACACAAAGGGTCATTAGGAACAGAAAATAAAGAAAATTTCTGAATTCTTACATTTCAAGCATAAATTTTATAACAATTTTTATTTTAACTTAAAAAAATTTTAAAAGACAGATGTATACTTAATATGGAAATAAACTACATGCCCACTGATGGATTAATGAATAAAATAAAAACAGTTATATATACAATGGAATATTATTCATTCTCAAAAAGAAAGGAATTCTGCCATTTGCAACAACATGGATAAACTTGGAGGATATTATGAGGTGAAATAAATCGGATACAGAAAGACAAACTGCATGATCTCATTTATATATATAGAATCTAAAATAGTCCAACATGTAGAATCAGAGAGTAGAATGGTGGCTGCAATGGTGTGAGGAAAGGAGGAAATGAGACTTTGGTCAAAGGTACAAACTTTCAGTCATGTAAGATGAGTAGGTTCTGGAGATCTAATGTACAACACTGTGAATACAGTTAACAATATTGTTTTGTATACCGGAAATATGCTAAGAGGACAGACCTCAAGTTTTTCTGACATACAGACAAAAAGATGGGAACTACAGGACATAATAGATACATTAATTATATTGATGTGGTATCAAATAAATTGTATACCTTAAATATATATAATTTTAATTGTTAATTATAGTTCAATAAAGTTGTAAAAAATAAGTTATGAGTATTGATGTAATAATGCTCACTAAAATATCAGCAGAAATCCAGGAACACTTAAAAGCACAATATAATTTAGTGGGGGTTATTACAAGACTAGAATGGTTCAATACTGGGTATATATTAATATAACTTACATTATTTGGGAAGTACCAAAATATCATCTGAGTATTCCTGTAGATGCTGAAAATTCCTTTGATGAAATTCAAGTCCTTAGATTATTAAAAACGACAACAAAAACTAGGAAAAATTGAAAAAACATAGGGATAGCTGAAGTTTCCTCAGCAAAAGAAGATGTTATTACTCTCAACTCCAAAGCTAGTATTATTTATAATGGAAAGATATGAGAAACACTTCTACCAGGATCAGGAATGAGAAAAAAAATATGCTCCATTATCATTATTATTAAAAATTTTTTCTGTTCCAATAAAATTAGAAAGAAGAACTATAAGACATATAAAAATTGAAGAAAGATGACTCATATTTGCAGATAGCTTGATTTTGCACTTGAAAAGTTTAAGAGAATCAAAGGTACAAACTTTGATGGAGGAAATGTATCATTATACTAGTAGTGAGTAAGATAAATTGGATGGAAAATAAGCTTTGCAAGAAATGTTAAAATTCTACATTAAAAATATTTAAAAATGTCCCTCAGTGACACAAAGAAAACTGTAAACAAGTGGAAAGGCTACCTATTTTCTTAGAAAAGTCTCAGCATCATCATAATAGAAGGAATATTCTATTATTTTGAATATTTAATATTGTGACACTTAAAAACATCATCAGAATTTTATCTAAAATCACTAGAGTGTATTAACAGCTTCATTACCCACTTCACATGCATGGGAGACCGCCCTTCTCAGGCCCATGCTAGAGGGCCACCTGACTTACTACCAACCCTGAAATGAAAGGAAGCTGTGTTACTTCCAGCATAAGCAGTGTAAAGCATATGAGTACTGCTGTTTCTCTTTTCTACTTTGTGGCAATCTTGCGAGAAAGCTTTGTGTTGAAATGGTCAGTCTAAAGACTGGAGCAATGTATACTGTTGAGTGACACTGCTGAATAGAGTTATTTTGGGAATTATATGGACACAGCAGAATATGTTGGAGTAAAATCAAACCAATCCAAAACAAAAAGAATAAAGCAATTTTTTCTCCTTAAGCCATTGAAAGTTCATGATAGTTTGCTCCTACTACTTAAACATGTTATGCTGACTAATAATGGAGAAAATTTGGTATCTGGCATGACATTTTTTATGGCAGTAATAAAATATGTCATTTACTTAAATGTCCAAAATTATTTCAAACGTAATATTCAGCATGTAAGTGTTATATGGAGTCAACACTTTAAAAATACAGAAATGTTACCATTAAAAGTGAAATCTGGTCATAGGTCATTTATAAAACCAAAAAGAAGGGCACCTGGGTGGTTCAGTGGGTTAAGCCTCTGCCTTTGGCTCATGATCTCAGGGTCCTGGGATCGAGCCCCACATCCAGCTCTCTGCTCAGCAGGGAGCCTGCTTCCCCCTCTCTCTCTTTGCCTGCCTCTCTGCCTACTTGAGATCTCTCTCTCTCTTTCTCTGTCAAATAAATAAATAAAAGTCTCTTAAAAAAAGTTAAAAAAACCCCCAAAAGATAAAAAATCAAAAGCACAAGATAAAGGTATCTTGGCCAAACTGAAACATAAAGGAGCCATTTTTATTTCTATTTAACATAGTAATGATGGTCTTGTACAATGTTGACTGACAAAAAGGAAATGAAAGATATAAGATTTTTAAAGACTTAAAATTTCTAAAGAAATCTTTTATTATTTACAATTATTAAGGTTTTCATAAAAAGCAGAGATCTTAGACAAATTACTGCTATTAATAAGAGTGATGATTAGTAAATTTTCTGAACATAATATAAATAATTTAAAAAGTAAAATTGGATTTTTATACATCATCAAGAATCACTTAAAATATACAAAATCCCATTTAAAATAGCAATAATCATTATAAAATATTTCAGAATAACTTCAACAATAGCTGTACAATAATGTTTATGGAGAACATTAAAAACTTTATTGAGACACATTAAAAATACTATATTGCATTATAATTATATTTATGAGAGGAAAAATATCCTAAGTATGGTAATTATCTTCATATTAATAAATTTCTCACATTTCCAATAAAAATTCTTTCAGTTTTTTTTTTTTTACTTGGCACATGGATTTTTCTCCATTATACAGAAAGCAAAGCAAATGGCTAAGAGAAGACAAGAAAATTTCATAGAACAATTTAGTGAGGTTTAACCTAACAAATACTAGACTATAATATAATATAATATAATATGATGCTCTAGTAACTAATAGTATCTTAGACAAAAACAGTTTTGTGACCTTTAGTTATCTATAATTAAAAACAAGATTCCACCCTCATATCATAAACAACAAACATTAAAGCGTTAACAAAAAAATAGCAAAGAATATACCATTTTTGGTAGGGAAGAGTCTCATAAACAAGATGCAAAAATCATACCATAAAAAACTGGTAATTCTAATTCATTAATTGGTATAAATTGGAAAGCAATTTGACAATATTTAGCAAATTTGAAAATGCACTCAGCATATGACATAATAACTTCATGTCAAGTTTTAAAACACAGAACATCTTTCATATATTTATTTGTACATGGAGACATAGATAGGCAAGAATGTTTCTAGTAGCAGTGTGCTTAAATGCCTTAAATGCCCACCAGTAGGAGAATGGATTCTAAACTGTAGCTATGTATACAATGATTTTATACAGAGAAATGAAAATAAATTATTTACTATTTACATCATAATGAAGTTAATATCAGGAATGTATTATTGGACAAAACAGTTGCATAATATTACATATATGAAAAGAGATTTTATTAAAAAATTGGCATAAAACAATAATATATAAGTTTTGTATATATATGCCTTTCAAGAGAAAAAAGTAAAAAGAAATAGATGGAAGTGACAACATCCAAATTTTTGAAAATGGTTAAGTATTATGCGAAGAGGTGGAGAATGGAGTTTTTAAGTGCAATATTCTTGATTTCAACACTCTATAAGTTAAATTGGGGATACACATGTTTCCTATACTAATTTTTAGTCTTTAAGAATGTCTGATATATTTCATAATAATTAAAAAAAACAGTTTAATATTTAACAGTGATTAAATGTGAAAGACCCAACTAACCAATTTAATAAAATTTTTAAAAGGAAGCCTTAAAAATATATATGTAAGATATGCCTTAATTTTTAGGAAAAAAATCTTTTAAATCATAACATAAATATTAAAAGGTTATATTCTCAAATAACAATCCTGGATAATCCACATGCATTTTTTAGAGAAATAATTAATATTTTTAGGAGAAAACTTAAGACTGATTAGAAGTTAAATCTGCTTCTATAAAAGTAAGTGAGGGGGTAAGTGGAATGTTATACAAATCTGAAATTGCACATATTATGTATCTTCTGCTCAAATTTCTAAAGTGAGGGAGCAAAAGTTACAGAAATTACATTTTTCAGAAAACTATTTTGTTAAATTACTGGTAAACTATGCAGCTTAAAGAATGTAATAATGATTCAAGAACATGAAATTAGCAAATGACTGATTCAAATTTTAGTAACAGCCACTTATCTGTCCTTGAATTTAATTTAGCCAAGTCATTCTGACTTATATTCCTGTCCTTTGCCTTTCTAGTAAGTATCAAAGCTACAACAGCTTGAAATATGAGCATATGTGAACTAGCCTTGTCAAGGTAACTTCTAAACATAATGAGTGTGCTTTGGCAAACCTTGGTAAGCATAGGTCATTTCGTCAAGCTATTTTGTTACAAGATCATGATGATACCTTTGGATTCAAACCATCATGCTTGAGCAATTGCTGCCTAAAAGGAATTTACCTCTGTTAAACTGACATAGGAAAAGTTCTGCCTTCTCGACGAGATGTTTCAAATGAAATATTACTTTAAGAATTGACTGGTCCTGGAGATCTCTGATTTAAAATGCCACTTGGGGAAAAAATTAGAATTAAAAAAAAAATAGAATGCCACTTGGCTAAAGAGAATCTGATACAACTTTTAATAACTTCCACCAGTAGTAATTTTGAAAATTAGAAAAGATACAAAAATAACAATCTATTTTCCCAATCAGGGAATTAACTCTAAAGCTTCATAGCCTATAATTATGGTATACACATGATTCTTACAAAACAGATGAAAATTCAAAAGCAAAAAATTTTTCATACATTTATTGTCCTTTCTTTCCTAATTTAGAGGCTTAGTCAATAGTGTTTCAAATACATTCTGAGGTGGCCCTATTATCCCTGGTGCTTATACTTGGTACAAGGAACAGAATGTGCAAGACTGATGGAATGTTCTTCCCATGATCAAATTAACTTACATGAGAATTTATCTTGCTAATAAATACTCTTTAGAGGGACGCCTGGGTGGCTCAGTTGGTTGGACGACTGCCTTCGGCTCAGGTCATGATCCTGGAGTCCCGGGATCGGGTCCCGCATGGGGCTCCCAGCTCCATGGGGAGTCTGCTTCTCCCACTGACCTTCTCCTCGCTCATGCTCTCTCTCACAGTCTCTCTCTCAAATAAATAAATAAAATCTTTAAAAAAAAAATACTCTTTAGAGACTCTCCTTGTTGGCTTGAAAATAAGCTCTCATTTTGGGAAAGTCTCCCTAGCAAAGAACTGTGGATAACCTATACAAACTGAGAGTTGCCCCTATACAAGAAGGAGGTGCCCTCAGTTTTACAACTATCAGGAAAGAAATGACAGCAACACAAGTGAGCTTAGAAGTGGGTTCTTCCCCAGTTAAGCCTTCAGATGAGAATACTACTTAACCGTTATCTTCACTGCTGTCTTGTGAGGGCTTAAGCAGAAAACATAGTTAAGCCATGCCCAGATTCCTGAACCATGGTGATTGTGAGGTAGTAAAAATATGTGTTGTTTTAATCTGCTAATTTGTGATAATCTATTATGCAACAATAGATAACTAATAGAGATGGTAATCAGAAAATTATACAGACTTGCTCATTTGAATGTTGGATAAATAGTTCTCACCAGTAGAGTACCAAAGGCAGGAAAGATAAACAGTTGAAGATCTATGATAGCAGAATATGCCAAAGTATTAAGTTTTTTCAAGCACAAGTTCAAGTATCAGACCAAGGCACTGGTAGAAGAGCTCCCTGGGTTAACACAGTAGTAGTACTGTACTAGAATATTGTACTAAAAAACTAGAGTGCTGTACTAGAAAATCAAAGTACTGCACTAGAGGCAGGTCACTGTGCTGGATTTCTGTATCAGCTTGTTCTGTAGTTATAATTAAGAGGAGAGAGCCAAAAGCACCTTATAGATTAGAACAGGGGTTGTCTAACTGTCTTGAAGCCCTCTAACTATTTCTGGCCTCTAACTGGACCCCTAACTGTTTTTGTAAATATAGTTTCATTGGAACACAGCCACTCACTTATTTGCATATTTGTCGATATGCAAATATTTATTTACATGTTTTTTGATATGTAAATATTTATTTACATATTTGTCATTATATAAATATTTATTTACATATTTGTCTTTGGCCACACTGATGGAGTTAAGTAGCTATGGCGGGGACTATATGGCCTATAGAGTCTTAAATACTTACTATTGGGTTCCTTGCCAAAAAAGTTTGCTGACCTCTGGGTTAAAACATGAAATAAAGTGGGATCCTCCCATATAGGTATACATTTATGCAAATATTACATCAAGAGTCTTATTTTCAGTGTTAATGAATAGAAAAAATAGAGTTCTGAAAGCATTTTGTACTGCACGGCATTGGAGTAGTTTCATGAAGGCATGCAGACATATTCCAAGCATGAAAATGACCCAAAGAAATATTCAGGATAAAAAGAAAATTAGGAAAAAAAGGTTTTTTAAAATGTAATTAATCAAATCTAGAAGATAAGAAATTTTTCCAGAAATGAATAAATCAGGTTGTTCTTTTGGATTAAAAATTTCACAATGTTTCAAAAAATACAATGAGAAGTGATACAAGTTTTGGTACCTGCTCAATTTTAAAATTGTACTTACACACAGACACACACACAAGAAAACACTATGAAAAATACGAAGTTGAAAAACTTTGTTGAATATAAAAAAGAGTTACTAGTATGGCAACAGACTTTTCTTTAGCAATAAAAAATTAAAATAAAAAATAGAGAGATTTGACATATAAAAGCTTGTACTCAATATTTTTATACTCAACTAACTCAATTTTTAGATATGTAAGCCAATAAAGTATATAATCAAATATGCAGATGTTCAGAAACATAATTTATGAAAAATGTTTAAATAATTACATAAATTACTGAAAAATAAATTGTTTATGTATTGAAAACTTATACCAGAAAAGAACCAGCAATGAACATTAGAAAGAATTCTCCATAGTTGAACTAAATAAATTTTTTAAATCAGGTTAAAACTGAATTAAAAAATAAAAATAAAACTGAATTAAAATGAAAGACATGTAATTTAGAAATACTAAATAATTACTACTACAGTTATCTGGTATCTAGAAAATATTAATAAGGACAGTATGTTGAATGGCTGGGAATCTGTGAGGCTGTAATTAGATAATAAGTACAGAAGGACACAATGGCATAAGAGAGATTCAGAGGCTATTTTTAAGTAAGAAAAATAACGTACATTGTATATAAAATATTCATCTTATATATTTTACTGTAAGGTATGAATTATCCATACTATCCATATCGTGATTGGAAGGATATCTTCAATTATTGTCAGGTTATTGCTATGCATGAGAATTACGAGATAGTTACCTTCTTTCTTTCTTTATTTTTTAAATACTTCATTTATTTATCTGACAAAGAGAGTGAGAGAGAGCGCACAAGCACACAGAGCAGCAGAAGGAGGGGGAGAAGCAGGCCCCCCACTGAGCAAGGAGCCCAAAGGGGCTCCATCCCAGGACCATGGGACCACAACCTGAGCCAAAGGCAGTCACCCAACCAACTGAGCCACCCAGGTGCCCCTTTACATTCATTTTTAATTTTCTTAGTATTTTTTAAATTTATTATGGCCAATATATATATTTCTCAAAATAAAGAATATTACATATACATTTGAAATGAATATATCAAAATATTTACTTCAGATTTCAGTAGGACTAGAGATGAAATGTATTTTTAATTAAAGTTAGGACTGCTCTGGTTGACATTAAAAATCTGTTCTATAACTAGGTCAGAGCCCCATTACCATCTTATAATGAAACTGTATTAGAACATGGAATAAATTTTATTAGGTAATAAGGAATGTCAACATTTAATATAAAACTTTTTTCAAGTTATTAGTCCAAAAATTGGGTTATGGATACACAAAATTCAAGAAACAGTTGTTTAGATAGTACTAGCTGTCTTCTTTTAAGTTGTGATACTTTGCTTCTAAATAACCATCATTATGAAATAATGTGCTATTTTCATAAATGATATGTGGCCACCCATGTTTATTAATGCCAGATCATAATAATTAAAAGTCATTTCTAGATGAGTAGGTCAAGAATGCTTATGTGACAAGATATTTTACGCTTGGTGTTTACTATAAGCATGAAACACAAATATATATATATATATAATATATATATATAATGTATATTTATATGTATATCTGTATGTATGTGTATATATAGTACACACACACATATGTGTGTGTGTGTGTGCCTAAAGTGGTAAGACTTTGATTTCTCTTTGACATTTGGAATTTTCATAATCAGAAAAGTTAGGTGACCTGACCTCTAGGGACAACAGCTGAGGTGGGGGCGGGGAATGAAAACCAACATGAGAGAAGAAGGTAAAAAAAAAAAAAAAAAAACCACATGCAGCCAGACCAATTAGCCTGATCAGAAAGGGGAAGAAGCAGGTTAGGTGCAGGTCTTCATAAGGAAAGAATTTTTATGTGTGTTGGTTAGAAATGAGGATAGTGGAGTTAGGATAATCATGTGGGGCTGAAAAAGACTACTGTGATTTACAAAGAGAGGTTTGGAGACAAAAGAGGTTTGGCAACATATTCATAGTCATTAAAGCAGCTGAGCTTCATAAATCTGGAGTCTGCCACGAACATTATTCAGAGTTTCCCACATGTAAATTAGTTTGTAGGGAAGAAAATGTCACATGTAATTATTTTTTAACAGTGGGCACATACACAGAAGGAATAAAACAGAATCAGTGCAAAATATGTACCTATTTTTATTTTTTTAAAAATTTATTTATGAGAAAAAATATTTTCATGAACATCAAATTAGGAAATTCAAAATCATAGCATTTACCATTCAAAATAAGATGTAAAATATCTAACAGTTAATGTTTATAGGTCAAGAACAATTATAAATCTAATTACTCTTAAATTAAGTGAATACAGAGAAAATTCCTTTGTGAGGCAGCTCAAGACTAGAAAGTTTGTTCATAAATATGTCAAATATTACATATACTGAGAAACTAGGTAGGTAATGGAAGTAAAATATTCATTAATTTATATAAATACAAAATATACTTATTTTATATTTTTGTTATGTATGTATTTTAGATTTATATATTTGTATTTATTTTCTTTATATATTTATATATGAATTATATATAATACATATTATATATAAATTATATACTCCTGAAAGTATATTCCATAATCCTACTAACTCAATGCAAAGTGGAAAACTTGAAAGTAACTGACAAAAGTGATTTTTAAAAGGGGGAGCCCAGATAAAGTTTAAAGAAAGTAATGTAGAGTCCAGCTGCTAACACAAAGGAGGAAATAGAAACATTTCATACTTCTTGGCATCCTTCTATTCTAAGGTTCTCTGTATTTCACTTGTTGCTTTTCCTAATCCATTTAAGGTTTTACTTTTAGGCAATGTAAGCACAGAAAAACACTTCACTGTGCCACTATAAACAAAGTTTAAGTAATTAAATCTCAAAAGCTTTACAAAAGAATTTCTCTTTTCTGGACTTTGAAACTGGGTGTTGGAGAAAGCTTCCTGGTGTGGTATTTCTCAGTTTTCATTTTCACTTTGGCTAAGAGGCCTATTTTTACACCACCTTTTTCTTATTTTGATAGATCCAAGTTGATTTCATTTCTTGAGTAGCCGATCACCCTGAAACTATTGCAGGTGCCTGAGGATTTGGTTTTGTCTCATATTAGGCAGACTTCAATATATGGTACTTTCATTTGTGTAGCAGATTTTTACTGCCTTACCTTTGCTTACCCATTCTTTAGGCATTCCCAGCTAGTTTATTATTACTCGATACACTTTATAGATCCAATATATTTGATATTAATGAAGGGCTATCTAGATTTGAGTTTGGTCTGAGTAAAGAGATAGGTTTCCATGGGCGCCTGGGTGGCTCAGTGGGTTAAGGCTCTGCCTTCGGCTCAGGTCATGATCCCAGGGTCCTGGGATCGAGCCCCACATCGGGCTCTCTGCTCATCAGGGAGCCTGCTTCCCTTCCTCTCTCTCTGCTCACCTCTCTGCCTACTTGTGATCTCTCTCTTTCAAATAAATAAATAAAATCTTAAAAAAAAAAAAAGAAATAGGTTTCTAGAATTTAAATAAACTCGCCCCAAAAAGTGTTTTTTCCATATTTAGGAGGTTGTCTTTTTTTTTTTTTTTTTAAATCCTGGTTGCATATGTTTTTCAACAAATTCACTCTTAATTTCCAAGACTTTCATCAAGCCATAACTCTGAATTTAACTTCCCCATTTATCTTTGTCATTTCCTTATTTGTTTTTCCAAAGTCCACTCCCACGATCGAATCTTTTTTTTTTTTCTTTAAGATTTCATTTACTTATTTGAGAGTGAGAGAGAGCATGAGAGGGGAGAAGATCAGAACAAGAAGCAGACTCCCCATGGAGCTGGGGGCCCGATGTGGGACTTGATCCTGGGACTCCGGCATCATGACCTCAGTCAAAGGCAGTCACTTAACCAACTGAGCCAACCAGGTGTCTCCCACAATCAAATCTTTTTGAGTTAATCTGATCAACATTTGATAATTCTAATAATTTCAGATATACTTATCTATGTAAATAAGTCATATGCTTTTATTTGTGTGGAAAGGTATTACTATAAACATTTTATCTTGGGTAAAGGAGCATCGATAAGGGCAGATTTTTTGTTGTTAGAATTTGTTCTACTAGTACAATTTTAGAAACAGGGAGTAGATTCCCATGTCTGTTGTGATTATGACAATTAAAAATAAGACCCTAATTCTGATGCAGCATTCTTGTAGGAAATGGACGGGTAAAAAGCATCACTCCTCCAATGACAGAAACTAGAAATGTTCTATAAGAATACCTCTGGTCACAAGTTAATACTTAAATAACTATATGTAGTTGTTAGCTTATACCCTCCACTAATATAACTTACATTTATTGGATGATTCATAAAGCACTTCCTGAATGCTTTGTTAATTAAGTTACTCTTCATAGCAACTCTTTGAGGTAGGACTATTAATATACAAAGACAAGGAAACTGAAGCATAACAAAGATGACCAAAGGTCACAGAGATAGTGTGTTGCCATCATTTAAACACAGGCAATGTGGCACCTTAGCTTAGGTTCTCAAACACCTGCTATAGAGCATCTGAATTGGGTTCTGATATCAATCAATCATGGTCCAAGAAAAGTCACCGCCATCTACATCTTTCATTCTTAGAAAAATTGCTTAGTCTTCAAGAGTTCAGTGATAGCTGGGAGAGGAGGATTAGTTTTTCTACCACTATTTTCTTGTTTGCCTTTTAGAGCTGTGATGAACAGACTTGCTTTTTTAAGATACGGGTTCCAGGGGGGCATCTGTGGCTCAGCTGTTAAGTGGCTCAGTTGTTAAGCATCTGCCTTCAGCTCAGGTTGGTTCTGGCATCAAGCCCCACTTTGGGTCTTTCCTCGGCAGGAAGCCTGCTTCTCCCTCTCCCATTCCCTCTGTTCTATGAATGTTAGTTTGATTTGTCCATATATTTGGTTGGGTAGAACTCAGGCAGGTATTTTTTTTTTCCTGTATACACGTTTTTGAAAATAAATCCAGGGATCACATAATAGCACTCTCACTTATTCACTGGTTCACTTCATTTGTAGGTCTTAATTAATTAATTTTATTTATATAATAAATATAAATACTCTTGTATTCCAATTAGATAGTAAACTTTTTGTCTTTTATTATAACTGGGTACTACTACAAAGATAATAATTTCTAATCCTTTATATCTAACATAAGAAAAATACTTAGGTACAGAATGCCTATGTAACTTGTAGGTGGCCAAGGTTCTTCAGTGACCAAATCAGGGTACAACTCAGCAGGGCAGACTCTAGGCTAGTTCTCCTTTTACTGAAAAATACAGATGCTGGCTTAAAAAAAGATAAGCTTCACTTATTTAGGCAACATAATTTTGCAGTTCAGTTCAAGACAGAATTGATGAGAAATTAAATCATATTCAAAACAATTTGAGTAAAAATTAATATGCACTATTAAAATATATCCAGTATTAATATTGTCATCAGAGAAAATGTACTAATGACACAATTCATGAAGCTTATGCTAGCAAGAGAAAACTCTTTGGTTTGTCATCTAATCACATGCTTAGAGTGTGATTGATAGAAAACTCAATATACATTTACTCTACAGGTGACATTTGCTTGAACCATCTGCTCTGATTATTCACACATTGGCCAGGAAACCATTCATAAATAGTAACTAGAACATACTTTAGATTCACACAAACCTTGATTAGAATGTTGGCCACTTCATGTACAATTTGTGTGACCTTGGCCAAATTACATAAATAAGGCCTCAATTTCTTAGCCTTTGAAATGGAGATAATATTGTACATGATAGTTGCTCTCAGTTTAATACATAAATTACATAACACTCTCTGACACATAGCACATAATTTAATACTATTTTATTGTCTTTGTTGTTGGTCTTAAATACTCAATAAACAAATGTACTGCAAATTTTTCTCAGGAATGTACTACAGAATTTAAATCAACAGGCAAAGTACTTTTTCCTTCTAGTTGTATAGGTAGTCTTTTGCGGGAGAAGGTTGTGAAGAAAGTGGAATTAGTATAAAGAATCCTGAGTAAACAGTTAAAACTAGAAATTTGAAGCACTCTGGGGAGGTATAAGACTAGAAAATGTGTAAGTTTTCATTCAAGGTATTATGAAATAAGTGTATGTGGGAAATACAAAACATTACAAGAAAAACTGCTAACAAGTAAAATTTCTAAAAACTTTCAAAATAAATGCTAAGAGACGCTGTAAGCAAGACAATCAAGTCTGAAGGTAGATCACTTAAAATAGTTTTATGCAGAAGTGATTTGTAAGCAAAATGTAAGCAAAGATGCAATGAGTAGAGTAGGATAGAATGGACTTTCCAAATATAAGAAAGGGCTTTTGAGGACACTTACAATTGTGAGCTGACAAATTCATGGCTCACTATAAACTGCCTTTAACTGAAATGGAAACTCTTGCCTAGGGGTTAGAGAATGTAAGAGCAGGACCAATGGTTTAAAAAAAAAAATCTCTTATTTTTTCTTCAATGACTGGAAATATTGAACAAACACACAGCAATAGGATCTCTAATGTCTTTTAAATTTTGGACAGAGATCCCACTGATAGAGGTAGTAACAATGCCAATGTTGCACAATTTAAAGATTTTATTTATTTTAGAGGGAGACAGAGAGAAAGAGCGTGAGCAGAAGGCACAGAGGGAGAAAGAGAATCCCAAGCAGACTCTGTGCCCAGCTTGAAGACTGACATGGAGCTCAATCTCATGACTCCAAGATCATGACCTGAGCCCAAATCAAGAATCGGATGCTCAACCAACTAAGCTACCCAAACTGCACCCCGTATACTTCATTATTTAAAATATAATTTTATTTAAGGAATATATTATAGACTAAAATCAGATCTACCATTCAGTTGTTAACCTTTGTGCTAATAGTTGAGATGATTTTGGTGGCCAATATTGGCTTCTTCTGTGCCTAAGATGCTTACTTTTATATGCCATAAATGATGGTTTTGGGTTTATGTTTTCTACCAAAGGCATATTATGTTTTAGCTTATAAATTTGTTTGGCAGTCCAATTCATAAGAAGCAAAAGTAAATTCTTGTTTATACAACTCTAATTTCATTTATGAAACAATTTTATAGTGACAAATTATCATTTAAATAAGGTAAACATTTTAGAGGCCCATAAACCACTGATTCACTGATGAGTATTTCCCAGTTTATCCCAAGAGGTAAAATATGGAATGACTTTCAAATTAATCAGAATATATAAGATACAGAGGTACCTAACTAGGGGTTTCTATAATTCTCCTCTAAGGAATGTCTCTAATTGTTAGCCAGTACTGCTCTGAGCAGTGCTAACCTTTACTGCTATGGTCATGCGTTTGTCCTTGTCCCTGCAAGACATGGTTGAGCACAGTTCAGGCAGACTTTCATCCTTCTCCTTCTTACTTCACAAACTAAATATGCATTGAAAATATTTCAAAGGCAATCATTTAGTAGAAATTTTATTTTATTTTTTTAAAGATTTTATTTATTTATTTGACAGAGAGAGATCACAGTAGACAGAGAGGCAGGCAGAGAGAGAGAGAGAGGGAAGCAGGCTCCCTGCTGAGCAGAGAGCCCGATGCGGGACTCGATCCCAGGACCCTGAGATCATGACCTGAGCCGAAGGCAGCGGCTTAACCCACTGAGCCACCCAGGCACCCTAATAGAAATTTTAATTGGCACTATAGGCAGAAGTTGTCAGTGATCACATTGCATTGTATATACTGGGCAAACAACACTTTCTTTTGAAACAGAAAGGATGGAAATTTTTTTCCAATGAAAATTCTTTTAGAATTGCTTTATTGAGTTATACTTATTTATGCCTACCATTATGTGTATTTATTAATGAACTTCATAGAATGGTACAATTTGTAGGCAATACAGTACTGTGAATGGACTTTATAATCAAACAGGCAAGGGTTCAAATCCTGCCTTTAAATAACATTTTCAATACATGAATCTACATACGAATCTAGAATTATTTACACTACCCAAACTGTTTTTCCCCTCATCTGTAAAATGGAGACCTACAGAAATACCACTTTATTGAAAGCTCTCCATATGGTAGTTACTGTCATTATTATTACTGTTGTATATTCTATGTGTATCCCTCACTATTCCACAGCATCTTGTTATAGCTCTAGCTTAATTCTTATTATATTGCTATGTCTGTCTCTTCTCTCTGAAATAAACACAGAACATAATGTAGCTGCATTCAGATTTTTGTTAAAGGAATAAGATGGTGTGAGATAATATAAATCTATATACATATATATCAAATAGGGAACACATATAAATCAAGTAGTGAATATTAGTCATTCTTATTTTGACTATAAAGGAATAAATAAAAACAAAAACTTTCTATATTTGAATATATATTTTTATTTAAAAGAACTCTAAAACTGGCAGGCTAACAACAAACAGCATTCAGATGTAGTACTGCCATATTGTTATATTTTAATTAAGTATGTTTAGGATCATATGTAAAATGATTCACTGTGCTATTTGATAACTTTAAGCATTTTAAAACATGAAAGAAATTGCTTTTTTAAAAATTAGTCAGTAAAAATGCATATGTGCAGACAGCTGGATAAAGTACAGAGAAAAAGATCACTAAAGTAAGAATGACTTGGATTCAAATCAAATTTTCTAACTTTGACATATACGTGAATGAAGATGGAGTACAGAAGACAGGCATAATAAGAAACAATAAGGGAAGGTTGATGCAAGAACATGAATTGGAAAAAGGAAACAAAAATGGGAAGAAAATACTAATAAGGGAGATCAAGTATGGGTGGGATTGAGCTGAAGATATGGGCAGTGAAACAGTAGAAAAACAGTTAAAAAAGAGGAAATATATTTTTCGTATTTTATCCAGAACTACTGTAGGCAACTAGCCTTTGGAAGGAGAGATACAAAATTCAAATCCAAGGGGAAATCAATTTATGTTGCTTTTGTTCCTTCTTGGAAATTGACAGTGAGATACAAGAGAATGACATTTGGATTTTTTTGTGCTAAACAGTAGGTTTGGGAGTCATTGTTTCTCTTGTTTTGGCAGAGATATTAGAATATGGCAAAGGAGGTCTAGAAATTGCATGAGAGCAAGAAAAACTGAAGGGAGAGGAAGAGATCCTGAGGCAGGGAGAGAATTGAGCCGTGTGTTCATGTAAACACCCTCTATTGCACTAAAACATAGGTTATATATGTCTACACTTGTGTAAGTGTGGTTTGCGAGGGGAACTCAGAAGACACGAGCTAAGTTACACGTCTAGAATGATGTGGTAGAGTATCATACCAGCAGGGTAAGGACTGTGTGATGGTCCATAAATGATCATATATAATCAGCAGTGATTTTGAAAAACACTTTCCCACCTCAGAGAGGATAAGCTTCCGGTCAATCATACTGAACAAATCTAAGTGAGACTGGACACCAGAGTTGACATCCAGCTTAAAGGGATTGGAGGTTGGTACACATATTAAGGCTCAAATGGTGTGAGTCAACTTTTTCTAGAGATGAATCATTCATTCAAACAAAGGAAACCTGATTTCTTAAAGGAGTTAATCCTAATTTTGTTTCTCGCCATTTGGCAGCAGTTATCAGTAACATAGTTACCTCTAGAAATTTTTTAATCAGTTCATCTTTCCCACTCCCTTTTTTGCTCAAGAACCCTGCTTTAGTGACTGCAAGAAGGCAATGAGGATGACCCACTCCTATCCTATGGAGAGTGTCAGCAGAGACCACCTTGACTCTCAGCAAACAACTCTTACTCCAATCTCTCAGGGAGTTGGGCTCACTAGGGAATTCAGTTTTCAGAGGCAATTCACCTTTGGCTGTTTTTCTAAAGGGCTGTGTTAACAGACAGGGGCTTTCAGTGTAACTGATTTTGTTTGTTCGTTTGCTTTTAAAGATTTTTAACATTTATTTTAAAGAGAGAGAGAGAGAAAGCATGGATGGGAAGGGTAGAGGAAGAGGGAGAGAATCTCAAGACGACTCCCCGCTGAGTATGGAACCCGGTCCGAGGGGTTCAGGGGGCGGCTCAATCCCAGGGCCCTGAGTTCATGCCACCTGAGCCAAAACCAAGAGTCAAGAGTCAGATGTGCAACTGACTGCACAACCCAGATGCCCCCAGTGTATTTGATTTTGAAATTTCATGTGACCTTACATCTACAGATGGTATTTGGATACATTCTGTCCTAGGTATGTTTACCTGGTGTTTGCTCTTAAAACAGACTGGATATAGTGGCAGGAAATTCTTCTATACATCAGTATTCATTCACTATGGACAAAACCTGAATGATAATAAAATCATTTTTCTAAAACCTAACCTTTAAAATACCTTTCACTGTCCCGAAAATCTCAAGTGATCTGATTTAAATGAAATGGTTAACACATTTCCATTCTTAATAAGAAACATTTTTTGGGAGTACACCAAAAATGCAGAGATCAAAATTATCACAAAATGAAGTGACTCACTTCTCTTCTCTCCCTTTCTGTATCTATCTATCTTTCTTTCTATATAATACCAGTATGTATCTGGTATATAAAACCATTCTCTCTTGTATGATACAACAAAAATGTAACTTTGTATTTTCTACCATAAACAATTAAAATGTATTTGGTGTGGGAAATGAAAGATTTTCCCTTGTTCCCTGATGAAACCTAGACTCTGGCTGAGCTTCTCCACAATCTTTTTTTTTTTTTTTTTCTTTTTAAGATTTTATTTATTTATTTATTTGAGAGAGAGAAAGAGAGAACCCAAGCAAGGGGAGCTGCAGACATAGGGAGTAGGAGAAGCAGGCTCCCCGCTGAGAAGAGAGCCCAATGTGGGGCTCAATCCCAGGACCCTAGGTTCATGACCTAAGCTGAAGGCAGACGTTTAACCGAATGAGCCACCCGGGTGCCCCAACTCTCCACAATCTTATCTTTCTGATTATTCTTTGATATTAAAATACCATCCATCACTTTTAACTATAAAAGAATACAGTCTTAATTTAGTAGTTCTAATTTTATAGTCCCAGAAAATAATCAAAACTGTGAACTAGTTTCAGCATTTGAATTTCTCCCCTCCCCACGGCCAGAGACGCAGTGGGGAGAGTGCTTCCCTGTTTTGTTTGGCATTTAGTATGTCATTCTCTGTACTGCTCCATAACTGCTTGGTTCTCACCTTATCAGATGATCAAGTTTAAGCTCAGGGTATCAGAAGTGGAGCGAAGGGTATGATCTTCATGGCAGTAGACATATGTGATTTCTGACTTGGTCGTTCATAGTATTTTCTGGATCCTTCAGAGACTGCTTGCCTACTCCTCCCACAACTCTGCACAGCTGTGATGTAGCTCTTCTAGGTAGTCCTAGCTGTTCCTGTAAACTATGTCCCACAGAAACTTCCACGTAGTCTGCAGGGGCAGTCTTTACAATTGCTCTAGACTCTCTTTCCCATATATTTTCAAGTCTGAGTTGGGAGGGCTTATTCCCAAACATCCTCTTCCTGCCTCACTGCCTCAGGGCAGTAGCCATGTCTCCTGTTCTTCTTATCCTTTTGGCATGTTCCAGAGAGCAGCTGAATGTGCTCTCTTAAATACTGGGGATGAATCTCAAGCTACCTGTTGAACCTTTTCAGAGCTCCTGTGAATGGACTTGAGGTAATGGGCAGGAATTTAAACAAAACCAAACCAAGCCCTCTCCACAAACTTTCTTTTTAATTCACTGAATCTGATTCTAACTTTTATCTCTGTCAGGAGACCCAATAAGAAAGGTCGTTCTGCCATTAAACAATTCTCGAATGTTTATTTTGAAACTTTTCATTTTGTTCTGTCATCTTACTTCCTTGAAACCTCTATTGTATCATGAGTCTTTGAAACATTATTCTGTTGGATAGATATGAGTGTGTTTAACAGTTATAAATAAGATTTTTATACAGTTTCTATTCTTTTTTACTTCCCTAAATATATATTATGATCATTTCCCCCATGTTAATAAATACTTTTCTTTCATAAAAATTTAATGGCTGTAGATTATTCCTTTCTATGAGCACACCATATTTTTTATAAAATATTGTCTTCTCTGGACAAACTGCCTATGGTTATTTCTCCCCAATTTTTACAACTGTTAACAAAGTACTACTAACAAACTCTTCATGGGAACATTCACATTTATTTCCTTAAGATAAATTCTTAGAAAGAATTGCTGAGTCAAATGTATGCACATTTTTAAGAGTTTTAGTATATATTGCCAAATTGTCCTCTGGAAAGTTTTGTCTCAGCAGCAGTGTATAAAAGTTCCTGTTTAATTTACACTTGGCAATAATGCATATGTAATTTCTTCAGTCTTTCTCACTTGATGAATAAAAATTAAATCTCACTGAGAATTTGTTTTTATTACTAGTGTGTTTGAAATTATATATATATATATATATATATACATGTATTAGACACTTTTATTTGATAGAAAACTGCTCACTCTTTACCTATTTTATTGGCACATTAATTATTTATTTATTTATTTTCAAATATTAAGGACATAAAAACTCTGGCTTTCTGTATCAGTCAGAACCCATTCAAAAAATAGAAACCACACTGGCTATTTCAAACAGAGAATTTAATACCTGAAACAGGGTGTAAAGTTTTGGAAGCTATGAAGGAACCAAGAGGAGAGGGGAATGTTAGAGGAATTAAAAGGATGATAGAATATTACCCTGAGATGAGAAAGGCATAAATGCCCCTGAGCAGAAGCCATGAGCCTGCACCTGCTGCTGCTTGGTTGTAGGTACAGCTGCAACAGCTGCAGCAGCTCCAGCTCCAAA
This sequence comes from Mustela nigripes, assembly GCF_022355385.1. Taxonomy (NCBI): domain Eukaryota; kingdom Metazoa; phylum Chordata; class Mammalia; order Carnivora; family Mustelidae; genus Mustela; species Mustela nigripes. The sequence continues at coordinate 127,565,190 of NC_081568.1, read as the reverse complement.
GTGGCACTGACATCACTGGAGAGAAATCTTCAGAGAGGGCATTCTTATGTAGGCTGGTGCTTTCATGGCTGCTAGAGGCCATGATTATCTCCCTGCCACTATCACTAGTGCCAAGGCCACCAACTGCTGCCACTTTCAGAGCCAGACAATGAACATGCATTTTCTTTCTCCCTACCTTTTAATATCTATTCTCGATCTTTCACTGACAAAAATTAATTTAAGGGCCCCTGGGTGGCTCAGTGGGTTAAGCCGCTGCCTTCGGCTCAGGTCATGATCTCAGGGTCCTGGGAGTCCTGGGATCGAGTCCCGCATCAGGCTCTCTGCTCAGCAGGGAGCCTGTTTCCTCCTCTCTCTCTCTGCCTGCCTCTCTGCCTACTTGTGATCTCTCTCTGTCAAATAAATAAATAAAATCTTTAAAAAAAAAATTAATTAATTTAAAAAAAACCAGTTATGGAGTCTGGGGAAATGAGTTTAAGTGTCCGGCTATAGAAGTACAAAGCAGTGTATAGAACGTGAGGACCAATGTGAGACCAGGAGACAAATGACAAATAATTTGTATAATATTTATAAATTATAATATTTTTCCAGGTTGTCACTCACTTATCTTTTTGTATTATAATGTCTTGGGAAGATGTAGAAGTTTTCAGTTTTATTTATTAAAAATTTTTATTATTTTCTTCTGTTTTCTATCATTGGCATTTTGATTAAATATATTATATGTATAATTAAACAGGCAAGTATAAACATATATATATATTTCCCCTAATATAAGATTTGCATATGTTTATAAATTTATATTTAAATTTTAATCCTTCTGAGTATTTATTTGTACATTCCTTCTTTCTGTCTTCCTTCTATTTTATTTTTTTTCTGTAAGTGCAAACTAATTGTTTAAGCATTCTTTATTCAATAATTAAAATCTTTCTCCAACAATGATAAATTCTACCTCCAGAGAATTGCCTAATCTGCTGGCTCTACTTTCGTACAATTCTTTTACTACCCTCTAATCAAGCTTTGGCTGATCTTTCAAAGCCACTAACTTTTTAACATGAACACGAACCCTATTTACCTTACTTACAAATTTCAATTCTCAGTTCTCCTCTTACCTGCTGCAACACCACTGTTTGTAACACTGATTACTCTTTCTCCCTTTCTCTTAGCTCACCAGCTGTGCCCTCTCAGGCTCCTTGACTTCTTTCTTATCTCCCACACTTTTTTTTTTTTTTTTTAAGATTTTATTTATTTATACAAATAAGCAGAGAGGCAGCCGGAGAGAGAGATTGAGGAAGCAGGCTCCCTGCTGAGCAGAGAGCCCGATGCGGGGCGCGATCCCAGGACCCTGAGATCATGACCTGAGCCAAAGGTAGAGGCTTTAACCCACCGAACCACCCAGGCGCCCTCTCCCACACTTCTTAATGTTTACACTTCTAGGTTCCAAGAGCTCACCTCTTAGACATCTTCTCTTCTGTTTCTACATTTACTTCGTTGATGATTTTGTCCAGTCTTTGGTTTAAATACATCTACACAGAGATTTATAATCCCATCACAGAACTTTCCCTTATATTTCAAAATTATATATTCAGATACCTATTTGATGTCATCCTCTGCTATCTAAGGAACATCACCAGTCTAATAAAATAAAGCCAAAATACCTTATCTTTGGTTCTAAATAGGCTTTTCCTATAATCCTACTAATCTTCATAAACAGTAATTACATTGGGTTGCTTAAGACTAATGCCCAGGATTCATCTTAGCTCCCCTCGTTCTCTGAGAGCCCACATCTAGTCAATGATAATATACCATCAGTTTTACACTCAAAATTTATCAAAAACTCACCACTTCTACTGCCACCATCCTAATCAAAGCCACCAGCACCTTTTTTTTTTTTTTTTTAAGATTTATTTAACAGACTGAGAGAGATCACAAGTAGGCAGAGAGGTAGGCAAAGAGAGAACAGGAAGCTGGCTCCCCGCTGAGCAGAGAGCCCGATGTGGGGCGCGATCCCAGGACCCTGAGACCATGATCTGAGCCGAAGGCAGAGGCTTAACCCACTGAGCTACCCAGGTGCACTCCACCAGCACCTTTCATTTGGATTATTTCTAAGGCCTCTTAATACGTCTCTCTGATCTCACTATATTCCCTCCACATTCAATTCTCAGCACAATAACCAAATCACAGCTTTAACTATACAGATTGAGCCTTGCACTGCCTCTGTTCATAGCCATCTAAAAGCTCATTCTGAGGAAAATTTCTAGAATCCTTATGATATTCCTCAAGAACATTCACCTTGTCACCACCTTGGTTTTACAGCCGTTAAGTACTAGCTTTCTCTTCTTTTGTTTTAGTCACAATGGTCCACTTGCCTGTCTTCAAATCTGCCAAGCATAGGTAATCATTTCGGGGACTTTCACTTTCCTTCTGTATGAAATGATCTTTCCTATTGCTCACTCCTTCACCTTTCTCAGTTTTTTTTCTCAAATTTTATTCCCTGAAAGTTAGGCCTTTTTGACTTTCCTTTTTTTTATTATTAATTTTTTATTTTTTATAAACATATATTTTTATCCCTAGGGGTACAGGTCTGTGAATCACCAGGTTTACACACTTCACAGCACTCACCAAAGCACATACCCTCCCCAATGTCCATAATCCCACCCCCTTCTCCCAACCCCCTCCCCCCAGCAACCCTCAGTTTGTTTTGTGAGATTAAGAGTCACTTATGGTTTGTCTCCC